>NC_136527.1:95486053-95631053 GCF_053919585.1 Euprymna scolopes | reverse complement strand
ATATGTATATATTACGTATGTATGTATGTAGATATTTTTTTTATTTACAGAATTTTTAGATGAGACAAGACATCGGTACCATCGGTTTCAAGCTTGATAACAGGGGACCATTTTAGATACGCATATCAAGCTCTCTTTTTGGCTGAGTAATTTGGTAGAGACCGCAGAGGTCAATCTTTTTAAACGTTAACCCCAATTTTGACCCCTTAACATTTATTTTTGGGGGGTTCAAATCAAATTTAAAAGTTTGATCACTGTCCAAGTAACCTACATTTAAAATTTCAAGTGTTTTGACCCAAAATTGGCGAAGGAGTTTGGTAGAGTTCTCAATGATCAAATGCTTCAATTTTGACCCCTTAACAGCCAAATTTCTGTCCGAAAACCGGCTAAAAAGGTTTTCCCAAATCTCAATACCCTATATGTCAAATTTCGAGTCTGTAGACCAAAAATTGACACAGTTATTTTGTAGGGAAATGTACGCGGACAGGCAGACATTTTCACTTTTATAGATATATAGATTTCTTTTTTACAAGGTGGTCACCACTTATCAAGGCACGGAAGCCACTCACGGATAAGGGTTATTGTAAGTACAGTACATTAGTGTGGATATTTAAAGTGTCTACTTAAGGGGGTGGTTCATTAGGAATTTGTTTACGTTGGACTTGAAGACATCCAAGTTGTAGTCAGGAGGGAAGCAGGCACACGGAACAGAGTTCCACAGGCGTGCAGTTCTAAGAAAGAAGCTTTGTTCATGGAATCTACGTTTTGATTTAGGCATAGATAAAGAGTGGGGAAAATTTTTGACAGTGGATTCGGCTAGACGGGTGTTTTTTGTAAAAGATTGGCGAGGGGGGACCAGAGATTGGAGTTCAGACGAGCACCTGCCATGGAAATAACGATAAAACAAAGATAGGCTTGCAACGTTTTTTCTGTGGGAGAGAGGTTGCAGGGAAGAGAAAAGGGCATCCCCCACTAAGCCACGAAGTTTATTTTGTACTCTGTCAAGGCAGGATAGGCTGTTTTTAGCAGCTCCTGCCCAGATATGGCAGCAGTACTCCATCCTTGGACGTACTTGGCTTTTATATAGATAGAGAATTGCATCAATAGTGAGATATTTCTGGAGCGGTAGAAGGATCCTACCATCTTTCCAGTGACCTTGGCAACAGACTTGATGTACGTGTTCCATTCCAGAACAGAAGTGAAGGTCAAGCCCAGAAGCTTGTCAAAACATGGGGCTTCTCCTAGACGATAGCCATCATTTCAATTGATGCCAGATGGGGATCAGAGCGTTGATGATGTAAGGATAGGAGTTTGGTTTTGGATGCATTAAAGGTAACCAGCTAGGTCTTCCCCCACTGAACCACTCGTTCGAGCTCAGAGGAGAGAGAATTAGAGAGAACTTTGTCATTTACAGCCTTTGATGTGTTGCCGTAGATGGTCGTGTCATCAGCATAGATGTCAACGAATAATTTAAGTATGTGTTTAGGGAAATCATTGATGTAGATTAGGAAGAGAGTTGGGCCCAGGATGGACCCTTGAGGGACTCCAGCATTAATACTGCAGGCCTCTGATTTTTGTCCATCAACCACTACTCTTATGAGCCTATCAGAGAGAAATGATTTAATGATAGAGAGAATATTTCCAGTTATACCGTAGCTGGAAATCTTGTGAAGTAGGCCTTTATGCCATACCTTGTCGAAGGCCTTTGACATGTCAAGAGCAAGTGCCCTGGAAAGGAATCCTTTGTCAAGAGATTCACTAATCCTATGAGATATAACCGTTAGCACATCTGCTGTAGATCTTCGAGAAAGGAAACCATATTGCGTGTCACTAAGAAGGTTATTTCTGCTGAGGTGGTTGACTATTTCTCTATTTAATATGGATTCCAGTAACTTACTCATGACACACAGGAGACTTATTGGTCTGTACTGAGAGGGAGATGACTTATCACCTGAGTTCTTAAATACAGGGCATACTGAGGAGGTTTTCCAAGGTGTTGGAAAGCATTTCTCCTTAAGGCAACGTTTAAACAGTTTCGTAAGTATGGGAGCAAGTTCTGGTTGAAGCTTTTTTAACACTATAATTGGGATGCCGTCAGGGCCAGTAGCTTTTCTGGAATCAAGGTTCTTGATTAGCTTGGCGACCTCATGCACAGATATTTGTATGTTACCTAGCGTGTTCTGTGTTATAGGAGGAAATATGGGGAGTTGATGGCCTTTGTCGCATAGGGTAGAATTAGCTGCAAAGTTCTTGGCAAATAGTTTGGCCTTGTCTGATGCTGACGAGATGACCTCTGGTCCATTGATAATAGTTAGGATAGAATGCACACTTCTGTTCAGGATCCTATTTGTTATTTGCCAAAACTGGTGGGAACCAAGCTGCTGATCAGCTACTTTGGATTTAACAGACTGGGCATATAGCTCTCTTGCATTTTTTATTATTCTTTTATAGTGGTTGCTGGCGTTCCTGAAAGCAGCTTTAGTCTCAGTGCATCTATTACGTTGGTAACTATGGAAAAAGTGATTTCTGTGCGTGATGGCAACAGCACATTCTGGGGAGAACCATGGCTGGCTGGTAGGTTTTGGTTGGAATTTTTCAGAGGTTATGAATCAGTCTATGCCTACAATTAACCATTCGGTCAGGTCTGATACTACATCATTTTGAGACATGGAATGCAGAGGTAGATCAGATATAAATGTACGAATGCTATCCCAGTCAGCCATGGAGTATCGGTATACAGTACGGTGGAGGGGTACGTCTGGGGACTTATTACATTTCATTTTTATCTTAACTGATACAACGGAGTGGTCGGAGGATCCTAGATGAGAAAGAACGGAACATGAATATAGCTCAGGGGAAGTTGAGAGAAAAAGGTCTAGGAGGCTTGCATATTGACCTGTAGTATCGGGCACACGGGTGGGCTCACGAACAATCTGAGTGAGGTCATAAGCAATGGCAAAATCATGGCAGAACCTCCCCTCATCGTCCGTCTTATTTTAGTGGGTCAGCCATTCCATGTTATGGACGTTGAAGTCACCACAGAGATGGATGTTAGCCGAGGGGTGTGCAGACAGGATGTGGTCTATTTTCTCAGATATGCCCTTAAAGATAGTAACTCCGCTGTTGTGGGGCCGATAGAGGGCAAATATAAATGCAGTGGTGTAAGCAAGTCCACATATAAGGTAAATTAGGGTCTTCTCTAGAGATATCCCTGCCATATGGGAAGCCATCTTAAATGTAGGCACATATTCCATGCCCATGGCGATCTTGGGGGTCAGATTTAGATGTTAAGTTAGAGTATCCATTAATTATGAACTCATCTAGGGAAGTGGTCAGCCCTATACCAGTTTCGCTTAGAAAGAATATGTCCAGTGTCGTCTCCTGTAATTGGGTTTCAACCTCTGGAAGGTTGGAACGTAGACCCCTGATGTTGGAGAAGGAGATATTGTAGTAGGGGTCTACGTTGGAAGATGGGTTTCTAGGTTTATTCGAGTTTTTTTTTCTGGAGATGTTTCATGTTGAGGTTTTGTGATTTGTGGAACAGGTCGGCATACTTGGTTAGAGCAGTACAGAGAGGGAAAGTAAGAGAGAAAAAGTCAGGAAATTTTTTTTTGTAGCACATGAAAAGGTAAAACCGTAACAATTACCCACTAGTATGGCATCGAGAGGCCCCACCAGAGACTACTGCATGGTCCAGATCCACTAACCAAATGGCAATACAGCAGTCCCAGTACTTTGCGCCTGCTGATAGGACAGCCTCCTTAGAGGTTAATCCAAGGTTCGGGTCCCTGACTATCAGGCGGATAATGTCAGCCCAGACAAAACGTTTACCTCCAGCACCCTTACTAGTGACATGGCCACAAGGATAGACATAGAGACAGAAAAATTTCCGACATCTCAGACTACTGTTTACCAAGTACTACCGACCTTTAAAGCAGCTTTTTCTTCACCCTTTGTCAGAAAAATCACTCATTTGCATGACGACTGAGGGACAAAATAGGAGAAGCGAGAGTTACTGGAGCTGCCGATAACACATCCACTGTATTATCTACTCTCCATTAAAAAAAAAAGGGGGGTACCCTTGGCCCAACTCTTTTCCTTGTCTACATTAATGATCTTCCAAATCACATCCTTACATCATTTGTAGACATTTATGCTTATGACACTACCATTTATGGTAGCACATCTAAGACAGTAAACGACCAAGTTCTCTCCGATTCTCTCTCTGATCTTTAGCACGTGGTACAATGGGGAAAGGAGTGGCTGGTTACTTTTAATGCATCTAAAACCAAGCTTCTCTCTTTACATCATCAACGTTAGATCTACATCTGGCATCAATTGAAATGAATGGGTCGCGTCTTGAGGAGGCCTCAAGTTTTGACGAGCTTCTGGGCTTGACCTTTACTCCTGATCTTCAATGGAACTCGTACATCAAATCTGTTGCCAAGGCCGCTGGAAAAATGGTGGAATCCTTCTATCGATCTAATAGATATCTCACTGCTGATGCAATTCTCCATCTATATAAGAGCCAGGTACGTCCTAGGATGGAATACTGTTGCCACATCTGGGCAGGAGCTGTTAGAAAGGACTTGTCCTGCCTTGACAGAGTTCAAAATAGACTTCGTAGCCTCGTAGGGATGTCCTTTTCTCTTCCCTGCAACCTCTTTCTCACAGAAGAGATGTTGCGAGTTTGTCTCTGCTGTATCGTTATTTTCATGGAAAGTGTTCGACTGAGCTTCGGTCTATGGTCCCCCCTTGCCAAACTTTCACAAGAAACACTCGTCTAGCTGAAAACACTATCAATAATTCCCCCCACTCGTTATCAGTGCTTAAACCTAAACGTAGATTCCATAAACAAAGCTTCTTTCTTAGAACTGCACGCATGTGAAACTGCCTTCTGCTTTCCTGCTTTCCAGCTGACTACAATATGGCTGTCTTCAAGTCTAACATAAACAAGTTCTTGATTAGCGGTTTCACTTGTTAACAAATTTACCGAATTTCCATTTACTACCGATTACTATATTGTCCAATGTCTACTGTACACTCTTTAACCCTTATCCTCGAGTGGCCTCTTGGCCTTGATAAGTGGTGATGCCTATGTAAAAAAAAACACTAACGAAACATATTTCTACGGGGTAGAGGGAATACACTAATACACTTTGGTATTCATATTTGATTTATAGTCACCAAATATGTCCGCCTCTTTGTTGTTCATGCAACAATGGTTTGCCATGAGCAGACGAGGTGACTAGACTTACCCCAACCCAGACACAGACTACGTTTTATAATAATAATGTAGGATAAAAACATGACAATGCGAATAACAGTTTCAAATGGTGAAAAATAGAAATTCAAAATATGACACTATATCGCTTGACGAGGAGAGTAACGTGATTGTTTTTTTATTAGGTTTTTTATGCATCGCTACACAAAACACCTAATAAAAGATGAATTTGCAACACAGAACTACAGAGTAATTAATCAACAGCTCTGGCGCTTCTACACTATCAGAACAAAATTTCGGAAATCGTAATACTGAATTTCACATTAAAACAATTGTATCTACGTATTCCTCGTACTTTTAAGAGTATTTAGTTTGGTTTGGTTTGGTTGTTTTGCGGCATATCAACATTTAAGATGATTTAGTTTGGTTTGGTTTGGTTGTTTTACGGCATATCAACCCTTTAAGATGATTTAGTTTGGTTTGGTTTGGTTTGATTGTTTTACGGCATATCAACCCTTTAAGATGATTTAGTTTGGTTTGGTTGTTTTACGGCATATCAACCCTTTAAGATGATTTAGTTTGGTTTGGTTTGATTGTTTTACGGCATATCAACCCTTTAAGATGATTTATTTTGGTTTGGTTTGGTTGTTTTGCGGCATATTAAACCTTCAAGATTATTTAGTTTGGTTTGGTTTGGTTTGGTTATGTTGTTTTGCGGCATATCAACTCTTTAATATGATTTAGTTTGGTTTGGTTGTTTTGCGGCATATCAACTCATTAAGATGATTTAGTTTGGTTTGGTTTGTGGAATATAAACCCTTTAAGATGATTTAGTTTGGTTTGGTTTGGTTTGGTTGTTTTACGGCATGTCAACCCTTTAAGATGATTTAGTTTGGTTTGGTTGTTTTGCGGCATATCAACCCTTTAAGATGATTTAATTGTGTTTGGTTTGGTTGTTTTACGGCATATCAACCATTTAAGATGATTTAGTTTGGTTTGGTTTGGTTTGGTTTGGTTTGGTTGTTTTACGGCATATCAACCCTTTAAGATGATTTAGTTTGGTTTGGTTTGGTTGTTTTGCGGCATATAAACCCTTCAAGATGATTTAGTTTGGTTTGGTTGTTCTGCGGCATATCAACCCTTTAAGATGATTTAGTTTGGTGTGGTTTGGTTTCATTGTTTTACGGCATAGCAACCCTTTAAGATGATTTAGTTTGGTTTGGTTGTTTTGCAGCATATCAACGCTTTCAGATGATTTAGTTTGGTTTGGTTTGATTGTTTTGCAGCATATCAACCCTTTAAGATGATTTCGTGCGGTTTGGTTTGGTTTGGTTGTTTTGCGGCATATCAACTCTTTAAGATGATTTGGTTTGGTTTGTGGCACATCAACCCTTTAAGATAATTTAATTTGCAACACAGAACTACAGAGTAATTAATCAACAGCTCTGGCGCTTCTATACTATCAGAAAAAAATTTCGGAAATCGTAATACTGAATTTCACATTAAAACAATTGTATCTACGTATTCCTCATACTTTTAAGATGATTTAGTTTGGTTTGGTTTGGTTGTTTTGCGGCATATCAACATTTAAGATGATTTAGTTTGGTTTGGTTTGGTTGTTTTACAGCATATCAACCCTTTAAGATGATTTAGTTTGGTTTGGTTTGGTTTGATTGTTTTACGGCATATCAACCCTTTAAGATGATTTAGTTTGGTTTGGTTGTTTTACGACATATCAACCCTTTAAGATGATTTAGTTTGGTTTGGTTTGATTGTTTTACGGCATATCAACCCTTTAAGATGATTTATTTTGGTTTGGTTTGGTTGTTTTGCGGCATATTAAACCTTCAAGATTATTTAGTTTGGTTTGGTTTGGTTTGGTTATGTTGTTTTGCGGCATATGAACTCTTTAATATGATTTAGTTTGGTTTGGTTGTTTTGCGGCATATCAACTCATTAAGATGATTTAGTTTGGTTTGGTTTGTGGAATATAAACCCTTTAAGATGATTTAGTTTGGTTTGGTTTGGTTTGGATGTTTTACGGCATATCAACCCTTTAAGATGATTTAGTTTGGTTTGGTTGTTTTGCGGCATATCAACCCTTTAAGATGATTTAATTGTGTTTGGTTTGGTTGTTTTACGGCATATCAACCATTTAAGATGATTTAGTTTGGTTTGGTTTGGTTTGGTTTGGTTTGGTTTGGTTGTTTTACGGCATATCAACCCTTTAAGATGATTTAGTTTGGTTTGGTTTGGTTGTTTTGCGGCATATAAACCCTTCAAGATGATTTAGTTTGGTTTGGTTGTTCTGCGGCATATCAACCCTTTAAGATGATTTAGTTTGGTGTGGTTTGGTTTCATTGTTTTACGGCATAGCAACCCTTTAAGATGATGTAGTTTGGTTTGTTTGGTTGTTTTACGGCATATCAACCCTTTAAGATGATTTAGTTTGGTTTGGTTGTTTTGCGGCATATCAACGCTTTCAGATGATTTAGTTTGGTTTGGTTTGATTGTTTTGCAGCATATCAACCCTTTAAGATGATTTTGTGCGGTTTGGTTTGGTTTGGTTGTTTTGCGGCATATCAACTCTTTAAGATGATTTGGTTTGGTTTGTGGCACATCAACCCTTTAAGATAATTTAATTTGCAACACAGAACTACAGAGTAATTAATCAACAGCTCTGGCGCTTCTATACTATCAGAAAAAAATTTCGGAAATCGTAATACTGAATTTCACATTAAAACAATTGTATCTACGTATTCCTCATACTTTTAAGATGATTTAGTTTGGTTTGGTTTGGTAGTTTTGCGGCATATCAACATTTAAGATGATTTAGTTTGGTTTGGTTTGGTTGTTTTACAGCATATCAACCCTTTAAGATGATTTAGTTTGGTTTGGTTTGGTTTGATTGTTTTACGGCATATCAACCCTTTAAGATGATTTAGTTTGGTTTGGTTGTTTTACGGCATATCAACCCTTTAAGATGATTTAGTTTGGTTTGGTTTAGTTGTTTTACGGCATATCAACCATTTAAGATGATTTAGTTTGGTTTGGTTTGGTTTGGTTGTTTTGCGGCATATCAACCCTTTAAGATGATTTAGTTTGGTTTGGTTTGGTTTGATTGTTTTACGGCTTATCAACCCTTTAAGATGATTTAGTTTGGTTTGGTTTGGTTGTGTTGCGGCATATAAACCCTTTAAGATGATTTAGTTTGGTTTGGTTTGGTTTGGTTTGGTTGTTTTGCGGCATATCAACTCTTTAATATGATTTGGTTTGGTTTGGTTTGGTTGTTTTGCGGCATATCAACTCATTAAGATGATTTAGTTTGGTTTGGTTTGGTTTGGTTGTTTTACGGCATATCAACCCTTTAAGATGATTTAATTGTGTCTGGTTTAGTTGTTTTACGGCACATCAACCATTTAAGATGATTTAGTTTGGTTTAGTTTGGTTTGGTTGTTTTACGGCATATCAACCCTTTAAGATGATTTAGTTTGGTTTTGTTTGGTTGTTTTGCGGCATATAAACCCTTTAAGATGATTTAGTTTGGTTTGATTGTTTTACGGCATATCAAACCTTCAAGATGATTTAGTTTGGTTTGGTTGTTCTGCGGCATATCAACCCTTTAAGATGATTTAGTTTGGTTTGGTTTGGTTTGATTGTTTTACGGCATAGCAACCCTTTAAGATGATTTTGTTTGGTTTGTTTGGTTGTTTTACGGCATATCAACCCTTTAAGATGATTTAGTTTGGTTTGGTTTGGTTGTTTTGCGGCATATCAACCCTTTAAGATGATTTAGTTTGGTTTGGTTCGATTTTTTTGCAGCATATCAACCCTTTAAGATGATTTAGTGCGGTTTGGTTTGGTTTGGTTGCTTTGCGGCATATCAACTCTTTAAGATGATTTGGTTTGGTTTGTGGCACATCAACCCTTTAAGATAATTTAGTTTGCTTTGGTTTTGTTTAGTTTGGTTGTTTTGCGGCATATCAACCCTTTAAGACGATTTAGTTTGGTTTGGTTTGGTTGGTTCACGGCATATCGACCCTTTAAGATTATTTAGTTTGGTTGGTTTGGTTGTTTTACGGCATATAAACCCTTTAAGATGATTTAGTTTGGTTTGGTTTGGTTTGGTTGTTTTACGGCATATTAACCCTTTAAGATGATGTAGTTTGGTTTGGTTTGGTTTGATTGTTTTATGGCATATCAACCCTTTAAGATGATTTAGTTTGGTTTGGTTTGGTTGTTTTACGGCATATCAACCCTTTAAGATGATTTAGTTTGGTTTTGTTTTGTTTGCTTTGGTTTGGTTTGGTTGTTTTGCGGCATATCAACCCTTTAAAATGATTTAGTTTGGTTTGGTTTGGTTGTTTTACGGCATATCAACCCTTTAAGATGATTTAATTTAGTTTGGTTTGGTTTGGTTGTTTTACGGCATATTACCCCTTTAAGATGATTTAGTTTGGTTTGGTTTGATTGTTTTACGGCATATCAACCATTTAATATGATTTAGTTTTGTTTGGTTTGGTTTAGTTTGGTTGTTTTGCGGCATATCAACCCTTTAAGATGATTTAGTTTGGTTTTGTTTGTGGCATATCAACCCTTTAAGATGATTTAGTTTGGTTTGGTTGTTATATAGCATATCAACTATTTAAGATGATTTAGTTTTGTTTGGTTTGGTTTGGTTGTTTTACGGCATATAAACCATTTAAGATGATTTAGTTAGGCTTGGTTTGGTTGTTTTACAGCATATCAACCGTTTAAGATGATTTAGTTTGGTTTGGTTTGGTTGTTTTACGGCATATCAACCCTTACGGATGATTTAGTTTGGTTTGGTTATTTTACGGCATATCAACCCTTTAAGATGATTTAGTTTGGTTTGGTTTGGTTTGGTTGTTTTAGGCATATCAAGCCTTTAAGATGATTTAGTTTGGTTTGGTTGTTTTACGGCATATCAACCCTTTAAGATTATTTAGTTGTGTTTGGTTTGGTTGTTTTACCGCACATCAACCCTTTAAGATGATTTAGTTTGGTTTGGTTTGATTGTTTTACTGCATATCAACCCTTTTAAGATGATTTAGTTTGGTTTGGTTTCGTTGGTTTACGGCATATCAACTCTTTAAGATGATTTAGTTTGGTTGGTTTGGTTGTTTTACGGCATATCCACCCTTTAAGATGATTTAGTTTGGTTTGGTTTGGGTTTTTTTACGGCATATGAACCCTTTAAGATGATGTAGTTTGTTTGGTTTGTTTTGATTGTTTTATGGCACATCAACGCTTTAAGATGATTTAGTTTGGTTTGGTTTGGTTTTATTGTCTTACGGCATATAAACCCTTTAAGATGATTTAATTTGGTTTGGTTTCGTTGTTTTGCGGCATATCAACCCTTTAAGATTATTTAGTTTGGTTTTGTTTTGTTTATTGTTTTACGGCATATCAACCCTTTAAGATGATTTAGTTTTGTTTGGTTTGGTTGTTCTGCGGCATATCAACCCTTTAAGATGATTTAGTTTGGTTTTGTTTGGTTGTTTTACGGCATATCAACCTTTTAAGATGATTTAGTTTGGTTTGGTTTGATTGTTTTGTGGCATATAAACCCTTTAAGATGATTTAGTTTGGTTTGGTTTGGTTGTTTTGCGGCATATCAACTCTTTAAGATGATTTAGTTTGGTTTGGTTTGTGGCATATAAACCCTTTAAGATAATTAAGTTTGGTTTGGTTTGGTTTGGTTCGGTTGTTTTACGGCATGACAACCCTTTAAGATGATTTAGTTTGGTTTTGTTTGGTTGTTTTACGGCATATCAACCATTTAAGATGATTTAGTTTGGTTTGGTTTGGTTTTATTGTCTTACGGCATATAAACCCTTTAAGATGATTTAATTTGGTTTGGTTTCGTTGTTTTGCGGCATATCAACCCTTTAAGATTATTTAGTTTGGTTTGGTTTGGTTTATTGTTTTACGGCATATCAACCCTTTAAGATGATTTAGTTTGGTTTGGTTTGGTTGTTCTGTGGCATATCAACCCTTTAAGATGATTTAGTTTGGTTTTGTTTGGTTGTTTTACGGCATATCAACCTTTTAAGATGATTTGGTTTGGTTTGGTTTGATTGTTTTGCGGCATATCAACTCTTTAAGATGATTTAGTTTGTTTTGGTTTGTGGCATATAAACCCTTTAAGATAATTAAGTTTGGTTTGGTTTGGTTTGGTTTGGTTGTTTTACGGCATGACAACCCTTTAAGATGATTTAGTTTGGTTTTGTTTGGTTGTTTTACGGCATATCAACCCTTTAAGATGATTTAGTTTGGTTTGGTTTGGTTGTTTAACGGCATATAAACCCTTTAAGATAATTTAGTTTGGTCTGGTTTGGTTGTTTTATGGCATATCAACCCTTTAAGATGATTTAGTTTGGTTTGGTTGTTTTACGGCATATCAACCATTTAAGATGATGTAGTTTGGTTTGGTTTGGTTTGATTGTTTTACGGCATATCAACCCTTTAAGATGATTTCGTTTGGCTTGGTTTGATATTTTTGCGGCATATCAACCCTTTATGATGATTTAGTTTGGTTTGGTTTGGTTTGATTGTTTTACGGCATATCAACCCTTTAAGATGATTTAGTTTTGTTTGGTTTGATTGTTTTGCGGCATATCAACCCTTTTAGATGATTTAGTTTGGTTTGGTTTGGTTTGATTGTTTTACGGCATATCAACCATTTAAGATGATTTAGTTTGGTTTGGTTTGGTTGTTTTACGGCATATCAACCATTTAAGAGGATTCAGTTTTGTTTGGTTTGGCTTGGTTGTTTTGCAGCATATCAACCCTTTAAGATGATTTAGTTTGGTTTGGTTTGTGGCATATCAACCCTTTAAGCTGATTTAGTTTGGTTTGGTTTGGTTTGGTTGTTTTACGGCATATCAACGCTTTAAGATGATTTAGTTTTGTTTGGGTTGGTTGTTTTACGGCATATCAACCCTTTAAGATGATTTACTTTGGTTTTGTTTGGTTTGGTTTTTTTGCAGCATATCAACCCTTTAAGATGATTTAGTTTGGATTTGTTTGGTTTGATTGTTTTACGGCATATCAACCCTTTAAGATGATTTAGTTTGGTTTGGTTTGGTTGGTTTACGACATATCAACCCTTTAAGATGACTTAGTTTGGTTTGGTTTGGTTGTTTTATGGCACATCAACCCTTTAAGATGATTTAGTTCGATTTGGTTTGGTTTTATTGTTTTACGGCATATAAACCATTTAAGATGATTTAGTTTGGTTTGGTTTTGTTTCGTTTGGTTTGGTTGTTTTGCGGCATATCAACCCTTTAAGATGATTTAGTTTGGTATGGTTTGGTTGTTTTGCGGCATATCAACCCTTTAAGATGATTTTGTTTGGTTTGGTTTGGTTGATTTACGGTATATCAACTCTTTAAGATGATTTAGTTGGGTTGGTTTAGTTGTTTTACGGCATATCAACCATTTAAGATTATCTAGTTTGGTTTGGTTTGGTTTGGTTGTTTTACGGCATATGAACCCTTTAAGATGATGTAGTTTGGTTTGGTTTGGTTTGATTGTTTTATGGCATATCAACCCTTTAAGATTATTTAGTTTGGTTTGGTTTGGTTTTATTGTCTTACGGCATATAAACCCTTTAAGGTGATTTAATTTGGTTTGGTTTGGTTTGGTTGTTTTGCGGCATATCAACCCTTTAAGATGATTTAGTTTTGTTTGGTTTGGGTGTGTCTGCGGCATATCAACACTTTAAGATGATTTAGTTTGGTTTGGTTTGGTTGTTTTACGGCATATCAACCTTTTAAGATGATTTAGTTTGGTTTGGTTTGATTGTTTTGTGGCATATCAACCCTTTAAGATGATTTAGTTTGGTTTGGTTTGGTTGTTTTGCGGCATATCAACTCTTTAAGATGATTAAGTTTGGTTTGGTTTGTGGCATATAAACCCTTTAAGATAATTTAGTTTGGTTTTGTTTGGTTTGGTTGTTTTACGGCATATCAACCCTTTAAGATGATTTAGTTTGGTTTTGTTTGGTTGTTTTACGGCATATCAACCCTTTAAGATGATTTAGTTTGGTCTGGTTTGGTTGTTTTATGGCATATCAACCCTTTAAGATGATTTAGTTTGGTTTGTTGTTTTACGGCATATCAACCATTTAAGATGATGTAGTTTGGTTTGGTTTGGTTTGATTGTTTTACGGCATATCAACCCTTTAAGATGATTTAGTTTGGTTTGGTTTGATATTTTTGCGGCATATAAACCCTTTAAGATGATTTAGTTTTGTTTGGTTAGGTTTGATTGTTTTACGGCTTATCAACCCTTTAAGATGATTTAGTTTGGTTTGGTTTGATTGTTTTGCGGCATATCAACCCTTTAAGATGATTTAGTTTGGTTTGGTTTGGTTTGATTGTTTTACGGCATATCAACCCTTTAAGATGATTTAGTTTGGTTTGGTTTGGTTTTTTTACGGCATATCAACCATTTAAGATGATTTAGTTTGGTTTGGTTTGGTTGTTTTGCAGCATATCAACCCTTCAAGATGATTTAGTTTGGTTTGGTTTGTGGCATATTAACCCTTTAAGATGATGTAGTTTGGTTTGGTTTGGTTTGGTTTTTTTACGGCATATCAACCCTTTAATATGATTTAGTTTGGTTTGGGTTGGTTGTTTTACGGCATATCAACCCTTTAAGATTATTTACTTTGGTTTGGTTTGGTTTGGTTTGGTTTTTTGCGGCATATCAACCCTTTCAGATGATTTAGTTTGGATTTGTTTGGTGTATTGTTTTACGGCATATCAACCCTTTAAGATGATTTAGTTTGGTTTGGTTTGGTTGGTTTACGACATATCAACCCTTTAAGATGATTTAGTTTGGTTTGGTTGGTTGTTGTATTGCATATTATAACCTTTAAGATGATTTAGTTCGATTTGGTTTGGTTTTATTGTTTTACGGCATATTAACCCTTTAAGATGATTTAGTTTGGGTTGGTTTTGTTTCGTTTGGTTTGGTTGTTTTGCGGCATATCAATCCTTTAAGATAATTTAGTTTGGTATGGTTTGGTTGTTTTGCGGCATATCAACCCTTTAAGATGATTTAGTTGTGTTTGGTTTGATTGTTTTTCGGCATATCAACCCTTTAAGATTATTTAGTTTGTTTTGGTTGGGTTTGGTTGTTTTGCGGCATATCAACTCTTTAATATGATTTAGTTTGGTTATGTTTGTGGCATATAAACCCTTTAAGATGATTTAGTTTGGTTTGGTTTGGTTTGGTTTGGTTGTTTTATGGCACATCAACCCTTTAAGATGATTTAGTTTGGTTTGGTTTGGTTGTTTTACGGCATATCAACCCTTTAAGATGATTTATTTAGGTTTGGTTTTGTTGTTTTACAGCATATCAACCCTTTAAGATGATTTAGTTTGGTTTGGTTTGGTTGTTTTACGGCATATCAACCCTTTAAGATGCTTTAGTTTGGTTTGGTTGTTTTACGGCATATCAACCCTTTAAGCTGATTTAGTTTGGTTTGGTTTGGTTTGGTTGTTTTACGGCATATCAACCCTTTAAGATGATTTAGTTTGATTTGGTTTGGTTGTTTTACGGCATATCAACCCTTTAAGATTATTTAGTTTGGTTTGGTTTGGTTGTTTTACGGCATATCAACCCTTTAAGATTATTTAGTTTGGTTTGGTTTGGTTTGGTTGTTTTACGGCATATCAACGCTTTAAGATGATTTAGTTTGGTTTGGTTTGGTTTGATTGTTTTATGGCATATCAACCCTTTAAAATGATTTAGTTTGGTTTGGTTTGATTGTTTTACAGCATATCAACCCTTTAAGATGATTTAGTTTGGTTTTGTTTGGTTGTTTTGCGGCATATCAACCCTTTAAGATGATTTAGTTTGGTTTGGTTTGTGGCATATCAACCCTTTAAGATGATTTTGTTTGGTTTGGTTTGGTTTGGTTGTTTTACGGCATATCAACCCTTTCAGATTTTTTAGTTGTGTTTGGTTTGGTTGTTTTACGGCATATCAACCCTTTAAGGTGATTTAGTTTGGTTTGGTTTGGTTGTTTTGCGGCATATCAACCCTTTAAGATGATTTAGTTTGGTTTGGTTTGATTTGATTGTTTTACGGCATATCAACCGTTGAAGATGATTTAGTTTGGTTGTTTTGCGGCATATCAACCCTTTTAGATGATTTAGATTGGTTTGGTTTAGTTTGATTGTTTTACGGCATATCAACCCTTTAAGATGATTTAGTTTGGTTTGGTTTGTTGCATATCAACCCTTTAAGATGATTTAGTTTGGTTTGGTTTGGTTGTTTTGCGGAATATCAACCCATTAAGATGATTTAGTTTGGTTTGGTTTGCGGCATATCAACCCTTTAAGATTATTTAGTTTGGTTGTTTTGTTTTATAGCATATCAACCCTTTTTCAGGTTATTTAATACCGAATCCAGTTATTTTGGAAATAGTAGTCATGTTTCAATTGACTACTGTACACTCTTTAACCCTTATCCTCGAGTGAACTCTGGGCCTTGATAAGTGGTGATGCCTATGTAAAAAAAATGTTGCATCAAGTTATTTTTAGGAGGTTTTTATTTCTATCTTCAATCGCTAGTTTATAATGTTTTGTTCGGTTGTTTTGTTTTATGGTATATCAACCCTTTTAACAGGTTATTTAATGTCGAATCCTTTTTTTTTTTTAAATAGTATTCATGTTGCATCCAGTTATTTTGTCAAAGGTTTTTATTCTTCAAACTCTTTGTATCTTCAACCGCTAGTTTGTAGTGTTTGGTTTGGTTGTGTTGTAGTGGATTTTATCGTTTTTGTTCCCTGCCCTGCAGAACATGAGTTTTGCAATGGGAGAGAGAGAGAGAAAAGGTTTACAATATTAATGTTTGTTACATTTTAAGTTAGGAAAACCAGTCAGGAAGTGGGGGAGATAGAAAGAGAAAAGGGAAATGGGAAAAAGGAAAAAGGGGGGAAAAGGTGGGTTGTTTTTTTGCTGTTTTTGCTTTTACATAACATAAATAAGTTTTGCAAAAGGAAGTAGAAAAACAAAATACATCAACGTTAGGTGCATTTCGTCTCACGAAGCCAATATCTTCAGGCAGCCTGATCTGGTACCACAAGATTTTTAAGATGATTATACCCAAAAATTACGAAAATCGATGAGGTAGAAAAGTATTTATTAAAGAAAATAGAATTTGAAGAAAACGATCGTATTTGCTTATGAAAGACATAGGAGAGTTCGAAAGGGAGGTCATTTTCGGTTTCAATTTAAAGAAAATGGCCGCAATTTTCACCTGCTAACACGATTAAAGTTGTTTTTTTTGGGGGGGGTCAATAATTCAGTAATATTTTTACATGGAGGGGCACAAACCCTAGTAATTAAAGAAATTTTGAAAAGAATATTTGTTAAAAGGGAAAAGGTTGGAATCGAACCGAGTATTCAAAATTTAAAAGTGAATTAATTTCGCAACCACAAGAAATTTAGGAATTGTCTATTGTGTTTAGAAATAATGATAACCAAGTGGTCAGAGTTAGAGCAATGGATTCTAAAAACAGGTTAGGAATATTCTTTGTGTGACTGAAGGCATGTTAAATGCATATGTCCCCCCTCTACGCAACAATATTCGGATAATTTAGACTGCATAATTTGGAAGCTAACACTGAAATTTATTAGAATTGACAAAAAAAATCAGTAGAAACCATTTTTTTTAATCTGTAAACTCCATTTATTTACTACAAAATGTCGTCCCAATAGTGTAGCAACTAAAACAGTTGTTGTTTTTAAAACCTAACCCAATTACAAGATTAAGGTTGGTTGGCATATCAATGATTTAAGCAAACTACATTTACCTCTTATTTTTATTGTTATATCATATTATTTTATTTTGCATATATATATATTAATTGCTATTTATTTATTCATTACAATCTGTACAATCTATTATTTGTAATTAACAGTTCATATATCGATATAAATTCTATACTAAATCCACTCAGCATATTGTAATCACTATACATATGTACTGCTTTTTTTAAACGTTATACTCTCCACCGTTCGTGCAGGTGCCTGAGTTAAACAGAAAGTTGGTTGGTTGTTTTTGTTTTACGGCATATCAACCCTTTTTGAGTTATTTAATGCCGAATCCAAAGATTTAGGAAAATTTTTTTAATAGAATATATTTGTTGTTTTCTTTTTTTTTTTTTTACATAGGCGTTACCACTTATCTAGGCCGTAAAGAGGTAAGAGGTAAATGTAGTTTGCTTAAATCATTGTTTCATGTGTATATAAAAGTGAATTTATAGAAGGCAATACAATGCAGATGAAATAATAAATTAACTCGAACTGAAACAAACTAATATATATATATATATATATATATATATATATATATATATATATATATATATATATATATATAAAGAAGATTAGAACAATAGTCTAAAGAGCAGAGTGTATTTTAATGTAATAGTGAAATTACTAGTTTAATTAAAATACAGGAAAGAAAAAGTGCTTGTTGTAATTTAGATATATAATCAATCACATTACTAAATATATATATATATATATATATATATATATATATATATATATATATATATATATATATATATTTATATATATATTAGTTTGTTTCAGTTCGAGTTTATCCATTATTCCATCTGCATTGTATTTCCTTCTATAAATTTATATACACATGAAACAATGATTTAAGCAAACTACATTTACCTCTTATTCTTATTGTTATATTATATTATTTTCTTTTCTTTTGCATATATATATATATATTAAATTGCTACTTATTTATTCATTACAATCTGTACAATCTATTATTTGTAATTAACAGTTCATATATCGATATAAATTCTATACTAAATCCAATCAGCAGATTGTAATCTACATATGTACTGCTTTTTTAAAACGTTATTCTCTCCACCGTTCGTGCAGGTGCCTGAGTTAAACAGAAAGTTGGTTGGTTGATTTTGTTTTACGGCATATCAACCTTTTTCAGGCTATTTAATGCCCAATCCAGTTATTTCGAACAGCAATTTTTTTAATAGAATACATTTTTTTTTAAAGTCGGTTTCTATTTAACTCATAGTTGGGACCCTAATAGGTACTACTACTCCCGGTCAGGGTGGACTTGGGATCAATGGCAATTAAAGGGTGGCTCCACACTCCCCAAAGTCCGCAAGCTGGACCTCACCATTAGATATAGCTTAAGGTCATATCCAGGACCCATAAGATTAAGGAATATTTTAACATGTATTTTGTGTTATTAAGGTATTAAAAAAAATAAAATGAAAGGCGAGTGGTTCTACACTATCAGAACGAAATTTCGGAAATCGTAAAACTGAATTTCACATGAAAAGAATGGTATCTATGTATTCCTCGTATTTTTAAAATGATTATATCCAAAAATGATGAAAATCGATAAGGCAGAAAATTATTAAAGAAATTAAAAAAAAAAAAAAAATAGAATTTCATGAAAACAATCATATTTGCTTATGTAAGACACAGGAGAGTTCAAAAGGGAGGTAATTTTCCATTGCGATTTATTTTATCAAAACAAGATGGCAGCAATTTTTCACCTGCTCACACGATTAAAGTTGTTATTTTTGTTTTTTGTTTTTTGAATAATCCAGTAAATATTCAGGTAATTTCGACTGCATAATTTGGACGCTAACACTGAAATTTATTAGAAATAACAAAAAAAATCAGTAAAACCCATTGTTTTTTTTTTATATATATCTGATAACATAGGATGGAAATGTTGTGCATTTCTCTCCTAATAATTACTTAAATAAACACAAGGCCAAACGACATTGCTTTTAACAAAACAATAATAAAGGGTTTATTTTTAAAAAAAGGCGAGATTGTATCTCAGACTGGAGAGAAAGAAAGAAAGTGTATATGTCTGTTTGAAGGTGTCGTCTGCAGTCGTAAACAAGTAGCAGTGGGAGGGGTGAGTACAGAGAGGTTTGTATAGGTCGCTTGCTGGCGTCTCTCTGACGATTGCAGCTGAGATCCCAAAGGGCTAAAAATAGTCCTTAAGGGGACAGCTCAAATCAATGCGCCCTGCCAACTGATTGATCAGTATGGCCAAATCACTTTGGCACCGGGCATTGATCTGCTTATAGTAAATAGTTTGTTAACTGCTACAAACTCCATTTATCGACCACAAAATCTCGTTCTGACAAAACAACCAAAGGATTTATTTCGAAATAACACTAAAATAACACTAAAAGTGTCCTCAGAGTGTCCAGTGGAGTAACGGAATTTGGGGTTCATTACCAAAATCCGTTTTCCATGGTAACAAAATGAAAGAAAAAAAAGGGGGGAATATAAAGCAAATTTCTCGGAAAAGAGTAAAGAAATACAGACCCCGAATGAGTTTAAAATGGTCCAAATTTATTAAAGCAAAAAATTATCAATTGCCTTTATTTCCCAAGGCTGGGGTTTTAAAGAAACCCTTAAGAAACATTTAAAATAAATTTAAAAAAATGATACAAAAAAGACGACAGTTCTTACTTGTAAGAAAGGCTGAAAGAAAAAACATATAAAAACAGAAAAAAACATATAAAAAACAGAAAAACATATAAAAAATAGAAAAAGCATAAAAAACAGAAAAACATAAAAACAATTAAAAATCATAAAAACATAAAAACAGAAAAAACATATAAAAACAGAAAAAACATATAAAAAACAGAAAAAAAACATAAAAACAGAAAAAAACATATAAAAAACAGAAAACAGTTCGTTTGAGTCCTTGTTTAAATTCAGTCCTTGTTTTAACAAAATGTTCACCATTTCTACAAAATGTTTTTTTCCGAAAGGAATCACAAACAAATGAAGTCTCTTTGACCTTAAATGGGAGAAAGAGGTAAAAAAAATTTTCTCTGTGAAGGCTCAGATACCTTTAAATTCAAACGAAAGAAACGAAAACAATAAAGCCGCTTTGGTAGGCTTTATGTGTACAAATATAATAATTCACGGACAAATTCTGGTATTAATGGAATATTTTTTGTGAAGGTCACATGTGCCGATAATCTGCTCGACTTGACGGTGAAATTAATTTCTGTTCTTTACAGAAAAGAAATCCTCAAAACACGGTCAGTTTCTTCGATTAATACTTTAGAGACTAATTTCTCAGTCGATAAATCCTTGTGCTTTTTAATAACTGGGAGTAATTTTCCAGTAGATAAAACCTTATTGTTTTTTAATAACTGGAACAAAATTACAACGAAACTTTAATAAGTCTTTCTAATGGAGAAAGAAAAAAAAAACGTGACAAATTTAACATCAAATCTCTTTGACAGAGCCCAAAATAAAACCTCCTTCTCGCCGGCAGGTGATCTTCGAACTGATGAAAATGGGCAAAGGCCCTTTCTTCCTCCCCCTCCCCCTCCAGAGGGTATGAGAATAGCAGACTGCTGGAAGGGAATTATATCGATGATGATGATGATGGAAGTGACCTGCAAAGGCCGGTCAAGGAGTGCGTCCCTTTCCCCAAATGCCGAGATGTTGAATGTGTGTGTATAAAAAAATAAATAAAAATTATTTCTTTATTAAAATTTCGACAGGGGGTCTTCAGTGAAGTAGTTACACCCGGAGAGGATTTAGTGGACAGAGAGAGAGAGAGGAGAGAGAGAGGAGAGAGGTCTGTCTTCTTTGGTAATCTGAGCTCCTCTGGTGGCTGCTGGCTAGTTCCTGACATGGGTAATTAGTTTCTTAAGGGGCATATTGTATTAATATGCCCTGATAGCTGACTGGTCAGAGCATGGCCACATCAGTCAGCAAGGGGGCATTAATCCACAAGAGAAATAGTTTGTTATGGTGACCACTACAATTGTTCGCAGTAGACAGAACAGTTTCCGATGGTTAGTTGTTCTACACAAGTCCTGGAGGTGACTGGTTCTCAGTAGACAGAACAGTATCCGTTGTTATGGTGACCACTACAATTGTTCGCAGTAGACAGAACAGTTTCCGATGGTTAGTTGTTCTACACAAGTCCTGGAGGTGACTGGTTCTCAGTAGACAGAACAGTATCCGTTGTTATGGTGACCACTACAATTGTTCGCAGTAGACAGAACAGTTTCCGATGGTTAGTTGTTCTACACAAGTCCTGGGGGTGACTGGTTCTCAGTAGACAGTTCTTAAGTTAGAAGCCATAGAGCAAAAGATTCTTCCCGTGTTGATACAAAGAAAACATATGCGAAGTTGCTACAGAAAAGGGTTTATTTTTTATGGAGCAATTTTGGTTTCTGATTGGTTGGTAGCAGAACTTGAATTAATTCGATACATTAGTTCCTAGCAGCATCGTTTATAAATAGAATCTTCCGACTGTGCGGGATCATACCCCATTATGAAATACTGCAACTATTTTCTATATCTACAAATCAACTATGGAGTACTGTTGTCATATTTGAATCTCTGTTTCATTTGAACTTTCTTGATAAATAGCAAAAACGTATCTGCAATTTGATTGGCCCCACACTTTCTTCTTTACTACAACCGCTTTCTCTCGCAGACGTGATGTTGCTAGTCTCAGTCTTTTCTACAAATATCATTTATTATGGCATTAATTCTTCAGAATTGTCTGATCTATTCCCAGCTTCCTTTGTTCCAGCTCGTTTGACTAGTTGGTCTAGTGGTCTTCATCAATTTGTTGTTTTTAATACCTCAGCTTCCTATGCCAGTAGCTTCTTTCCAAGGTTGTGGAACTGTCTTCCTGCTCACTGTTTTCATTCTACCTGGTCTTTTGCAATAATCAGCTTTCATTAAGTGGCTTCATTGAATTTCTGGCAATGGTGGTGACTATGCCGAAAAATATTTTCTGGAGCTCGCTCGTTTTAATGGTACTACACCCATCTTTGTAGCTCTTCAACTTTTTGAGATAAAAAAAAATAGGAGGCTTAACTTTTTGGAACAACCCTCATATTATATATATATCATTTATATCATTTAGATTTATATCATCATATCACCATTGAATACAACAGAAAAAAAAAAATTACTGTTGTTTAGAGTAAAAAATGTGTGAAAAAGAAAAAACAAACAACAAAAAAAAGAACTTTATTTCTTTTGTTTGCATTTAATTTTACTCTATATAAAAAAAAAAATCTCGCATTGTTCTTGGCTTTTAATTTTACCTTATAATATATATATATTTATTTATTGTTCGACAGAATACTCCCAAAAAAATTTTTTCAAAAATCCTCATTCCGTGGAGTTTCAAAGAATGCTATTCTCGTCATCAGAGGAAAGAAAGAAATTAACAAATTATTATTATTATTATTATTATTATTATTATTATTATTATTATTATAGCAGAGCTAGAATTTGCTGGTTATGGCATTAAATGAAACAGCACTTTATGGCGATATGAATCCAAAATGTTAAGGAATTTTTTTTTAAACAAATAGTCAGAATTTCAAACTCAGTTAAATACATTTTTGGTTTCTTAATCTCATTCATCCAGAGGAAGTCTCGAAATAAAGACGAAACGTTGATGAACACATAATACGGTTTGTTCCTTTTTATTTTCTCTCTCTCTCTCTCTCTCTCTATATATATATATATATATATATATATATATATATAACGTTTATTTTCCCTTTGAAAAACCGTTTCACACAAAATTAACTCACCACTATAAACTATGATGTATATGCACATACACTTACACAGTGGACAGCATTATTCAGACTTCCTGTTATTGAATACTCTGAGAGTCTGCATTCATATGGACGTCACTACTTATCAAGTCCCGAAAGCCACTCGGGGATAAGGGTTATTGCGTGTACAGTAATCAATGGGATAGTATCGTAGTAAATGTTAGTATTGGAGATTTGATAATGTGTCTTACTTAAGGTGGCGGTTCATCAGGAATTTGTTTATGTTGGACTTGAAGACATCCAAGTTGTAGTCAGGTGGGAAACAGGCAAACGGAACAGAGTTTAATAGAGAAGCTTTGTTCATGGAATCTACGTTTTCCCTTTATTCATGAGCAAGTCACCGTTGGTCTAGAGGAAAGGAGCTAGCCTACGAAGGCAGGTATTATTATACAAACACCGTGACAGCGTTAGGGTTAGGGTTAGGATTAGGGTTAGGGTTAGGGTTAGGGTTTAGGGTTAGGGTTAGGGTTAGGGGTAGGGTTAGGGTTAGGGGTTAGGGTTAGGGTTAGGGGTAGGGTTAATTCGCTGTCACGGTGTTTGTATAGTTTTACCCGAAGGCAAAGGTTTTACCATCTACGAATCATTAATGTGGCAAGATCTAGAAGATTTCAAAATTTATACCTTATGAATGAATATATGAGGATATATAAAACTTAAAAACAAAAAAGATCGTTAGATATTAAAACAAACAAAACTATTGAACTATACAGAATTGATTGATACTCGATGTCATAAAGTTCTTTGAATACATAATTTTTTTTTTTTTTTAATCCTGAGTTTGGCATTGAATAACCTGAAAAGGGTTGATATGCCGTTAAGCCAAAACAAAACAAACAAACAAACAAATAAAAATTTATAAAAATATAAATATGTAAGCATCACACTGTTGAAAGGGAACAATTTTTCTCCCTTAGAACTCTGGTATGATAGGTAAACGCTGGGTAGAAAGTATTTATTTAGTTATCTGTTTTTCTATCTTTCTATCTAATTTTCTATCTAGCCGAGTAAATAACAGATCTTGAATCCTAAGAAATAATAAGTCGAGCGAACATGCAGGTGCAGAAAGGGTCAAAGGGTCATGTTGTGACATGTATCAAAAATGGTTGACTGGTTAGTTTGCACTGGAAGTATGAAGCGGGGACCAGACATGACGTGTCAAGTGCTCCGGTTTGAGTAAGCTGAGTTAAGTTTAGTTGAGTTGGGTTCGAGAAGCTGAGGAAGCAAGATGGGTTAAACGGGTCTCCCCATAAGGGAAGTGATGGTCTCCAAACGGATGCAGAGAAACGCCATTCCAGACTGTGGAAGATGAAATGCCTGGAAGTGAAATCAACCAATATATAAAAACATACATCGTCTTGTGTCTGTCTTGCATGCTTGTTATAGCAGAACCCAGTTCCCCAAGATATTGGCGAATCCCTCAGGCAACATCCAAAAGTCAGAAGGCCTTGCCGCAACAGGTATGTCATTATAAATATACTGTGAATTATATGTAATATGCACACACAACCATGACTACTAAATTAGTTATGGGCCATTAAGTAAATAAGACAATAGTCCATTAAATAAACAAGTTTCTATCTTTACATCATCAACGCTCTGATCCCCATCTGGCATCAATTGAAATGAATGGCTCTCGTCTTGGAGACGCTCCATGTTTTGACAAGCTTCTGGATGTGACCTTTACTCCTGATCTAAAATGGAACACGTACATCATATCCGTTGCTAACGTCTCTGGAAAAATGGTGGGATCCTTCTACCGCTCCAGAAGATGTCTCACTGCTGATGCAATTCTATATCTATATAAGAGCCGGATAAGTCCAAGGATGGAGTACTGTTGCCACATCTAGACAGAAGCTGTTAGAAGAAGCTTCTCCTGCCTTGACAGAGTTCAAAATAGAATTTGTAACCTATTCAGGATGCCGTTTCTCTTCCCTGCAACCTCTTTACCACAAAAGAGACTTGCGAGCCTGTCTCTGCTTTATCGTTATTTCCATGACAAGTGCTCGACTGAGCTCCAATCCATGGTCCCCCCTCGCCAGACATTCACGCGAAACACACATCTAGCTGAAAACACTCAATAATTTCCCCCATCTGTACCTAAACCTAAAAGTATATTCCATGAACAAAGCTTCTTTCTTAGAACTGCACGCCTGTGGAACCCTCTTCTGATTGTGAAACTGTTCCATTTGCCTGCTTTCCAGCTGACTACAATATGGTCGTTTTCAAGTCCAACGTAAACAAGTTCTTCAGGAGCCGTTCCTCTTAAGTAATCCAATTTACCAATTTTACACTTCTAATGATTCCTATGGTATTACCTCATTGACTACAGTACATTTTTAACCCTTATCCTTGAGTGGCCTCTGGACCTAGATAAGAACAAAATACGCTTTAAAAAGATATGATGTTTTGGAAATGTGACAATATCTATATTTACACTCCAAGATTACACGACACTAAAAAATTCAAAAACGAAAAGGAAAAAAAGTACAACACACAAAGCAAGTATGTGACCCGACGGGACACAGGGCTACAATGGATAGCCTTGCTGGTGAGTCGAGAGGCAGTCGGTCTCTTGGGTGGTCCTTTTAACATGAGTTCAGGAGATTTCGCATTGTTGAATCTAACAGTGATGATGATGAAGATGATGGGGAGGATGAGGATGATAATGACGGAAGAGAAGGAGTCTGTGTTCTAAACATATAATCAAAATAATTCCCTCGTCACAAGATGGATAGTTGAAGGAATTAAGTGGACATCAGAAATATATTTCCCAAGCAGTGAAAATTTAGCACGTTTTATTTGAGAGAACCTAGTCAAGTGGTCAGTCAATTGGTAATTGACCGTGAAACCCCCTTTGGGAAGAGCATCCCACGACTGATAATAAATGAAAGACAAAGAGAAACTGGTTCTCATAAAATTGGACTCAAAAGACTAAACTCATCTGCGAATCTGCATTGATAGATATTCGAGATGGCCTGAAGGTATCCCCATTAAAGATACTTCTGCTGAAATTGTCGCCAAAGCACTTGTTGCACATTGGATATTCCGTTTTGGCATGTCTAATACCATTAAAACTGACAGAGGTAGACAATTCAGCTCACATCTTTTTTCCGAGCTCTTGATTGAGCGCCTGCACTAAAGGCATCTCAGATGGATAGAATGCCTGCCTTTCATGCTCCTCAGTATGCGATCCAATATTAAAACGGGCATCTGTTTGTCTTTTGCCAAAATGGTTTACACGACCTCACTGACCTTATCAAGACAGATGCTCGCACCAACCACCCCTCAGCTACACCTCTTGCAATGAAGAAATGCATGTTGAAACCTCTGAATATTAAAGCAAGAGCAAAAAATGTCACCACTTACGTTCCCCAGGATATTAACACATCTGGAACGATGGAGTGCATGGTAGTCTGCAGAAACCTTACAAGGTACTGAAGAGATGCTCAAAATTCTTTGTGGTCAAAATTAATGGCAGAAGTGACGATTGCCTGAAGAGAGCAATATATGATGAGGAAACTCACGGCGATTCCACAACTCGATTGAACATTAAGTCTATAATAATATATACGAAATCTGTAAGAATTAAAATATCATATTTAAGCGTATTTTACGACCTGGCTTCACCAGGCGTCCCTGCTAATCTGAATGAATACTTTTGCAGTTTTAACAAAAGAGCTACAATGATATAATAGCACCTCCATTTATGCTGAACATCTACAGAATGCCAACATATGTTATATATGAATCAGTCCCCTGTGGAATTTCCACAGGTCCCGCTAGTTATATATTATTTTTTTTTATTGGAATCTTTTCAGATGAGTAATTTGTGTATTTATTTTGTCCGCAAATAAATAAATTACTCATCTCATTTGAGAAAGCAGTTGTTTGTTTTTTGTTTTTTTACACACGTTCACCCAAACTTATTCAAGATGATATTGATTTACCTGTAAGGCTGTACATACAAGATATTTATATGATGAGGAAACTAACTATGTCTACAGTTCGTTTCAACAACACCGAGTCACCTAGATTAATACTGTCTTCCACGTCCTATTGCACGTGCATCTGTTATCTACATCCATGCAAATATTACACCATACATAGCAAAAGTTTGTTAATTGTAATAAGAAGTCATAAAATCACCATCCACGGGCGTGGGTGCGTGGATATTTATTGCTTTCACTGATATAGTAATTCAGTTTTGTCATGGCCCGCTGACGAATTCAAATAAAGAGAAGAGGGGGAGGCCTCGTTAAAACCGAAAACCCTTTTTCTCTTCGATAATTTCAAAGGTCCTTTTTTTTTTATCTTTTTTTTTTTTTCTACGTCGGGCGTTCAGAATTCAGTGATCGACCGGTTTGGCGGTTGAAGGGAGGGGGCGGTGTTGCCAAGATTCTGGACATAGTGGAAATACTTGGACCCCACCTTGTTGGGAAGCGGAACGTCACTGGACCCAGTTAAGGGGTCGGCTCTGATTGGCTGGTAACCATAAACATATTCCTGATTAATCGCCCCCTTAAGTAAGACACTATCAAATCTCCAATACCAACTATTACTACGATATTATCCCATTGATTATTGTACACAAAATAACGTTTATTCCCGAGTGGCTTACGGGCCTTGATAAGTGGTGATCCCCATGTAAAAAAAAAATATCCCTCCCCTTGTTGGGAAGCGAAATGTTACTGGACTCAGTTAAGGGGTCGGCTCTGATTGGCTGGTAACCATTTGGGATCTGTATCGAGAAGGCGGAGTTACAGCCAACCGGTTCCAATATAGATGTCTTCGGCAAACTCCCTCCCATTGCAACCTGGTTGAGACGTGCCATTGTTTTCTTTTCTAAGTTGATCTTTTTTCTCAACTGTAAACTTTGTTAGCGAACGAATGCCAGCCCTGATAGTTTGTACAAGTAACTAACGTCTTATGAACAAACTACTTGTAACCTTTTGTTACGTTATGAAAAAAGTTAATCAT
This sequence comes from Euprymna scolopes, assembly GCF_053919585.1. Lineage (NCBI taxonomy): Eukaryota > Metazoa > Mollusca > Cephalopoda > Sepiida > Sepiolidae > Euprymna > Euprymna scolopes. The sequence continues at coordinate 95,603,172 of NC_136527.1, read as the reverse complement.
TGACTTCTTTTGTTTTGGAATCAGTTAGATTTCGCTGAGACCGCTGAGGAATTTGCTAAAATAATGACACAGTTCATGCAGAATCAGCAGATCCTACAAAAAGAACAGCAAGCGTTATACGCAGAAAGAGACAAAAGACAAAATGAACGACTCATAAAATGCCTAGAAAGGCAGGAAGAAAAGTTCGCGCAGATGCAACTTGAACAGAAAGAACTGTTAGAAAGATTAACAGCTAATTCCATACAAGAAATTAATACAACCTTCTCCAACACAACAATTGTTAACAGCATAGATGTGTTCACATACCTACCGGAAGAGGATAAAACTTTTGATGCATACTTCAAGAGGTAAGAAGATATTTTCGAAACAGACTGCGAAAACTGGCCAAATGGAAAGAAAGTAAGTTTATTACTTCGAAAGCTTGGTACCAGTGAACATTGCAAATTTGTTGATTTCATATTGCCAAGGAAAACGAATCAGTTAGATTTCGCTAAGACCGTAAAGCTTCTCAAGGAGTTATTCGGACTGAACATGTCTCTTTTCCATAAGAGATGGTCATGTACGAATATTAAGAAAACTGATGAGCAGGACTACCTGACACACGCGTCAGTAGTAAATAAAAACTGCGACAACTTCAAATTATCGGAACTCACGGTGGACGATTTCAAATGCTTAATCTTTGCACAGGGTCTAGTATCCACAAAAAATTCAGAGATCCGAAGATGCATTCTCTCAAAATTAGAGACAGAACAAGGCCTGACATTGCAGAAATGAGCAGAAGATTGCCAAAGGGCAGAATCACTAAAAAAAGATTTCAGGGATGTAGAAGAAGCAGGAGTGGCGTACATTAGGAAGATTAAAAAAAACTTTCAGAAACTCAGGGCAAAGAAATTTTGAGACAAAATTCAAAAAAATACTCAAATTATAAATATCAGGTAATAATTGTAGAAGATGTGATGAAAAACATTTGGAAAAGGATAGTCCTTACAAAAATATCAGGTGCTACAATTGCGATAAAGTTGGGCATAAGAGTGTTTGCTGCAGAACAAAAAATCGAGTACACCAAATGAGAACAAACGACAAAGGGAAAAATAATTTACGAAAATATGTATCAGTAAATATTTTCGATAAACAAGTGAAATTTCAGCTTGACTCTGGATCTGATTTGTCATTAATAAACGCCAACACTTGGAAAAAGCTGGGTAAACCGACTCTTCAAAAGTCAAGTAAAGGTGCACGAACAGTGACAGGAGACGAAATAAAATCCTGCCCATTAATTTAAATGGCACGACGAAGAAATTGAAAATCTTCGTAATTAAAGAAAGCAAGAACTTATTGGGAATTGACTGGATTAAAAAATTCAATCTTTGGGATAAACCAATGAACGCTTTTTGTAGAAAAATAACCAGTTGCACCCCAACATCAGAAAATATTAAAGACGATCTAAAGAAGAAATTCCCAGAAATATTTACTACTGGACTGGGAAGATGCAATAAATTTAAGGCTTCGTTCGAGCTAAAAAAGGATGCAAAACCGGTGTTTAAGAAAAAACGGAACACACCGTTCGCCGGTTTAGACAAAATAAATAGCAAGCTAGATAGACTCGAAATACAGGAATCTTATCGAAAATCGAAACTAGTGTCTGGGCAGTACGGTGTATGTAAAAAAAAAAGTCGGAACAAATTCCATTTTAGACCAAGAGTAAAGGTCACATCCAGAAGCCCATGTATGGAGTATTGCTGCCACATCTGGGCTGGTGCATCTGCTACTAGTCTCTCGCTCCTTGACAAGGTTCAAAAGAGAGTCGCAAACCTGATAGGCCCTGAACTGGCATCTAAGCTTCAGCCTCTGTCCCATCGACGAAATGTTGCATCCCTCTGCCTTTTCTACAAGTATTTTAGTGGTGAATGCTCTGACGAACTGCAATCACTTGTGCCCCCACGACGTGAGCACCCTCGACAAACCCGACAGGCTGCTAAATCCCACCCCCACACTGTAAAGATCCCTAGATGTAAAAGATCTTTTTACTCTAATAGTTTCTTCCTCAGAACCGCTAGACTCTGGAATTCCATTCCAGGTCCCTGCTTCCCTAACAGTACTAACGTGCAGAAGTTCAAGTGTAACGTGAACTGACACCTTGCTGCCCAAATCCCTACATAGTACCCCAGTAGTTGTTGCCCCTGATAGTAGCCCCCTACACCAAAGTGGCAATTTGCCTTGTTTGGGGTGAAAATGTAATAAAAAAAAAAAGCTTGTCAAAATGTAATGCCATGGGGGTTGGAGCCAGTTGCACGTTTCTTTCAAGCCTGTGCATCTGTTCCGGCTCTGTAGAGGTTACAGTATGTGTTTGTGTGTGTGTGTGTATCGTAGTCTGAGTTGTACTGTCTCAGCCCTCTCTCCCAGCCTCCTACTCACCTTTGTTTACCGCTCATCCCTGTCTCTATGCTAACAATTTTATTCTTTATTTTTTTATTCATTTTTTCTGTTACATTAAGACTTAAATATTAAGCATTTAGTAAATTCATTCAACATTTTTAGTCGTGTATAATCTTGACCCTATTTAGTTTGTGTGTGTGTGTGTGTGTGTGTGTGTGTGTGTGTGTGTGTGTGCGTGTGGTAGCATTGCTTCTCTCCCTTCCTCATCCTTCCACGCATTTTTTGTCTCGAAAAGGCTTTTTTCGGCAACCGGAAGCCACTCAGGGTTAAGGGTTATTGCAAGTACATTACGTTAGTGTGGAGATTTGATGAAGTGTTTACTTAAGGGGGCGGTTCATTAGGAATTTGTTCACATTGGACTTGAAGACACCAGCTAAAATGTCCACCTCTTTCATATATCAATAGTTTTACCATGTGCAGATGAGATGGATAGACTGACTGAATTATAGTGTTGCCAGAAAGGATCGGATGTCGTTATTTATATCAAAAGGTTGCTCTCAGGAATGAAGGCATGTTGGGAGGGCTGCTTTTAATATTTATGCAAGACAAATTAAGGCACAACGGGTTGAGGATATGCATTGCATGATGAGAAATGATAAGAGAATGATACGGTGGATGTATGTACGAACCTTTTTCAAGTCTCACACAAAAACACACATTCACATTTCAAGCTATGTCATATACATACGCGCACATAAACATACGCGCCCACATCCACACACACGTACATTTATTCACGTTCGCGTACATACACTCACATTCACGTGTATATACACACGCGGTAACGCACACATATGTACGCGCACACGAACGCACACATGGACGACGTCACTTCCGCTTTCTAAGGAAATATACACATGCGCAAATGACCACCGGAAACAAGTATAAAACAAAGAACAACAACCGGCTTCTTCCTTTTCGAGACTAGCCTCCTAGGTGGCTGGTCGGCGCGCACACGCGTACCTCACGCCCACTTACTACTATGTATGGGGCACAAGCTAACAGACTGTATGTACACATTCCCACTCTTTCTCTCTCTATCTACTACTGGTCCCTGAGAACACCTTCGCGTAACTGACTGCTAACTGACGTCAACTCTCATATCCTCTTCTTTGTCTACACGCTGGACTATCATTCTCATTTCCACTACAACACTCATTTCTCTTCCCACGCGCAAACGAACAATAGTGACCCAAACTTGAGATGAAGACATATTTCCTATTCTTGCTACAACACCAGTCCCGCAACGAACATTGATTACACACGCGCGGACATGAACACGTTATAACTAAAACGTTCATTCTTTCAACAGCAAATAAACGACGTTTATCTTATCCATCAATTGAGTCTTTGTTTCCTTCAATTCCATTTGTTTCATTATTTTCTTGTGGCGAGCTAGGGTATTATACCCTGGTCCGCTACATGTACGAGGGATTTTCAAAAGTAATGCCTCCTATTTATTTATTCCACCTGAATGAATCATTGTTATTGTAGAAGTGGAAGCCAGTTTGAGTTTCAGATGGTTCGCTGTTACACACAAGTCCTGGTAGGTGACTTGTTTGTAGTAGACAGTTCCACAGAACAAAATATTCTTACCGTGTCGAAACCCGGGAAAGAACATGTGAAATTGCTCCAGAAAAGGTTTAATATTTATGAAGCAATTCTGGTTTCTGATTGGTTGGTAGCGGAACGTGAATTAATTTGATTCGTCAGTTCATAGCAACATCGTTTATAAATAGAATCGTCCGACTGTGTGGGATCATACCCCATTAAAAACTAAAATATTGCAACATCCTCCTTATTTTTTATGTTACTTAGACATAACAAAAATTAGAAATCATTTGGATCTTAGAATTTTAGCATTTAAAAAGACGCCATTTTTAATTGTGTTCAAACGTCAAAAAGGAAAATTACAAAGATTTTTTTTTTTAAGCAAAAGTATTAGTAGGTTAAAGTGTTAATACAAAATAAAATGGATACAGTTTAACGTCTTGTCCAGGACTATTTTTTTTCTTTTATATATATAGAAAAATCTTTATACTGAGCATTATCCCTAGGGTTTTCCACTGATATTCATGCAAAAAAGTAATAGCCTTCTCATAAGTGGAACTTCGCTGGTCTGTATTTTTAATATATAGAAATCTATATACATACAGGGCAGTGAAAGAAAAAAAAATATTCAGTCAAATTCACCAACAAGTTTTGAGAAAAACGTTGTAGCTCTATCTCCTTTTCTACGAAATGGCATTTTATATCCATATGCCTAGATCTCTCGTTTTTTACGAAATGGCATTTTATATCCATATGCCTAGATCTCTCGTTTTTTACGAAATGGCATTTTATATCCATATGCCTAGATCTCTCGTTTTTTACGAAATGGCATTTTATATCCATATGCCTAGATCTTTGATCGATCATTCGTGCTCTGTGCTAAGACTATACTGGCTTGATTATCACAATTAATTACTACGGGGCTTGTAATCAATTCTGGCTCCAAAATAGTCTTCAGGATATTTTTAAGGTAGAGTGCTTCCTGGGTCGTGTGTTTTATCGCGATAAATTCTGCTTCACACGTAGAGAGAGATAAAATCTGTTGCTTTTTAGATTTCCATGAAATAATAGGCCCATTTTCTGAGAGTCTGAAACAATATCCAGATACACTCTTGCGATCCTCGTCGCTTGCCCAGTCTGAATCCGAAAAACCTTCTAATTTTAGGGGATTTCTTGATTTTCTAAATACTAACTTCTGTTCTTTAGTTCCTTTTAAATAACGTAGGACTTGTTTAGCTCTGTCCAAATCCTTCATTTTCGGTTGTGATAATCTCTGTGACAGTTTCGTTACTGTATAGCATACGTCGGGCCTGGTTGCAGTCATCATATATATAAGACTACCCATAATTTCGCGATATTGTGTCATTCATTATTTCAGACTGTGTGTACACTTTTTATTAATATCATTTTCGACCGGTGCAGAGCGTTTCTTGCACTCTCCCATTCCAAATTTTAATAGTATTTTGACAATGTATCTCGATTGATTCATCGTAATAAGTCCTTTCCTTTGAGTAAATTCTATCCCCAGAAACCAGGATATTTTGCCAAGATCGGTCATTTTGAATCTTTTACTTAATTTGTTCTTAACATCAGTCAATATTATGTCACAATTTGATGCGATTAAAATATCCTCGACCCACAAAACCAAAATCAGTAGTTTATCGTCTTTGTGTTGGGTATATAAACAGAGGTCTACAGCGCATTGTATAAATTGTTGTTTAATAATATAATCATGGAACACTGTGTTCCAACACTGAGCACTCTGCTTTAGACCATATGACTTGTTAAGTCGCCACACGCTATTTTATTTTTCATTATAAATCCCTCTTGAGGGGTAATATAAATTTCACAGTCTATTGGGGCATTTTCCACTGAATAGCAATAGTCGACTTGATAATCTTTTATATTGTCGACCACAAAAAAAATCGGGTCGTCTTCTATTTCTTTTTAGGATATCTCTCGACTTTATCATCATCATCATCATCGACACTCGTCTCCGTCATTTTTATTCTTTTCGTTTGTTCTAATTATTTGAGGTAATATAATTCCATCCTCTTCATATGACGGGGTTTCGTCTTTACAATTAAACGTGTCTGAATTTTACACACCGGATTCTTTTTATTTTATTTTTTTTTCGGGAAAAAAATATTAAATGTGCTGGACTGTTTTTATCGTATCCCAGAAATATACCTCTGTCAGCTTTAATATTCAATTTACTCTTTTTCTCTATATATGCGAAGCAAGTTGAACTAAAATATATGCATTCTGCTTAAATTTTTTTTTTTTTTTTTTTACCGCAGAAAGATTCATATGGAGTTTTAGATAGTGTTTTGTTAAAACACCTGTTGCGTATACAGGCTGCCGCCATAAGTGCATACGTCCAGAGGTTTATAGGGAGTTTTGATTCAATGAGTAGGCATCTTGCCATTTCAAAAAGTGTTCGCCACGCACGTTCAGAAGTCTCGTTTTGGTGTGGCAATCTAGGAGCTGATGTTTCATGCCTGATATGATGGTTAATTAAAAGTTTAAAGTCTTTATAGGTGAATTCCGTACCGTTGCCAGAGCGAATACACTTGATGTCACCGTAGGGGGCCATGTCGGCTAGATATTTCTTAGTTGCTAGCAGGGTATCAGATTTGTTCTTTAAAAAGTAAACCATTATTAAACCTGAATGGTCATCTACGAAATTCAACACATATCTATAATGTTCTCTGGCCATCAGTTCTACGGGACCGTTCAAGTCACAATGCACCATTGATAGGATTTTTTTTTTCTGGTATCTTTTATTCATAGTTCGTCATCTTCCCCTGCGTACAGACGTCGCAGTTGAAGGTTTTTGATGTTTGTATTCACATTCCATCAACTACAGTCGGCAACTTTTTGATATCAGGAATATTGCAGTGTCCAAGAATTTTATGCCATGTCTGTAGATCATGGCAGGCGGTTTTTGATGGGACTACGCCATTTAAATAATATAGTCTTCCACCCCCCCCAATGTCAAATACAGTTCCATTCGGGCACACCAGCCCCGATTTATTGGGGCCAAAGTTTATATCTGCACATTGTCCCATGGCAGCCTGCATAGAAAATATATTTTGTTTAAATTTTGGGACCAGAAGAGCGAACTCCTGAATACCGAAACACAGTTCACCCTTATTGTTCTTTAGCGAGATTTTCGCATTGCCTTTTTCAAAACGATATCCTTGACTTGACTCCCGTCAGCCAGTTCTACAAAATGATTTTGTTGCTTAAAGTTGGGATCAAAATTGATAAAATCAGATTCCTTTGTAATCACGTGTCGTGGCCCCACAACCGACAAGAAAATTATTATTGCTTGTTGACGCATCAAATGTACACGAAAATAAAAAATGTATGTTCGCTAACAGAGCTCTCTACATTTTTAATGTAGTCGCCATTTTGAGTCCTGTATCTACATTGGAAACTCTTGTGCTTAGGTCGTCCAATTATAACATAATTTTTGTACTTTTCTTAGGAAAAAACCTGCTTTTGGCAAAGTTGCGTTTTTTTATTCCTGGCATGGGTATTTCTTTCTGGGTTATCACGGTAGTAAATGGCTTGAAATCACTCGGTAATCCCTTAAGGACCACGGAAATTAACAGACTGTCAATTATAACTTCAGACATTTTTAAAGAATTGGCAGTTGTCTCGGCTCTTATAATATAATCAGTAATAGTTTCGGCTTCCATTCGTTTTAGAGAGGTCAGTTCAGTGTATAAAGAAATAATTTTGGGTTTTCCTTTTGATAAATAATGCTCTCTCAATATGTTTAATTCTTTGCAGCCGTCGTCCAGGGCTTCTCTCATTACCAGTGATAGACACTGTATTAATTCCGCAAAGACAGTTGCGTTCTTTTCAATGAAGTCGGGGTCGTTTCTGTTTTCAGGTTGTGTTTCTAGTACTTTGTGTAGCTTTTGGATTCGTAGATATCCCAGAAATTTAACTTGCCACAATTCGAACTTTGATTCGGATCCATCGAAATAAAGACGCACGCTGGGCCCATAACCTGTAGAAGTGGAAGCCAGTTTGAGTTTCAGATGGTTCGCTGTTACACACAAGTCCTGGTAGGTGACTTGTTTGTAGTAGACAGTTCCACAGAACAAAATATTCTTACCATGTCGAAACCCGGGAAAGAACATGTGAAATTGCTCCAGAAAAGGTTTAATATTTATGAAGCAATTCTGGTTCCTGATTGGTTTGTAGCAGAACGTGAATTAATTTGATTCGTCAGTTCTTAGCAGCATCGTTTATAAATAGAATCGTCCGACTGTGTGGGATCATACCCCATTACAGACTAAAATATTGCAACAGTTATGATGACTAAACTTATGCATTCATGACTTGAAAGTTTCATCTCTCTGTTGCAGATATTGACGGTGTGAGATTCTAAGAAATCAACCCCTGTTATTGATGTGCATCAGAAGAAGAGAAGCGTCATTGTAATTACCGAAAATGGTGTTTATGTAGAAAAATAAATTCCGAAACAGAAAAGGGTCATTTGTTTTAATGGTGTCCCTACTCTCTTTGTAGCTCTTTAACGTTTCCAGTAAAAAAAAAATAGGAGGCTTTACTTTTCAAACAACCTTTGTAAAGTGAGACTTAAAATAAGTTTCGTTCTGATGCCGTCAGAGGAAGAATAAATCTGAACAAGAACAATCACCTCCCCTCCTCTCCGCCAAAAACAATATAAGCCATTATGCGTGTACACAAACTAATGTCTATAGTTTAGAATAGAAAGAAGAAAAAAAAAAGGGGGAGGAAGTAACAGCGTTGTAAGAGTCGTTTTTTGACCCCATCAATCAAACAGAACAGCAGGTTACAAGGATTCGCAGCAGGGTAACCCAACGTTGCCCGGATTGCAACATCTGGACAGGAGCTGCTAAAAACAGCCTATCCTGCCTTGACAGAGTACAAAATAGGCTTCATGGCTTAGCGGGGGGGAGGGGGGCTTTTCTCTTCCCTGCAACCTCTCTCCCACAGGAGAGACGTTTGCGAGCCTGTCTTTGTTTTATCGTTACTTCCATGGCAAGTGCTCGTCTGAGCTTCAATCTATGGTCCCCCCCCTTGCCAATCTTTCACAAAAAACACCCGTCTAGCTGAAACCACTGCCAAAAATTTCCCCCACTTTTTATCTGTGCCTAAATCAAAACGTAGATTCCATGAACAAAGCTTCTTTCTTAGAAGATCACGCCCGTGGAACTCTCTTCCGTTTGCCTGTTTCCCACCTGACTACAACTTGGATGTCTTCAAGTGAAACATAAACAAATTCCTGATAAACCGCCCCCTTAAGTAAGACACTTTATCAAATCTCCATTACTAATGTACTATACCCACAATAACCTTATCCCCGAGTGGCTCCGGGCCTTGATAAGTGGTGACCATCTTGGAGGTTGGATTATCTGCACTCATCGATCTGGTAGGTGAAGCCAGTCTAGTGCCCTGTTCGACCATGCCGTACAGGCGGGTTGGCCCAGGGTGCCTCCACCGATGATCACGTTAAGACTTAGAGTGTCTCAAAGATAACATATAACAAAACAATGTCCAGACATTTGTTGAACTCACAATCCAAATCCGTTGCATTAAGTTAAATCAGATGACAAAATGATAAAAAAAAAATAAATAAACTACGATAAAATATTTAGTTTAAAATACAAATAACGATTTACTAAACGCCCGGCCCTTTTGGTGGGGCATTAGAATACGCCGACTGCCCCCCTGCAGAGGGTAAAAGTCCCTCAATGGGGGTCCTGGATATGACCTTAAACTATATCCAGTGGTGAGGCCCCAGATTGTGGGCTTTGGGGAGTGTGGAGCCACCCTTTAATTACCATTGTTCCCAGGTCCACTCTGACCCGGAGTGGTAGTACCTGTTAGGGTCCCAACTATGGGTTAAATAGAAACCGGCTTGAAAACAACAAATATATTCTATTAAAAATTATTTCTTCAAAATTTTTGGATTTGGCATTGAATAACCCGAAAAGGGTTGATATGCCGTAAAACAAAAACAACCAACCAACCAACCAACAATTAAATGCCATTTTATTTACTGGATTTTTTCCGGCATTCACCGGAAGTTATTATCTCCCTTAGTAAGGGGGCCCGAACATGTGGGTAATAAAATAAACAAACTTTGTAGTTAAGATAAAATAATATTAAAAAAAAAATAACGTTAAAATTATTAAAAAGTGTCTTTAAGAAGGAGATATATAATGTTTCTTACCGGAGATGGCTTAAAACGGCGAAGGACAACAGAAGATAAAAAACAGAGAAATGTGGGGATAGAAAGATTGCTGACTACAATTAGGGAATAAAATATTTTTCTTGGCCTTCGGGACAAGATCAAAGTGTAGTATCTGTTCCGACAGATACTACACTTAAGATAATTTGTACCAGTCAATGGAGGGGAAACCCTCTATACTGGGGCAATTATTATTTTTGGTAACCAGAGTGCCCCCTTTTTGCCTACTTTTAGGGGAGCTGGTTTTCACCTCACATTAAAAACGGCCTTGTGCCTAATTTGCTCAGTGGGGGAGCAAATAAACACCATCTGTTCTTCAGATGCTGCACTTCTATTTCTTGTTCTCTTTCGGTGGAGGAGAAATCCTTCACGACTGAGACAATTTTTATTTTTGTACCTTTTCTCCACATTAAAAAACGACCCTGGTGTCTAACTCTGTCCCGTGGGGAGGCATAGTAAATAGGTACAATTAGGGAATAAATCATCGGTCAACCTGCCGGTGTCGGGTCAGGGGAAACTCTATAAGAAAAATGTCAGGCCAAGGGAGATAACTGCTGAAGAGACTAAACTAAGGGACATAATACATGCAAAATAGACAACTATTTAAGAAAGAATACAACTTTTATAATTACTAGCATTTCAGCACGGCGTTGCCCGGGTGTTTGGAGGTGTATGTTGAGCAAATAAAAAAGCGGTCAATTTTTTTTAACTTTGACCCCTATTATGACCCCTTAACATTTATGGTTTTGGGCTCAAATCAAGTTATTAAGTTAGATCCATGTCCAAGGAACCTATATCTAAAATTTCAATTGTTTATACCCAAAATTGGCGAAGGAGTTTGGTAGAGTTCTCAAAGGTCAAATCGATGGACTTTGACCCCTTAACAGCCAAATTTCTGGCCGAAAACCGATTACGGCGATTTTCCCAAATCTCAGTACCCTGTATATCAAATTTCGAGACTGTAGACTGAAAATTGGCAGAGTTATTGTGTAAAGAAATGTACACAGACACACATACACACAGACAGACGCGTTCACTTTTATAGATATAGATTGTAATTTTGTGCATTCCAATAGAACAAAGATTATTATTGAAATTCTTTGATATATTAACTTTATTTGCAGACTGTTATCCTCATCTTCCCGTTTCAGCTAACTCCAAGTACGTCCAAGGCTGGAGTACTGTTGCCATATCTGGGCAGGAGCTGCTAAAAACAGCCTATCCTGCCTTGACAGAGTACAAAATAGACTTCGTGGCTTAGTGGGGGATGCCCTTTCCTCTACCCTGCAACCTCTCTCCCACAGAAGAGACATTGCGAGCCTATCCTTGTTTTATTGTTATTTCCATGGCAGGTGCTCGTCTGAACTCCAATCTCTGGTCGCCCCTCGCCAATCTTTCACGAAAAACACCCGTCTAGCTGAATCCACTGTGAAAAATTTCCCCCACTCTATATCTGTGCCTAAATCAAAACGCGGATTCCATGAACAAAGCTTCTTTCTTAGAACTGCACGCCTGTGGAACTCTGTTCCGTCTGCCTGCTTCCCTCCGGACTACAACTTGGATGTCTTTAAGTCCAATGTTAACAAATTCCTAATGAACCGCCCCCTTAATTAAACACTTCATCAAATCTCCACACTAACGTAATGTACTTGCAATAACCCTTATCCCTGAGTGGCTTCCGGGCCTTGATAAGTGGTGATCACTGTGTAAAAAAAAAAAAAATGAGTCTGATGCAGTCTACCAAGGTAGACTGCATCCAGCTCATTGGATGGGCTGCATTCAGTATGGACTTCGGGACTAACTAACAAACTGAAAAGGCAGTTCTTCAGGGCAGTGGTAGAGTCTGTCTTTGTTTACGGTGCTACAACCTGGACACTCACCAAAAGATTGGAAAGAAAACTAGACGGCACATACACCCGTATGCTACGAACAATATTAAATATATCTTGGCAAAATCATCCCCACGAAGCAGCAACTTTATGGCAACCTACCTGCCATATCTAATACCATCAGAGAAAGACGTGTCATGTGCTATCTAGTGGATGTAAGATATTGTTCTTTTAACAGACAGATAATAAATGTATAAATTGAGGTAGTCTGTGTGAGGGCATCCTGATGACATGCCCCAACCATCAAAGCTGACGAGAGATCAGGGGTGACCCTGAAGGGGCAACTCCAGCTCTTCTGTGAATCTTTGAATGGGACACCCTGTACCACCAATGGAGGCCGAGGATCTGCTATAGTCGTCTGATGTGAAATGACTCCATGATGGCGATACGGAACCCACGCCTCAGGACAACCAAGATTAGAATAAGTGATTGTCCATTTTTTACAATGACCACTACTGTCCATAAAGAATCAGTATAGAAAATTTGGTACTTGTGCAGTTTAATCAACACATTAAAAAATGAAAATATCAAAAAAAGATTATATTGTACGAATCCGTTTTGGACTGAAGATCTCGGAAAAAAAATTTCATTTAATTTGATCAAATATTTTTTTATTTTACAGCGGAAAAAAACGTTCTTATGAGAAGCGCGTTGAAGTCAGTCATTACGAAATTTGTTAAAACACGCCACGGGGAGATAACTCCAGTTAAAGCGCCGACAGTCCCTCCCCATCTTTAATTCTAGCTTTTCTTCCTAAAAATTGGACCGTTTGCTCGGTGTCATAACAAATTGTTTTTTTTTTTTCGCTGTAAAAAAAAAAAAAATAAAATAAAATAAAATAAATATAAAATAAAAAAAAATAAATAAATTAAAAAAAAATACTTGATGAAATTAAGGGAAATTTACGTAACGGATATGTGCGATATAAGCTTTTTCTTTTTAATATTTTCATTTTTTAAAACTCTACAAGTAGCGAAAATTTAACCTTTGGTGAGGCCACCTGAAGAAATCGCTGAAAATAAACCAACCTCTATTTTTTTTTTTTTTTTTTCGGAATCCTTTGAGATGAGTAATTTATTTATTTATTTGCGGACTGTTATCCTCATCTTTATAATTGTTGTTGTTTAACAACGTTTCGGCCAACTCATCCTCAGGCCTTCGTCAGGAGGTTAACCACAATAGGATAGGAATGCTGAGTCTTAACTGTATCCTCAGTTATTATTAAAGCTAGAACAACAGCATATTCTTTTCATTGTTTTGACTCTCGAGTGTGTATTTGTTGATATCATATGCTTTTATATAGAGTGATGTCAATGTGACAGGAGAGATCAGGACTCTGGTTCGATCAACACTAAAAGAAGTCACCGAGTTTACGTATCTGGGCAGCAACACAGAGAGACATATCGAAATTCGCATCTCAAAAGTATGGGCCGTATTGGATGGGCTGCGTTCAGTATGGACTTCGGGACTAACTAACAAACTGAAAAGGCAGTTCTTCAGGGCAGTGGTAGAGTCTGTCTTTGTTTACAGTGCTACAACCTGGACACTCACCAAAAGATTGGAAAGAAAACTAGACGGCACATACACCCGTATGCTACGAACAGTATTAAATATATCTTGGCAAAATCATCCCCACGAAGCAGCAACTTTATGGCAACCTACCTGCCATATCTAATACCATCAGAGAAAGACGCCTACGATTTGCTGGTCATTGTTTGAGGAGCAAGCATGAATTGTGAGTGATGTATTGCTATGGACTCCACGACACGGACGCGCAAGAAGAGGACGACCTAGATCCACGTACATCCAACAAACAGCACACGACGCCAACTGTGAACCTGAAGATCTGAGGCAACTGATGGAAGACAGGAAACTCTGGAGAGGAAGAGTCACATTGGTCCGTGCAAGGAGACCGTCATGATGATGATCATGATGATGTGGTTCTCAGGATAGAGAGAGATCAAGATATCAGTCCACAAATAAATAAATAAATATACAAAATTACTCATTTGAAAGAATTCCAATAATAAAAATAATATACCAATCAGTATGGACCCGATGATGAAAGATCAGATAAAAACAAAAAACTTAGACCAAAAAAATCAAAACTTAATCGCCTTTCGGGGCCCGTGGCGCAGTGGATAGAAGCGTTAAGTCTCTACAGTTCTGTTGTATATTGGTTGAAATTGGAATGCAGATGATATATTAAAACGTGTCATGTGCTATCTAGTGGATGTAAGATATTGTTCTTTTAACAGACAGATAATAAACGTATAAATTGTATGTATGTTGTTAGCCAGGGGACATGATATTGACGTCTAACTTGAATCATGTTGTATCAGACTTATCACACGGGATATTTTTACAGTTCATATGTAAGAAGAATAATATATGCTTCATACCTTTTGTTTTCTTGAAGATTTCTTCTGTATCTTCCCGCTGCTCCATGACGAACCATGAAGCGATCTGCACCATATAATTGAGACATCTGTTCTTCTTTGTGAAAACGATAAAACAACTTTTTATATTTTTGTAATATAAATTTATTAAAGTTGTCTCAATTGGTTTTCACAGGATCTGCAGTTTCTACATCTTCTGTTGTTACAGCCCGCTCCTAGCTGTCTGTCCACCCTTGTCTACGTCTGTCTGCTCTGGTGGTCAATCCTCAACTCTCTGAATCTCTCCAAAACTAACTACATCACGTGTTCTCTTACGTCACCGAGTTACATGTCTCATACCAATCTAATCCACAATTTACAGGCAGAAAGTCGCGAGTTGGAACCTCGCCGGAACCTATGTTTTGCCATCATCTTAACTAGTTAAAATTGAAAAAATACACAAATTTGGTTGGAAATTCTTTCTATTTTCCATTGTTCTGAAGACAAATTCATCAACTTTTAGATAAAACTGTCTCTGGATTGGCAACAGTTCAGTGTGTTGTTGTGTTTATTCAAATCCAAAAGAATGTTTACATCAATTTTCTATTTTCGCATTCCTTTTTGTGATTTACACATCAATCATTTATTCCCTAGTTTAATTGTTTATTCTTCTAATCATAATAACTGATCC
Organism: Euprymna scolopes; assembly: GCF_053919585.1. Classification (NCBI taxonomy): domain Eukaryota; kingdom Metazoa; phylum Mollusca; class Cephalopoda; order Sepiida; family Sepiolidae; genus Euprymna; species Euprymna scolopes. The sequence goes on along the minus strand of NC_136527.1, from coordinate 95,587,971 downwards.
AGCGACCATCCATCGCTCAAATCAATTAATAAGAATACACTAACAATAATAATGTTTTGTCCATTGCTCCCGCTTGCCACAGTTAACAGATACTACGCTATGATCGCAGCCTAAAGGGTCATAACATTACAGTTCCAGGTGGTCATTGAAAGTCACTACTTCAATCCTACCAAAAGCCAGCCAGAGAAGTAGTTGACCAAACATTCAAAATTGTTGTTTCAAGTTTCAGCCAACTATTCCTCTGGCCTTTGTCAGGTAGTTAACCACGACGGGATAGAGAGAGATCAAGATATCAGTCCACAAATGAATAAATAAGTACTCATTTAAAAGAATTCCAATAATAAAAATAATATACCATTCAGTATGGACTCGATGGTGGAAGACCATGTAGGAACGAAAAACTTAGATTTATAAGACCCAAAAATCCAACCTTGATTGACCTTCGGGGCCTGTGACGCAGTGATTAAAAGTGTTAAGTCTCGACACTTCCAGGTAGACATTGTAATAAAGCCTTTTACTCCAATAGTTTCTTCCTCAGAACTGCTAGACTTTGGAACTCCATTCCGGGATTCTGCTTACCCTACTGTACTGACATGCAGAAGTTCAAGTTTAATGTGAACAGACATCTTACCAACCATCTCCTTTCATAATATCCCTGCAACGTATGCCCCCGATTACGTTACGCATGTATATTCGTAGTGCCGTCGTTCAACTTTTACCTGGCAAATTTCCATTTTTAAAATTTTCACCCTTTTGCATCGATTTCCCCCGGCTAAAACCCAAAGCCAGCCAGAGAAGTAGTTGACCCAAACGTGGCGAGACAACAACTATGGAAGGCAGTAATTACTAAGGATACGGTTAAGAGTCAGCAATCTTATCCCGTCACGGTTAACCACCTGACGAAAGCCGAGAATTCGGAGCTACAGTGCAAGAACGCTAAAAGTATGTGAATAGCAACAACATTACAAGGAAAAGATATTACACACACACACAACAAAAATGGATAAAATTAATACAAAAAATTTGGATAAAATAAATCACAAACACTTACCGTAAGTTTTTTTAAAGTAAAATAAATTTATTTTGTTGAATATTTTTTTTTTTGGTTCATTTTGTTTTCCAATAGCTTTGGGGGGGGGGGGGGGGGGTAAGCAACAGTAATAAACATTTCAATGCATTTTTTTTTGTTTGTTTTTAACAAAACGTTATTAAACAGTAACAACAATGTCTTTTTTTTTTTTTCAGTAATGTTTGTAGGGGGGGGGGACAACAATTACTGTTTATCTTTAGTTCCGACTGGAAGATTTTCTACTGACTGTAGAGGCAAAGTAGGGAGCAAAGGGTTTTCAGAGGATGTGGAAAGAAGCTCCTTCCCAACCGGGTAGCCTTCCGCGATTTGATTTATTATGGAGATAAAAGGGTTGTGTCCAAATTTTTGTCTCCACATAAATTCGCATAAATATGTTTCCAACAGCTCCCGGTTGGTACCGCATTCTTGCTTGTTTCTCTGTTTGGCTTCTTTCCACGTCCTCTCGACGTGATTTGTGGTCGCCTTCGTAATTGGATCCACGAAATGGAGACTATGGTTCTTCCTTTTTTTTTATCGCTAAGGCCAGAGAAATAGTTGGCCAAAACATCAAGGGTACTTGTACAGTTTAATGAAGACATTAAAAAATGAAAATTATTGAAAAAATGTTATATTGTACGTATCCGTTTTGAACTGAAGATCTCCGAAAAAAAGATTTCACTTAATTTGATCGAGTAGTTTTTTTTTGTTTTTGTTTTTACAGCTGAAAAACACGTTTTTATGAGAGCGCGTTGAAGGCAGACATCTTGGATTTTTTCTTAATTTTTATTTGGAGTTTAGAAACGTCACGGGGAGATAACTCAGTTTAAAGCGCCGACACTCCCTCCCCATCTTTATTACTAGCTTTTCTTCCTAAAAATATAACCTTTTGCTCGGTATCATAACAAATTGTTTTTTCGCCGTAAAAAAAAAAAAAAAAAAAATACTTGATGAAATTAAGTGACATTTTTTTTTTGAGAACTTCATTCCATAACTGATACGTACAATATAACCTTTTTTTTTATTATATTTTCATTTTTTTAATGTCTTGATTAAACTGTTCAAGTACCGATATTATATATTTTATATTGACAGAGTACAAAATCGACTACACAATCTAGTGGGGCAGGTAATCTTTTCTGTTCCCCATGACCCTTTCCTCACAAAAGCAACATTGCTAGTCTTCATCTATAATATCATTATTTCCATTAAAGATGCTCGACTGAGATCCAATCTCAGGTGTCTCCTTGTAAGACATTTACAGCAAGAACTCTGCTTCTACCAAAACTTCAAATAATTTTCCTTTCTGTGCCAAGAACTTCCCCTCTCTGACATGTGTTACCATGGGATTGCTTCCCTGCTAGCTACAAGATGGTTATCTTTTAAATCCAGTGTCAATTAATACCTGTCCTAAAAATCGAATGTTTTGCTCGGTATCATAACAAATTGTTTTTTTCGCTATAAAATAAAAACTACTTGATAAAATTAAGTGGAATTTTTTTTTCCGGAGAACTTCATTCCATAACGGATACGTACAATATAACCTTTCATTTTCGATATTTTCATTTTTTTATGTGTTGATTAAACTGTACAAGTACAACATCATGAAACAACAACTATAAAGACGAGAATAACATTCTGCAAAATAAATAAATAAAAAACAAAAATTGTTGGACATTTATGATCGAAACTTGGTGGGTAAGTCAGGGATAAATTGAAGTTGATGAGTCAAAGTTTTAGTTTCTTTGCAAATCTCTGCATGCAACATTTGGGTCCATTTGCAAAAATAGTTACGTTATGATTTAGTAGAACCTTAAGCAGGTTATCGTGAATAGGTGATTATTGTTTGGACAAACGATGAGAGGGAGGAGGGGGATGCTAGCACACAGCATGAACAACAATTGGAATAAAAAATAAATAAATCTAAAAACTAAAATAAGTATAAAAAAATAAATATAAAAAATAAAATAAATATAAAAAATAAATCTAAAAATAAAATAAATATAAAAATAAAATAATATAAAAAATAAATAAATATAAAAATGAAATAAATATAAAAAATAAAATAAATATAAAAAATAAATTAATATAAAAATAAAATAAATATAAAAAATAAAATAAATATATAAAAATAAAATAACTATATAAAAATAAAATAAATATATAAAAATAAAATAACTATATAAAAATAAAATAAATATAAAAAATAAAATAAATATATAAAAAATAAAATAAATATAAAAATAAAATAAATATAAAAATAAAATAAATATAAAAAATAAATTAATATAAAAAATAAAATAAATATAAAAAATAAATTAATATAAAAAATAAATTAATATAAAAAATTAAATTAATATAAAAAATAAAATAAATATATAAAAATAAAATAAATATGAAAAATAAATTAATATAAAAAATAAAATAAATATAAAACATGAAATAAATATGAAAAATAAATAAATATAAAAAATAAAATAAATATATAAAAATAAAATAACTATATAAAATAAATATAAAAAATAAAATAAATATATAGAAAATAAAATAAATATAAAATAAAATAAATATAAAAAATAAAATAAATATAAAAAGTAAATTAATATAAAAATAAAATAAATATAAAATAAAATAAATATAAAAATAAAATAAATATAAAATAAAATAAATATAAAAATTAAAATAAATATAAAAATTAAAATAAATATAAAAAATAAAATAAATATAAAAAGTAAATTAATATAAAAATAAAATAAATATAAAAATAAAATAAATATAAAATAAAATAAATATAAAAAATAAATAAATATAAAAAATAAAATAAATATAAAAATAAATAAATATGAAAAATAAAATAAATATAAAAAATAAAATAAATATAAAACATGAAATAAATATAAAAATAAATAAATATAAAAAATAAAATGAATATAAAATAAAATAAATATAAAAATAAAATAAATATAAAAAATAAAATAAATATAAAAAATAAAATAAATATAAAAAATAAAATAAATATAAAAAAATAAAATAAATATAAAAAATAAAATAAACATAAAAAAATAAATAAATATAAAAAATAAAATAAATATAAAAACCTTTTTATTTCATTTTTTTTTTTATAAAACATTGTTATGAATGACATTTAGGATTTTAACCGGGATTTCATTTTCTCATATTTTTCAAGATCCTGAAAAAAAAAAAAAAAATTTTTTGAAATCATATATTTACTACTACATGTATGGACAAAGAAAAAATACATTAATTGAACTTTTTGAGTTTCATTTATTAAGTTTCGGTTTTATTTATTTATTTTTATTTTTTTACATAGAAGTCACCAGTTATCAAGACTCGGAGGCCACTCGAGGATAAGTCAATAGCATAATATCGTAGTAATCATCAGTAGTAGAAATTTGGTAAATTGAATTACTTAAGAAGACGGTTCATCAAGAATTTGTTTACGTTGGACTTGAAGACGACCAAATTGTAGTCAACTGGAAAGCAGGAACACGGAACAGAGTTCCACAAGTGTGCAGTTCTAAGAAAGAAGCTTTGTTCATTGAATCTATGTTCAGGTTTAGGCAGAGATAAAGAGTGGAGGAAATTATTGATAGCGGTTTCAGCTAGACGAGTGTTTTTCGTGAAAGTTTGGCTACAAAGTGTGTGATAAGAAGTGCTAAACGGCTGGAAACAATGATGAGATGGTTCTCCTGTAGGAGACGTCTCCCTGAACTACTTTCGCTTTTTCTCGTTCACATGCCCCTATTCTGAATTCATAGCAATGGGCCGATATCAGTGGACTTCTTTTTTTTTTTATCCTACCAAAACGGTCATTAACAATGTTTTTTTCTTTTTTTAATGTTTTAAATATTTCAACGTGATATAAATTATTACACATTAAAAATGATTAAATTAAAACAAAAATCATTTTTATTATTTCAAATTATTATTTTTTTTTTTAATTGATTGCTAAATTTAGAAAGTTATTCTAGCAAAATAACTAACAATTTAATAAACACAAATATCGTAAAACTGAATAAGAAAAAAGCTTTATTCATGGAATCTACGTTTTGATTTAAAGAATGGGAAAATTATTGACCATGGTTTCAGCTAAACAAGTGTTTTTCGTGAATATTTTGGCGAGATGAGACCATAGATCGAAGCTCAGACGAGCACTTGCCATGAAAATGACGATAAAGCAGAGACAGGCTCGCAATGTCTCTTCTGTGGGAAAGAGGTTGCAGGGAAGTGAAAAGCCCCCCCCCCCTACTAAGCTACGAAGTCTATTTTGAACTCTGTCAAGGCAGGATAAGCTGCTTCTAGTAGCTCCTGCCCAGATGTATCAACAGTACACCATCATTGGTCGCACCTCGCTTTTATAGAGGTAGAGAATTGCATCAGCAGTGAGATATCTACTGGAGCGGTAGAAGGATCGGGTTAGGGTTAGGGAGCGGTAGAAGGATCTCATCATTTTACCAGTGACCTTGGCAACGTTCCATTTAGATGCATTAAAAGTAACCAGCCACCTCTTTCCCCATTGTACCACATGCTCAAAATCAGAGAACTTGGTCATTTATGGCCTTTGAAGTGTTACCATAGATGGTAGTGTTGTCAGCATAAATGTCTACGAATTATCTTGAGATGTGATTTGGAAGATCATTGATGTAGATCAGGAGGAGAGTAAGGGTTAGGGTTAGGGTCGTATCTGGCTTTTATATAGGTAGAGAATTGCATCGGGAGTAAGATATGTACTGGAGCAATATATAACTTGAGTTCCTTCAGCTATAATTATAATATGATTATTAAATTTAAAAAGTTATTCTAGCAAATTGCCTAACAATTTAATAAACAAAAATATCGTAAAAAACGAATTTAACTTGAAAATACTATGGAGAAAATAGCTTTTTAAATTTAGTAATCGATTAAGAAATGGAATTTTTACTTGGATTAAATAATTCGAAATAAGAAAAATAATTTATATCCGTTTGAAATATGTTAATCATATATATAAAAAAAAAATGTTAATGACGGCTTTACTAGAATAAAAAAAATAAACTCCACTGATATCGGCCAGCTGCTACGAATTCGGAATAGACGGGCGTGTGTGTGTGAGAAAAAACAAAAGTAGTTTGAGGAGACATCTTCTGCAGGAGAACCTTTCTGGCATACACAAGTAGTAAAAGTCTAGTATTACGGAAAGCGGAGAGGACCTACAACACCTGGAATTCCCAAATGGTCACCCATTTCTTGTAATGACCAGGCTCAATGTTGCTTAACTTCAGTGATCTGACGGGAACAACATGATCATGCCATAAAATGTTTAAAAAATTAGCCTCCGTATAAAATAGGGTTTTTCGATCGATACCTCTATTGAATCTCGAAAGATAATGGTAACTGTGTGTGTAATTGTGAGGCAAGGATTGTGCAATCCCCCAACCACACTCCTCCTGAATCGGCACTGCTTGAGTCCAGCAGAAAGGAGAAGTCAAGCACGACGGGAAACGATGGCAAGATGAGCAAGGAGCACATACAGCACCAAAATAGTCACCCACTTTCGTACTGACCAAGCTAAACGTTGCTTAACTTCAGTGATCTGATGGGAAATGGTGTGTCAATGTGAATTATGCAGTATCTACAATACAACTATTTCAACAAATGCACTGACCTTTGATCATGTTTTGTTATTATATATTATTATATATTATATTTTATATAACTATATTATAAAATATTTGATAAAACAATGAATAACAAACATTATGCTGTATCTACAATACAACTATTTCAACAAATGCACTGACCTTTGGTCATGTTTTGTTATTATATATTATTATATATTATATTTTATATAACAATATTATAAAATATTCGATAAAACAATTGATAACAAAAAATATGCTGTATCTACAATACAACTATTTCAACAAATGCACTGACCTTTGGTCATGTTTTGTTATTATATATTATTATATATTATATTTTATATAATATTATAAAATATTTGATAAAACAATTGATAACAAAAATTATGCTGTATCTACAATACAACTATTTCAACAAATGCACTGACATTTGATCATGTTTTGTTATTATATATTATTATATATATTTTATTTTATATAATATTATAAAATATTTGATAAAACAATTGATAACAAAAAATATGCTGTATCTACAATACAACTATTTCAACAAATGCACTGACCTTTGATCATGTTTTGTTATTATATATTATTATATATTTTATATAACAATATTATAAAATATTTGATAAAACAATTGATAACAAAAAATACGCTGTATCTACAATACAACTATTTCAACAAATGCACTGACCTTTGATCATGTTTTGTTATTATATATTATTATATATTATATTTTATATAATATTATAAAATATTTGATAAAACAATTGATAACAAAAAATACGCTGTATCTACAATACAACTATTTCAACAAATGCACTGACCTTTGATCATGGTTTGTTATTATATATTATTATATATTTTATATAACAATATTATAAAATATTCGATAAAACAATGGATAACAAAAATTATGCTGTATCTACAATACAACTATTTAAACAAATGCACTGACCTTTGGTCATGTTTTGTCATTATATATTATTATATATTATATTTTATATAACAATATTATAAAATATTCGATAAAACAATTGATAACAAAAATTATGCTGTATCTACGATACAACTATTTCAACAAATGCACTGACCTTTGATCATGTTTTGTTATTATATATTATATAATAATATTATAAAATATTTGATAAAACAACTGATGACGAAAATTAAGAATCAGCAATTGATTAGTGAGATTTTGAAATTAACAAATACCTTGGCAGCGACCGATTGTTTCACTTTATTAAAAGCTTGGTCCATATGAATTTTATCGACCGCCAAACGCTTCTGAAAGTCTTTTGTTTCAAACGCGTTACTAATGCTCGCTCGTAATGCATTCACACTTGCCTCACGGACCAATGAAGACAAATCAGCACCACTGGAAAGAAAAACAAAATGATAAGAATAAAATACTATATATTGTCTACAAAAAACGTGGCGCAACAGATAAAAGTGCTAAGTGTTAATCAGTTCGAAATGTTAGAAATAAAATAAAATATCAATGTTTAAAATTTTTCTTGATTTAAACAACAAAAAACTAACAACTCTTAAAAAAGGAAATATAAAATTAAAAAAGAAAAAATAGAAAAAGAAAATAAAAAAGCAAAACAAAAAAAGAAAATGAAAAAAAATAAAAATAAAAAATGAAAAATGAAAATAAATAAAGATGAAAAAGAAAAACAAAAAATAAAAAAGAAAGAAAAACAAAAAATAGAAAATGAAAAAGAAAGAACAAAAAATAGAAAATTGAAAAGAAAGAAAAAAAAAATATAGAAAATAAAAAGAAAGAAAAATAAAAAATAGAAATTAAAAGGAAAGAAAAATAATAGAAAATAAAAAGAAAGAAAAATAAAAAATAAAAAATGAAAAAAATAATAAAAATGAAAACGAAAGAAAAATAAAACAAAAAATGAAAAAGAAAATAAAAATAGAAAAATAAAAAACAAAGAAATCAAAATAAAAATAAAAAATGAAAAAGAAAAACAAAAAATGGAAAAGAAAGAAAAACAAAAAGTAAAAAATAAAAAAGAAAGAAAAATAAAAATAAAAAATTAAAAAGAAAGAAAAATAGAAAATAAAAATAAAAATAGGAAATAAAAAAAGAAAAAGAAAAAATGAAAAAGAATAAATAAAAAGAAAGAAAAAGAAAAAATGAAAAAGAAAAAAAAGAAAAGAAAAAAGAAAGAAAACTAAAAGATAAAAAAGAAAGAAAAATATAAAAGAAAAAATAAAATAAAAAATAAAAAGAAAAAAGAAAGAAAAAGAAAAAAGAAAAAAAAATGAAAGAGAAACTTACGTAAAACCTTGGCACCGGCTATCATTAGCAACCTCTTTGAGTAAATCTTTGTCAGCAATCGCAGGCATTGTACCATTCTGTAGAAATGGCAAAATTGAAAATTAAAAAAAAAACACATGTTAATGTCAATTAAAAATAAAATTTTGTATTTCCTTAAAATTTCCAAGCATATAAACAAAAAAAAATCATTAAAAAAAATTTATTTTTCTAAATAAAAAAATATTTGAGCTTTTTAATAAAATAAAATATGCATCAAGTGTGTTTGAAAGCCAAATCACAAAGTAATATTAGGAAAATATACAAATTTTTTTGGTGTTTGAAATTTATCACAAATATATTTTGGAGGTATACTCCATCTTCAGTGTGTTGTATTTTGAAATGTTTGAACTATACATAGGCAACGCGAGAATAACCTTTAGATACAACCAGATTTCTTTCTCCAGCTTTACAACTGTTACATAAGCAGAAATCGAACCTTGGATATAGGTTTAAATGGAATGTCCAGTAAATTGTTAATCCTGATGAAATAAATAATAAATAAACTATTCAATTGTTAGAAAGAATGTGGATAATAAAATATGGGTTAAATGAATTAGAAATGTAGGTTGAATTCCTTTGTAAAAACATCAAAGAAAAAATAGCTTATTGGGAAATCATAATGTCGGAAACGTGCAAAGTTGCGCATGTTGAAACACGTGAATTTTGCTCACGAGGCCGGACATGCATGGATTTCTCAATATAGGAAGTTAGGGAGAGAGTCAGTGAGAAACTCAGAGAAAGTCTGGAGTTTGAAATTCGAACCTCTAGAAGCTAGACGATCACTTTTAAACTTAATATGTGAAGCTTTGAATTCTTGATGAGAAAACCACAGCCGGTCGTGAAGAAATAAACCCATTATGTGTTTTGATAAAGCTCGTCTTGTGTTTGTGATTCTTACAAAAAGGTAAACCTAAGAATGAACATATTTTTAATATATATGAAGTCATAACACAAACACGGAACGAACAATCTCTCTCACAACATCCCTCTCTAGAACTCTTACAACAACATCTCTCTCTCTCTCTCTCTCACTAAGATACAACATACTTGTAATAAGACTCTTTCTAAGCATCACTTATAATAAGACTCTTTTAATGAGACCCAAAATATAACACAACAAGGCAAGGAAGAAGAAAAGGAAAAAAAAGCACTTGTTGCTAGGTTTGGGCTGGTGCATCTGCTACTAGCCTTTCTCTCTTAGACAGGGTTCCAAAACGATATTGGTCAATGGTTTAAACTGGGAAGATGTGTATGGATGTTAATCCCAATAGTCTAATATATAAAAGGTTATATGCCTGTCTGTCTGTCCTCATAATTTCAAATTCTATCTCCTTCGAAACTAAAAGTCACAGAGCGGCACTAGGGGCCTCAAATGATTGGATTTTTTTAATGGACCGTTCTTCTATAGGTCATTAGCTGGTTAAAATTGTTTTTAAAGGGTCAAGATTGAAAAAAATCGTTATACATTTGTACATTCATATTCATTTTTGATCATATGTGTATCACGTTGGTACAGTGGTAACATCACCAGCTTCGAATGTTACAGTTTTGATTCCAGTTTCGATTCTAGCTGATGGCACCCAAATATTTTTTTAATTTTTTAAAAACTTTTGAGATCACAACTCTATCATAATATATACGAAATCTGGACAAATTAAAATATATTTAAGCATATTTTATGACTGGGCAAAGTTGGGTGCTCCCCCTTTAGTTTAAAAAAAAAAAAATCGGTCCAGCAGTTTCAGTATGTTGGCGAGAGTGAACGAGCGGTCCGGGAAGTGTTTCAACAAGGCCGAAATTCATGTGTGATATTTTTTGATGAATTAGACGCCCTCGTTCCTTGGAGACATTACAGTGGAGAGGTAGGTCATCCTGTTGTTATGTGTGAATCGGTGTATAGCACAGTTGTACCATTGTAATTGATTACAAAACATAGCGGACTCAAGTCTGTACACCTTCAGCGTCAATACTCACACCTAAGAGTCACCATTCACCCATGCATGGAGTATTGTTACTGTACAAATGTTTTTGACTATAATGAGGGGATGACACCAATGATTTCGACGATCGCTTTTATAACGACAGTTATACAACCAACCAATCACAAGCTTAAGTGTTACTATAAAAAATGTCGAATTTTGGATTAAGCTCAGTTCACTATTGGCCTCTGTCTCGAAACAACTCAATATCGGAACTGCACTGATTCTTTGCCGCTGTCTTTGTTACTAAGAATTACTTAACACTCAAGATCAGGACTGCATTGGTTCTTCGCTGATTTGATTTACTGCCACCAGCTTTGTTCAACATAATGTTTGAACACTTAACTGGTTGTGGGCCCAGCACGCTTCCATAGTCTCTCATTTAAATATTGTAATATTTTGGATGTGTAATGGGGTATGATCCCACACAGTCGGACGATTCTATTTATAAACGATGCTGCTAGGAACTGACGAATCAAATTAATTCACGTTCTGCTACCAACCAATCAGAAACCAGAATTGCTCCATAAATATTAAACCTTTTCTGTAGCAAACCATCGGAAACTGTTCTGTCTACTGCAAACCAGTCACCTCTCAAGACTTGTTTAGAACAACGAACCATCGGAAACTGTTCTGAAACGAAACATGGCTTACAGAAAAGAATCTTAAACCTAATAAGTCTCGCACTATTGGCCAAGCTGCAACCTCTGTCCCATCCCATTTTAGAAAAGAAGTCATATTAAATTGACTCCACATAGAACATTCACACCTAAACCTCCATCTGTACTGCTATAAATTTGTTTTAAAAAAAATAATTTTTGGCTAAGTGTTTCGCCATATTTTGGCGGTTTACGTAAACTGACGAAATATGCTGATGCAACATACAGGGGAAAAACGGGTTGATAAATGCAGGAGTACAGACTCTTTTCATAATAAGACATAAATACTCTCTAATGAAAAATAAACATAGCGTAATCATCTTTTAATGATATTTATTCCTATCTGTCTATCTCCACTCCTATATTTTTTTGTATCGATATTCATATTAAAAACACTTTTATCTATTTATTTTAAAAAAAAATACAACTTTATTATATATGAATCATGAAATTGCATTCATCTGTTTTTTTTTTTATAAGAACAAAAGGAAATAAAGACAACAGAAATTTAAAAGGAAAACAAAATATTTCGAAAAGATAGCAATTCTATACTCCTATAAATTCGGTTTTCTTTTGTGTGTATCGATATTCATATTAAAACCCTCTTTTCTATTTATTTAAATTGTATTTTCTATTTATTTAAAAAGAAAATACAATTTTCTTATATATGGGTCATAGAATTGCATTCACTGGCAAAAGAGCTAATTTGCATATTCTTTTAAACATTCATTTTAATTAATTCCCTGTTAGTTTTTTCCGTTTTCTTATGGGATGATCATCTTTAGTTAACTATTACGTGTAATTATATTCATGCAGATATTCTACATGATTTATACTTGCATAATATTTGCGTAAAAAGTGTGCAGTAAACACAAAATTGTTTCCATATATATTTATGTATACGTATATATTTTTGTTTAATCTATCAAAGTGAACGTGTCTGTGTGTCTGTCTGTGTGTGTACATTTTCCAACACAATAACTCTGTCAATTTTAAGTCTACAGACTCGAAATTTGATATACAGGGTACTGAGATTTGGGAAAATCGATATGATCGGTTTTCGGCCAAAAATTTGGCTGTTAAGGGGTCAAAGTTCAACGATTTGACCTTTGAGAACTCTACCAAACTCCTCTGACAATTTTGGGTGTAAACACTTGAAATTTTAGATAGAGATTCTTTGGACATGGATCTAACTTAATAACTTGATGTGAGCCCCAAACAATAAATTTTAAGGGGTCATAATAGGGGTCAAAGTTAAAAAAATTGACCTTTTTTTTTTGTTCAACATACACCTCCAAACACCCGGGCAACGCCGGGCTGAAATGCTAGTAAGAAAAGAAATGAAAACTAAAAAAAACAAAAAAAAAAAAAGAAAAGAAAGATGAAAAGAGAAAAGTATGAAGAAAAAGAAAAAACGAAAAACTAAATAAAAAAATAAAATGTTAAAAAAATAAAAATAAAATGAAAAAATGTAAAAAGGAAAAGCAAAGAACAAAAAACTAAATAGAAAAAAAAAAGTTAAAAAGAAAAGAACCAAAAATTAATTAGAAAAAAAGAAAAAATTGTTAAAATATAAATAGAAAATGTTTAAAAAAAAGAAAAAAGAAAGAAAATGTAAAACAAAAAGGAAAAAGAAGAAAAAAATGTTAAAAAATAAATAGAAAATGTTTAAAAAAAAAGAAAAAAGAAAGAAAATGTAAAACAAAAAGGAAAAAGAAGAAAAAAGAAGAAAAAAGAAGAAGAAAAAAAAAAGAAGAAAAAAAAAAGAGCAATCAAAAAAATAAAAAAATGAAACCTTTGTAATTGTATTAAGAATATCCAAGCGGTCTGCTGGAGAGGGAAGACCAACATACAAGATCTTGTCCATTCGACCAGGTCGAAGAATTGCTGGGTCAATTATATCTAAGAAAATAAAATAAATATTAAAAATTAACTGCCAGGTCAATTATATCCAAGGAAAATAAATAAATAATTAAAATTAATCCAGCATAAAAGAATCGAAATAAAAAAATAATTTGTAAGAAAAAATATAAAAAAAAACAAAAAAAAATAACCAGGTCTATTTGTTGCTGCCATAAAAGAATCGAAATAGAAAAAAAAATTTGTAAGAAACAAAAAAAAAAATAAATAAAATAATGAAAAATATATTGAAAAAAAAAAACAAAAAAAACTAACCAGGTCTATTTGTTGCTGCCATTATGAACACCATTTTTCGATCCTCCAAACCATCCATTTCTGTTAGCATTTGGTTAACGACCCTCACGCTTGCACCACCCTGATGCGGAAAAAAAGGAAAAAAACTCTTCAATTTAAAGGAGACAATAAAAGTGAGTTGATTTTTTTTTCTCTCGGATTTGAGAAAAAAAACTGTTCAACATTTGTCTTGAATCCCATTTTGTTTTTTTTTGTTTTGTTTTTTTAAATACCATTACAGCAATACATCAATGTTAAAAGTGCTAATGTCTTTTTAAATAATTTAAAATGGTTTTTGCTCACTTAAAAAAAAATAAAAAAGCGACAAGGCTCTTGTTCAGAATTTTCTCTGTATTAAAAAACAAAAATAAAAAAAAAATCTGTATATCATATGTATTTGTGACAGAAAGAAAATATCATATTCCAAAAATCACATAAATTGATCAATAAAACAAATGTCAAAAGTAAAAAAAAAAAAGCTGCACATGCATGATCTCACAAAAAATAATAAAGAAATGATGCCTCCATGGATGGGTCAAAAGTTATGGGGTAAAAAGTGTCATTTTTTTTGCAATTTCGGGGCATTTGTGACACTTTTTGAGCTCCTAGGAAAGCTGAATTCCAGTGAAAATGAACAAACGGTGCAGTTTCACTCCTTAAGACATGTATATTTGAATTCAGCACCATGGAAAACCACTATATAGACATACATATCAAGTTCCAGAAAAAAAAAAAAAAGCTCCAAAAAGGCATGTTTTTAGCCCTAAAAGTTCCAGAGGGATGCGAACCAGAATTTTGACAGGGTCACCCATACTGAATTTATATTAAGAACAATGGCCTCCACATTTTGGCCAAGTTTCAGGAAAATCTAATGGATGGATCAAACGATATGGGGCAAAAAGTGTCACTTTGAGGCATTTTTGACCTCTTTTGAGCCCCTGGGGATGCAATTGGAATTTTCGCAAAAATTTTATTTACTGTGCACATCTAATTAATGAAATACAATTTGTGGAAAAATTTCAGGAAAAACTAATGGACGGTTATCTGGCAATCGTTCTGACTAACTTTTTTTATCAAGAAAATCCGTTGAAAATTCTCTGCCGTAACATCTGTGAAATGTTTACAACTAATCGAGACTATCGGTCTTTTTTCATTACCCTGTCTGGTGGCGAATGCTGCTGGTGGCAGTACCGTTTTAGCAGCTGATGAGGAGAGGGTAAAGTTGAGGCCTCCCCAAGACAAGAGCCATACATTTAAATTGATGCCAGATGGGGATCAGAACGTTGATCATGTAAAGATAGAAGCTTGGTTTTAGATGCATTAAAAGTAACCAGCCACTCCTTTCCCCATTGTACGACGTGATCAAGATCAGAGGAGAGAGAATTGGAGAGAATTTGGTCGTTTACTGTCTTAGATGTGCTACCGTAGATGGTAGTGTCGTCAGCAAAAATGTCTACAAATGATGTAAGGATGTGATTTGGAAAAGAATTGGGCCCAGGATGGACCCCTGAGGGACTCCAGCATTTATACTATGAGCTTCTGATTTTTGCCCATCAACTACTACTCTATCAGAGAGAAATGATTTAATAATTGAGAAGACATTTCCAGCTATACCATAGCTGGAGATCTTGTGAAGTAAACCTTCATGCCATACCCTATCAAAGGCCTTTGATATGTCAAGAGCAATTGCCCTAGAAAGGTTGCCTCTGTCGAGAGATTCACTAATCCTATGAGATATAACTGTAAGCACATCTGCTGTAGATCTAGCAGAACGGAAACCATATTGTGTGTCACTAAGAAGGTTATTTTTGCTGAGATGGTTGATTACTTCTCTATTTAACACAGATTCCAGCAACTTACTCATGACGCACAGGAGACTTATTGGCCTGTACTGAGAGGGGGATGAGCGATCACCTGAATTCTTAAATACAGGGCATACTGATGAGATTTTCCAGGGTGATGGGAAGCAATTCTCCTTAAGACAACGTTTAAACAGTTTTGTAAGTATGGGTGCTAGTTCTGGTTGAAGTTTTTTTAATACTATAATTGGGATGCTGTCAGGGTCAGGTGCTTTACTGGAATCAAGGTTCTTGATTAGCTTGGCAACATCACGTACAGATATTTGTATATCACATAGTGTGTTTTCTGATACAGGAGGAAATATTGGGGGTTGGCGGCCTTGGTCGCAAAGGGTAGAATTGGCTGCAAAGTTAAGCAAAATTGTAGATTTCACCTTCTTGGCAAAAGAAAGCGATAAAGACTAAAACATTGAATCCATTGCCAAGGCCACTGGAAAAATGGTCGGATCCTTCTATCAATCCAGTAGATATCTCACTGCTGATGCAATTCTCTATCTATATAAGAGCCAGATACGTCCAAGGATGGAATACTGTTGCCATCTGGGCAGGAGCTGTCAGAAAATCTTATCTTACCTTGATAGAGTTCAAAATAGACTTCATAGCCTAGTGAGGGATGCCCTTTTCTCTTCCCTGCAACCTTTTTCGCACAGAAGAGATTTGCAAGTCTGTCTCTGCTTTATTATTTTCATGGCAAGTGCTCGTCTGAGCTCCAATCTATGGTCCCTCCTCGCCAAACATTCATGAGAAACACTCGACTAGTTGAAAACACTATCAGTAATTTCCCCCACTCTTTATCTGTACCTAAACCTAACCGTAGATTCCATGAACAAAGCTTCTGTCTTAGAACTGCACGTCTGTGGAACTTTCTTCCGTTTGCCTGCTTTCCAGCTGACTACAATATGGTCGTCTTCAAGTCCAATGTAAACAAGTTCTTGATGAGCCGTTTCCCTTAAGTAATCCAATTTACCAAATTTATACTATTAACGATTACTACGATATTGTCCCATTGACTACCGTACACTCATTAACCCTTATCCTCGAGTGGCCTCTGAGCCTTGATAAGTGGTGACTTGTTTGTACAAAAAAAAAAAAAAAAAAAAAAAAACCTTCACATAGTTCTTCCCATGAGTATCTGATGTCTTCCTAGAAAAATATCAGGGAAACCAATGCCAACAATAGAATCTTCGGATTCATATGATATGACAATGATATTATTACTACAAAACCAAGCATGGAAAACATCTCGCTTTAGGGACAACAGAATTACCTCCCTTTTAAAGCTATTTCTATTTTGGTGGTTTCCGAAATTCAGAGTTATTTTTATTACCTCTTCACCAGGTCAAGTGTGGGTTAGGGTTAAGGTCAAGTGTGCGTTAAGGTTAGGATCAAGTGTGAGTTAGGGTTAGTGTCAAGTGAAGGTTAGGGTTAGTGTCAAGTGTTGGTTAGGGTCAAGTGTGGGTTAGGGTCAAGTGTGGGTTAGGGTTAAGGTCACGTGTGGATTTGATGAAATTGTTTTTTCTGTGGAACAAACTGGGCCTTGATAAATGGTGAGTCCTATGCAAAAATAAAAAAAGAAAGATGCCTGTTCACATCATATTTAAACTTCTGCATGTTTGCATGTTTGTACAGTCAGGGGAGCAGGAAACATGAAATTCAAAAGTCTAGCAGTCCAAGAGAAGAAACTCTTGCAGTAGAAGGCTTTCCGTCATCTAGGAACTTCAATAGTGAAGGGGTGGGATTTTGCTGTTTATTGACTTCGTCAAGAGTATATACATCAAAGAGACAGCAACAACATAAGCTAAGTTTCAAACAGTGAGGAATCACCAACAATAGACATTTAGCGATACGTATTAGGATGAACTCATCGTCCCAAGTACGCATATCAACATTTAGACGATTATACAACATACACCGTCTTGGTGCCTTTTTTTGGTGCACGATAATATAACTCTTACAGTAGAAGGCTTTCCGTCATCTAGGAACTTCAACAGTGAAAGGGTGGGATTTCGCTGCTTCTTGGCGTCGTCAAGAGTATATACATCCACTGTCAATAATTGTCCCCATTCTTTATCCGTGCCTAAATCAAAACGTAGATTCCATGAACAAAGCTTCTTTCTTAGAACTGCATGGCTGCGGAACTCTCTGCCGCTTGCCTGTCTCCCCCCCCCCCCCCGAATTCAACTTGGATGTCTTCAAGTCCAACACAAACAAATTCCTGATGAACCGCCCCCTTAAATAATGACACTTTATCAAATCTCCAATACTAACTATTACTACGATAATATCCCATTGATTACTGTACACGCAATAACCCTTATCCCTGAGTGGCTTCCGGGCCTTGATAAGTGGTGACTACCATGTAAAAAGAAAAGACCTGCTCTTTGGCCTTGATAAGTGGTGACCTTCCCATGTAAAAAAAAAAAAAGACACAAGTGCCAGGAGTTCATCAGAGTACATTTCACTAAACTAGTTGTAAAATATGGACAGGTTGGTTGGTTCTTTTATTTTACGGCATATCAACCCTTTTTCGTTATTTAATGCTGAATCCAGTAATTTTTTGAGTTTTTATAATTATATCTTCAAGTATTTTTTTTTTTTTAGTGGCATATTGACCTTTAGAATTAATTGATTACTGTACACGCAATAACCCTTATCCCCGAGTGGCTCCTGGGCCTTAATAAGTGGTGAATAAATAGTTGCAAAACAGTTACAGGTTGGTTGGTTCTTTTATTTTACGGCATATCAACCCTTTTTCGTTATTTAATGCTGAATCCAGAAATTTTTTCAAGTTCTTATAATTATGTCTTCAAATATTTTTTTTTTGTTTGTTTAGTGGCAAATTGACCCTCGGAATTAATTCATGCTAGAGCGATTGTTTTGTAAATAAATGTTTGGTTGGTTGTTACGGTGTTTGCTCTTGATCGGGTTAGGGTTGGCTCCATCCAACAATTTCACCGCATCCCATATAATGGCTGACCAGGCGCGGCAGTCAGGGGCTGTTTCCGCTACAAGCGTAAGCCTTCATGGTTCCATCGACAGAGCCTGTAGAGGCGAGGAGCCAAGGATCATTTTAGTATCCTGTTTCTGAGCCAGTTGGCCACTGCAGCGTTTCTTTCAGTCTGGTCGTGGTGCTGGGTCGATGGCTTCACAGATGAGGAAATTAAATAAAAGATATACAAACATAAAAACAACTTAAAGATATGGGAAATTTTAAACCAAGGGAAATAAATAACCGCCAAACTAAAAGAATCACCTAATGGCTTAAACATGGGAAACAGCATCCCTCCACTTTCTCCCACCACACCTCTAAAAAAAAAAAAAATATTTATTTTCACAAAGTATACACCCCAATTTTCTCCAGAATGTAGATTGCACTCAAACATCTTATAAGAACCAACCCTTTTCAATATCAATTTTTTTTGGTCTGATTACGTGTTGTTCCTGGATTTGAACTCTACTGAAACATGTTACCGTTTCTGGGTAGCGAATGGCCGAGCCAAAGGCTTCCAGCAAGGAGAGATTGTTGAATGGAGCGTATCTTGCAGCGTGCTCAGACCATGTTGTTGAAGATAAATGTTTCACAGCCACAACGTAAAATAGTTTTATAGATCCATTTATAAGTGGATGTTTGTTAGATTTTTATGCTTGTATGTATAATGTTGATGTTTTGTTTGCATTTAGAATTTTGGTAACTTTTCATATTTGTGGCGAAAAATAATTAGATTTTGTTGTACATTCCATTTTTCTTTTTTGTCTCATAAAGTGGGTGACCATTTTACGTTAAATTAATATAGAAAAGTGATCTCCCACTTTTTGAAACTATAATTTCTTCGTCTCTCGTTATTTTCATTTTCAGCGTCCTTGAAAACCTTCAATGGTGGTAATTTTGAAGGATTTTTTGGAGGGTGGAAGGATGCTGCACTTTCATGAAAATTAGTTTTTGTAAAGCAATAAATCCAAATATATTTATAAACTAGCGGGGGTACCCGGCGTTGCCCGAGTGTTTGTTTCCGAGACGGGGGGGGGGGAGTTTTAAAAAATGTTATGGTAGGTAAGTAGGAAGGATCAAACCCGGAGTCATGAGTAAAAGTAGGAAAATAAAGTGTGAAAAAAAAAAAAAAAAAAAAAAAAAAACATCTGCAACGTTAACAGTTCGGCCACCAAGAAAAGTCCATTCCAGTTGTTTAGGAAAAAAAACAAAAAAAAAAAAAACGACTACGGTAGGTCGGCGCGAACGTGAAAATATAATGTGAATTGTCCAGCACGCTAACCACTACGCCACAGAGCACTGCAGCTTAGTTTAGTGATTTTAAATAACTTCACATGAAAGAACTACGAAGCCAAACCGGTGTTCTCTTCTCAACTGTTCCTTGTGAACGATCTCCAAACGGTGTTAAGTGGTGGCAGGGGGAGGAGGAATTTATTAGAGAGAAAATATTTTACCACTTCCATTGATCTTAACCGATTTTGGCCGTGACTTCTCAGCAGAAAAAGTATAGAAATCTAAGATTATCGAGGAATTTGAGAAATAATAAGCCTATAACACACCTCAGATATTGTTCTGCCGTTTGTGCATATTATATTTGCATGAAATATCTTGATTTTTAATCCTATTAAGGTCAAAATCAGACGAGAAAAAATGGGTTCATTTTATTTATATAGAGAAGAAAAAAATTTTGTCCCCCCCGACAAAAGGAGGGTGGACCTGTAAATTCACCCTTTTCCGTTTGCCTTTTTGCATTTTTCTCAATAACTACGATTTGGAATTTTTTAAAATTTTGCACAAACATTAAACATATCAGTAAAAAAGTAACAGAATGAATTTTCTGAGAAAACTCTGCTTGCCCAGTGGGTGCCTTTCAGGTTAAAATGGCTAAAAATGACACTTTTGTGCTTATTAGAAAAATTGATGGCTTGGATTTTTATAAAACTTTCTGAAAAGTTGTAACTAACTGATTTCTATATAATTTTGTTTGTCTATATTTCACGATAACTCTTGGGTGTGCCCCAGGGACTCTTTAAGGGCTAATAAAAACACTATTTTTAGGACTATTTTACCATATTTGTCCAAAATTTTCTGTGTGTGTCTATTTATCAGTTTTGCATGGTGCCGAACTAAAATTTAAATAGGTTTAGGCCTTGGGGACCTTTGGGGGCTAAATGGGGTGGAGGTAGGGGCAATGCTGAACTTAGTCCTATTTTTTATGCCTCGTTCACTTATTTATTCATATCATGTTTAATGTTTGTGCAGAATTTCAAAAAATTCCAAGACGTAGTTATTGAGAAAAGTGCGGACAGACAAACGGACGAGGGTGAATTTACAGGTCCACCTTCATTTTGTCGTGGGATAAAAATTATTTTATTAAAAACAAATTTATAGCAGTATAGATAGAGGTTTAGGTGTGAATGTTCTATGTGGAGTCAATTTAATATGACTTCTTTTCTAAAAAAGGTACAGGGATGTAGCATTGGTACAGAGGTTGCAGCTGGGCCAATAGTGCAAGACTTATTAGATTTAAGATTCTTTTCTAGAAGTGTAAGCCATGTTTAGTTTCAGAACAGTTTCCGATGGTTCGTTGTTTTAAACAAGTCTTGAGAGGTGACTGGTTTGCAGTAGACAGAACAGTTTCCGATGGTTCGTTGTTCTAAACAAGTCTTTAGAGGTGACTGGTTTGCAGTAGACAGAACAGTTTCCGATGCTTCGTTGTTCTAAACAAGTCTTGAGAGGTGACTGGTTTGCAGTAGACACAACAGTTTCCGATGGTTCGTTGTTCTAAACAAGTCTTGAGAGGTGACTGGTTTGCAGTAGACAGAACAGTTTCCGATGGTTTGCTACAGAAAAGGTTTAATATTTATGGAGCAATTCTGGTTTCTGATTGGTTGGTAGCAGAACGTGAACTAATTTGATTCGTCAGTTCCTAGCAGCATCGTTTATAAATAGAATCGTCCGACTGTGTGGGATCATACCCTATTACACATCCAAAATATTGCAATATTTAAATGAGAGACTATGGAAGCGTGCTGGGCCCACAACCAGTTAAGTGTTAAAACATTATGTTGAACAAAGCTGGTGGCAGTAAATCAAATCAGCGAAGAATCAATGCAGTCCCGATCTTGAGTGTTAAGTAATTCCTAGTAACAAAGACGGCGGCGAAGAATCAGTGCAGTCCCGATATTGAATTGTTTCGAGACAGAGGCCAATAGTGAACTGAGCTTAATCCAAAATTCGACATTTTTTATAGTAACACTTAAGCTTGTGATTGGTTGGTTGTTATAACTGTGGTTATAAAAGCGATCATTGAAATCATTGGTGTCATCCCCTCATTACAGTCAGAAACCACTTCACCTACCTCGACATCACCAACCGCATTGCCAAGGCCAGCAGCTCCTTTGGCAGACTAAAGAAAAGCAGTCGTCCTGCATCCCTTCTATATGGTTGTGAAACGTGGGTGCTCTCCAGACGTCACGAAAAACAACTAAACCACTTCCATCTTCGATGTCTTCGGAACATCTTGAACATTCGCTGGCAAGACAAGATCCCAGACACTGATGTTCTCGAGAGGTCCAAGCTCCCAAGCGTCATCACTACGATCCACAAAGCGCAAACCCGCTGGGTAGACCACGTGTATCGGATGACAGACTCGCGCATACCAAAACAACTGCTCTATGGTGAACTCCGGTGCGGAATGAGAAGAGCTAGTGGACAGTGCAAATGGTTCACAGACACTCGGATGTCCTATATGAAAGACTTCAACATTGACGTGAGCTCATGGGATAGCAGTGCTACCAACAGGCCAACCTGGCACCGCTTGGTACACGAGGGCTCTCTGCTCGCGGAGGCAAGACGAACTGAATCTGCAAAAGAGAAGCGCGCTGCGCGAAAAGCCCGAGATGCTGAAGTGGCCGTCTTCAGCCACTGGTGTCCAACATGTAGCAGGGGCTTCCATGCCCGGATTGGACTGATCAGCCACCTGCGGACACACAACTAGTTGTCTATGGTCATAATCGACTCCGATTGACGAACACACACACACAGTCAAAAACATTTTAACAGTAACAATACTCCATGCATGGGTGAATGGTGACTCTGTAAAGATATAGGATACTCTTAGGTGTGAGTATTGACGCTGAAGGTGTACAGACTTGAGTCCGCTATGTTTTGTAATCAATTACAATGGTAAAACTGTGGTATACACCGATTCATACATAACAACAGGATGACCTACCTCTCCACTGTCGTGTCTCCGAGGAACGAGGGCGTCTAATTCATCAAAAAATATCACACATGGTGCTGAATTTCGGCCTCGTTGAAACACTTGCCGGACCGCTCGTTCACTCTCGCCAACATACTGAAGAAAAAAGCAAAAAAAAAGAAACAAAGAAAAAAATAACTAAAAAGAATCAAATAGATTTGAGGCACCCCCAGTATGAGTAAAGATGAAATGAACATTGTTTTAAGAAAGGAGTTTATTTAGAAAACGTTTTAGGAATAAATATAAAAACAGTTTTCTTAACTTTTGTTGTACGTTCCCTATGAACTCTGAAACTGCTGGACCGATTTTTTTTTTTTTTAAACTAAAGGGGGAGCACCCAGCTTTGCCTGGTCGTAAAATACGCTTAAATATGATATTTTAATTCGTCCAGATTTTGTATATATTATGATAGAGCTGTGATCTCAAAAGTTTTTAAAAAATTTAAAAAATATTTGGGTGCCATCAGCTAGAATCGAAACTGAAAACAAAACTGTAACATTCAAAGCTGGTGATGTTACCACTGTACCAACGTGACACACATATGATCAAAAATGAATATGAATGTACAAAATGTATAACGATTTTTTTCAATCTTGACCCCTTAAAAACAATTTTAACAAGCTAATGACCAATAGAAGAACGGTCCATTAAAAAATCCAATCATTTAAGGCCCCTAGTGCCGCTCTGTGACTTTTAGTTTCGAAGGAGATAGAGTTTGAAAATATGAGGACAGACAGACAGGCATATAACCTTTTATATATTAGACTATTGGGATTAACATCCATACACATCTTCTCAAGAAAGCAACTGATCGATCGGATTGGGCTGAAATAAGGGTCAAAATAGACCAACATCCCACATCATTATGGATCGCAACTATTTACTTGCCTCCCCATGAGGGCAAAGTTTTTTTTTTTTTTTTTTTTTTTTTTACACAGTGATCACCACTTATCAAGGCCCGGAAGCCACTCAGGGATAAGATTTATTGCAAGTACATTACGTTAGTGTGGAGATTTGATGGAGTGTTTAATTAAGGGGGCGGTTCATTAGGAATTTGTTAACATTGGACTTGAAGACATCCAAGTTGTAGTCCGGAGGGAAGCAGGCAGACGGAACAGAGTTCCACAGGCGTGCACTTCTAAGAAAGAAGCTTTGTTCATGGAATCCGCGTTTTGATTTAGGCACAGATATAGAGTGGGGGAAATTTTTCACAGTGGATTCAGCTAGACGGGTGTTTTTCGTGAAAGATTGGCGAGGGGAGACCAGAGATTGGAGTTCAGACGAGCACCTGCCATGAAAATAACGATAAAACAAGGATAGGCTCGCAATGTCTCTTCTGTGAGAGAGGGGTTGCAGGGTAGAGAAAAGGGCATCCCCCACTAAGCTACGAAGTCTATTTTGTACTCTGTCAAGGCATGATAGGCTGTTTTTGGCAGCTCCTGCCCAGATATGGCAACAGTATTCCATCCTTGGAAGGTTAGTTTTTTTTTATTGTGGAGAAAATCCTGATCTCTAAAGATGGGAATTCTGTATTGGAACAAAAAAAAATATCTTTATTACAAAATGACAAAAGTTGAGGGTGAAGGAATTAATGTTTTGGATTGCTGATTAGCAGACTGACAGCATTCCCCAATAGGAGTAGTTCAGGTGATTGGCTATAAATAAACCCCTTCTCAAAGAGAGAAGGTAAAAACCTGTAGGTGTGGACCTCCTAGGACTACCCAGAACAAAGACTTCAACCTGGCAGAGCAGCCACAATGCCTCTTCCTCTTCAGTAGGACTGAATGTCGAGAACGTATCATCGACTGATAATTCTATGTAAAGAATTCACAGAATGCGCAAATAACAGAACGGGCAAATAACTAAACGGGCAAATAACAGAACGGGCAAATAACTGAACGAGCAAATAACCGAACGGGCAAATAACTGAACGGGCAAATAACTGAACGGGCAAATAACAGAACGGGCAAATAACTGAACGGGCAAATAACTGAACGGGCAAATAACTAAACGGGCAAATAACCGAACGGGCAAATAACTGAATGGGCAAATAACTGAACGGGCAAATAACAGAACGGGCAAATAACTGAACGAGCAAATAACCGAACGGGCAAATAACTGAACGGGCAAATAACTGAACGGGCAAATAACAGAACGGGCAAATAACTGAACGGGCAAATAACTAAACGGGCAAATAACTAAACGGGCAAATAACTGAACGGGCAAATAACTGAATGGGCAAATAACTGAACGGGCAAATAACTGAATGGGCAAATAACTGAACGGGCAAATAACAGAACGGGCAAATAACTGAACGGGCAAATAACAGAACGGGCAAATAACTGAACGGGCAAATAACTAAACGGGCAAATAACTAAACGGGCAAATAACTAAACGGGCAAATAACTGAATGGGCAAATAACTGAACGGGCAAATAACAGAACGGGCAAATAACTAAACGGGCAAATAACTGAACGGGCAAATATCTGAACGGGCAAATAACTGAACGGGCAAATAACAGAACGGGCAAATAACAGAATGGGCAAATAACTAAACGGGCAAATAACTGAACAGGCAAATAACTGAACGGGCAAATAACTGAACAGGCAAATAACAGAACGGGCAAATAACTAAACGGGCAAATAACTGAACGGGCAAATAACAGAACGGGCAAATAATCAAACGCACAAATAACCAAATGTGCAAATAACAGATTGGGCGCAAATGACAAAATGAGCAAATAACAAAATGGGTAAATAACAGGATCAATCACATTACTCTTTTGAAAAAAAAAGAAAAAAAAGAAAAAAAAAGAAAAAAAGGAAGAAAAAAAGAAAAGAAAAAAAGGAAGAAAAAAAGGAAGAAAAAAAAAAGAAAAAAGGAAGAAAAAAAGAAAAAAAGAAAGAAAAAAGAAAAAGAAAGGAAAAAAGAAAAAAAGAAAAGAAAAAAAGAAAAAAAAGAAAGAAAAAAAAAGAAAAAACAGAAGAAAAAAGAAAAAAAAGGAAAAAAAAAAGAAGAAAAAGAAAGAAAAAAAGAAAGAAAAAAAAGAAAAGAAAAAAAAAAAGAAAAGAAAAAAAAAAAGAAAAAAGAAAGAAAAGAAAATGGTGGAATCAACTTACCATATTTAACAGTTCCGGTCCTTTCACAGAAATAAAATTAATACCAGACTCATTTGCAATAGCCTGAAAAATATATAAAAAAAAAAAAAAAAAAAAAACAAGTGTTGAAAGATGGGCTTGAACTCACAACGTTCAAGATTAATTCATTAGCATTATTTTTTATTATTTGGACTATGGTTCTCATATTGAGCATTATTTTCAAAACATTTTGGTCAACATAACCTCCAACCTTCTTCAGGTGTGTCTTATTGAACAAAATTTCAAACAGAACCCTTTATCTACAAAGGTAACATTCGTTTGCTCCGTCAGCCATGACTGAATAGAGGTCCTAAATAATTTGCAATTGTATTTCGAGTACTGTCCATACTGAGGATTGAACCTTCAACCTCCAGAAGAGCAGCAATGAAGAAGGACTCATTTTTCTTCTAATAAGGAGACTTGGGCACCAACTGCAGTGCCTTCTTAACTTCTGTTCTCAGCCGTGGACGAAGAAAAGAACATTTGTAAATGCCTAGGTGTCGGACTGCCTTATAAAACAATATGTCTTCAACTACATTACAGATTATTATGAACTTCCATATTCGGTATGCAGCCAGTATGGGTTGCTACCCACACTTTAGGGCCATAAGGTGCTATAAAAAACGGCTAATCTCATACTTTACCTGCAGCAGACTTTGACACATCATAGACTGTAAAAGGACTTACTATGGCTTCATAGAAGCGAACTACCTGCTCCAAAGTTGGACGCAAGATGGCACCCACTGCTAAAAACAGCCTATCCTGCCTTGACAGAGTACAAAATAGACTTCGTGGTTTGGTGGGGGATGCCCTTTTCTCTTCCCTGCAGCCTCTCTCTCACAGAAGAAACGTTGCGAGCCTGTCTTTGTTTTATCGTTATTTCCATGGCAAGTGCTCGTCTGAGCTCCAATCTCTCGTCCCCCCCCCTCTCGCCAATCTTTCACGAGAAACGCCCATCTGGCTGAAACTACTGTCAATAATTTTCCCCACTCTTTATCTGTGCCTAAATCCAAACGTAGCTTCTTTCTTAGAACTGCACGCCTGTGGAATTGTCTTCCGTTTTCCTGCTTTCCAGCTGACTACAATATGGTTGTCTTCAAGTCTAACGTAAACAAGTTCTTGACGAGCCGTTCCATATAAGTTAACAAATTTACCGAATTTTCATTACTAATGATTACTATATTTTCCAATTTCTACTGTACACTCTTTAACCCTTATCCTTGAGTGGCCTCTTGGCCTTGATAATGTGGCGATGACTGTGTAAAAAAAAAAAATATAGATTGGTTAGGTTTTGGGTAAGTGTGTGATACTGTCATCTAGTGTGGAAATAGAGACCCCCGTCGTTGTCCGCGGATAGCTATCTAGTTGCCCCATCAACACAGACCTCGCCGAGCTGATTGCTTCGAAGGCAAAAATCTAAGACTGCCTCTGATTGTCCTAAAGACTGACTCCAAGACCGACTCTCCAAAGACTCTCAGTAATAACAACAGTGGCATTTATATAAAAACTAGTGGGGGTAAACGGTATTGCCCGGGTGTGATGAGGTGGGGGTGGGGTTTGGTGTGGGTAAATTAAAACAAAATGAAAAATAAAGAATAAGTGAACGTAAAAACCCTATTTAAATATTATAACAAAAAACAAAAAACAGCAAACGTGATGCAAAATAAGCGAACAATGTTAAAACTTCTGTTAAAAAAAATCGGAAAAACAAAAACAAAAAAACAGCGATTGTGATGGAAAAATTTTTTTTAAATTAAAAAAAAAAATGGAATAAATAACCCCGTTTCAATATTAAAACTCTAAAAATCGAAAAAAAAAAATATATATATCTGATATCTCGGCTTGAACATTGGAGTGGCTTCAGGAGTCCCCTCTGCCTGGGGGTTATTTTATCGGTCTCTGGGGAGGAAGGGGAGCTTCCTGGTCTTTTCTCTCCTTACGGGAGAGGCGGGTTAGGGTTATTTTGCCTGGGAGTTATTTTATCGACAGCATGGTGAGGATCCACCTCACAGATCCAGTCTCCGGGGAGGAAGGGGAGATTCCTGGTCTTTTCTCTCCTTACGGGAAAGGCCGATGCTGCTCTGCGGCTAGTTGGTGTTGCTGGCCTCTCCCTCGACAAAGAACGGACGCCAGCTGGGGTGTATCAAATAGGGGTGGGGATTTCGGTTCAGCAGAGGGGCTCTGGGATTCGGGGGGCTGAACCGTAGAGACAGTCTTCTCTAGATGCATGGGGGATGAAGAACGGGACCCAGCATCCTTGGTCTTCTTGTTTCCGGCATTCTACAACGACTGCCGGGTTGTTGCTGACTACCTTCTCCCCTTCAGAATCTGATGAGGAGACCGGATTCTTCCTTTTCCTGCCACTATAATGACTGGTCTATGATCGAAGTTTAGTCAGTTTTTTTATATTTAAACTAATTCAAGAAAGAACATTTTTTTGCGCATGCGTGTTTGGCTAAATTGTTATGAACGAATCTAGCATGGTAGAGAGAACCTATCTTTTTCGCAGCGACCTGGCAATGTTCTCAATGTAATTTTTCTAACTCATGTTTCCTGCGAACGTTAGGCCGAGGAGTTTAAAAGATGTACTTACAGTTAAAGAGTCTTTGGCGATTGTTATTGGTGGTAGAGAAGGTTTCTTGTAGTTATTGAAGGAAACAAGTTTAGTCTTGGCAGCATTGAATGGGACCATCAAATTTTGTCTCCATTCCACTACAGATTGGAGGTCATCCTCTAGTGTTTCTGCCATTTCTTTAGATATGTGTTCATTTGTTTTCCTGTCGTGTTATAATCTTATGAGACGACTGACTAATTTTTATGATTTCAGGTTCAAATAAACAGCTACAGCAGGAATTGGAATACACCCTACTAAAGCCTAATTGTCACAGCTGATGAATTTAAAAAATACAATCTGGACGTGAGGACAGTTTAGAAGAACGATATGCAATAAAATTCTGTTTTAAACTTGGAAAAAAATGTTACAGAAACGTATGGAATTCTTCAGATTGTTTTTGGACCATCTTGCGTGAACTGAGTATCAATTTTTGAGTGGAGTGAGAAATTCAAGGAAGGTGGGGAGTCTGTGAGGGATGATGAGAGGTGTGGGAGGAGTAAGAAAGTCAGAACACCAGAGTTGATTGGTCAAATAAAGAGATAACATTAGGAAATTAAGAGAAACCCTTAAATTTCTAAATTCAAGCAAATTCTTAATTTGGGAAATTGACTTAAAAAGAAAATGGTGAAAACCAAAAAGAAAACCCCAGATAATGAAGAGTGTGTCCATTTAAAAAAAAAATTATTTCAAAAGAATAAAAATAAATGTTAAGTGTCAGATTTCAGTTTCTTTTTGTTTATTTATTTATTTTTGTTTTTACACAGTGATCACCACTTATCAAGGCCCGGAAGCCACTCAAGGATAAGGGTTATTGCAAGTACATTACGTTAGTGTGGAGATTTGATGAAGTGTTTAATTAAGGGGGGGGGCGGTTCATTGGGAATTTGTTAACATTGGACTTGAAGACATCCAAGTTGTAGCCCGGAGGGAAGCAGGCAGACGGAAGAGAGTTCCACAGGCGTGCAGTTCTAAGAAAGAAGCTTTGTTCATGGAATCCGCATTTTGATTTAGGCACAGATATAGAGTGGGGGAAATTTTTCACAGTGGATTCAGCTAGACGGGTGTTTTTCATGAAAGATTGGCGAGGGGGGACCAGAGATTGGAGTTCAGATGAGCACCTGCTATGGAAATAACAATAAAACAAGGATAGGCTCGCAACGTCTCTTCTGTGGGAGAGAGGTTGCAGGGTAGAGGAAAGGGCATCCCCCACTAAGCCACAAAGTCTATTTTGTACTCTGTCAAGGCAGGATAGGCTGTTTTTAGCAGCTCCTGCCCAGATATGGCAACAGTATTCCATCCTTGGATGTACTTGGCTTTTATATAGATAGAGAATTGCATCAGTAGTAAGATATCTTCTGGAGCAGTAGAAGGATCCCACCATCTTTCCAGCGACCTTGGCAACAGACTTGATGTACGTGTTCCATTTCAGATCAGGAGTAAAGGTCAAACCCAGAAGCTTGTCAAAACACGGGGCCTCATCCAGACGAGAGCCATCCATCACAATTGATGCCAGCTGGGGATCAGAGCGTTGATGATGTAAGGATAGGAATTTGGTTTTGGATGCATTAAAGGTAACCAGCCACATCTTCCCCCACTGAACCAGTCATGATTTTTCTTTCCAATGGTGTTAAAGTGTTGCAGCAATTAAATAGGAATGAATTAGAAAATGCTTAGAGATTCCTAGTGAGAGTAGTAGGTGTGGGAAAGGCTTACCAATGGAAAAAGTTGAATGTTTCTATAGAGATAATAAGTGCACAGTTTGATTGGTTGGATGGTTGTTTTTGTTTTACGGCATATCAACCCTTTCCGTGTTATTTAATGCCGAATTCAAAGATTTTGAAGAAAAAATTTTGTTAATAGAATATATTTGTTGTTTTCACGTCGGTTTCTATTTAACCCATAGTTGGGACCCTAACAGGTACTACCACTCCGGGTCAGAGTGGACCTGGGAGCAATGGTAATTAAAGGGTGGCTCCACACTCCCGAAAGTCCACAAGCTGGGGCCTCACCACTGGATATAGTTTAAGGTCATATCCAGGACCCCCATTGAGGGACTTTTACCCTCTGCAGGGGAGCAGTCGGCGTATTCTAATGCCCCACCGACAGGGCCAAAGTGCACAGTTTGATCTCAGTGTGGGAACTGTACACACAATTATTTGCGAGGAACTGAAGATACGGAAAATTTGCCCAAATGCATCAGCCCACAACTCCATCTTTGTCACCCCCAGAATAATCCAATTTACAAAAATTCCACTACGTATGTTTACTACGCTATAATCACATTGACTAATGTATACCCATTAACCCTTATCCTCGAGTGGCCTCCGGGCTTTGATTAGTGGTGATTCCTGTGTAAAAAAGATGGCCATCAAGACAGTTCCTCACCCTCCCTATAGTCTAAGTCTTGCTCCCTGTGACTTTTTGTTATTCCCTAAGCTCAAGGAAAACCTTTAAAGGCTGTAGTTATGAGACAATTGAGGAGATGAAAGAGGGTCATCGACACGCTCATGCAAGAGGACTTCCATGGAGTCTTCCAGAAGTTGTTGGAACGGTAAAACAAGTGCATTACAGCCGGAGGAGATTACTTCGAAGAGGACTAGAGTTTCATGAGTGTACTATCAATATAAGTGCTCATATGAAAAAAGTCTGGAAACTTATTTATATATATATGTATATGTGTTTGTCTGTCTTGCTAAAAAACTTTAAAACTTGCCTCCTCCTACTCCTGTCAGCGTCCGATCTCACAGCCGTGTGAACGCTCGCTGACACCCGATTTCTTTCCGTCTGGCAAAACCTTGGACGTCCCGCTCGCGGTACACGTGCTGCAGCGACTTCTCGTCCGACAACGCATAAGCGTCGACGTCTGCCGCATCTTCTGATACGTGGACGGTGATAGCGCTCCTTCTTCCGCCACCTCCACCTTTGTTAGCGCCAAAGAAGATCGATCGAGCAGTCGTGGTCGCAGCAGTCGATTAACCCGTTTTCACCATCCGCAGTTCCCGCCGCCGCCGCCGATCAAGTCGTTCCTCTTCTTGTTCGTTCGTTCCCATACCGTCGATTTGCACGGCTGCTGGATGAGCCATCCTCTGTCCGGCGAAGCGCTCACGTCAGTGATCGATACTTGCACCGACAGTCCCCCCCGCTCGCGACTCGGTGCTCGAATTGGACTCGTTCGTTTTAACTCGATGCGATTGTGAAAAGGGGACCGGTCGTCAATGTCGTCGTCGCTGCCGCCGCTATCATCTGTGTGTGTCGACGATATTGTTCGCCCGGTCCACCGCGTTGTTGTCGGTTTTTTTTCCCTGACGTTCGCCGTCGCACGGACGAAAGAGGAAAAAAGCTTGAAAAAGCCGCCCAAAAAAATCGGACCGAGGAGCCGCTTGCGAGAACGCGCTATGTGCACGTTGTCTCTAATAAATCTGGTATTGTCTGAAGTAGGGCAGGGATGGGCATGTATAATAAGAAAAATTTAGAACAAAAAATATTCATTCTGTGAGGGTCAACTGGGTCAGTTTTTTTGGAGGGGGCGGGGCGTTTTTTCCTGGATTTCTAATGCTATCTATACTCCTATAAATTCGTTTCTCTTTTGTGTGTATTGATATTCATATTAAAAACCCTCTTTTCTATTTATTTAAATTGTATTTTCTATTTATTTAAAAAGAAAATACAATTTTCTTATATATGGGTCATAGAATTGCATTCACTGGCAAAAGAGCTAATTTGCATATTCTTTTAAACATTCATTTTAATTAATTCCCTGTTAGTTTTTTCCGTTTTCTTATGGGATGATCATCTTTAGTTAACTATTACGTGTAATTATATTCATGCAGATATTCTACATGATTTATACTTGCATAATATTTGCGAAAAAAGTGTGCAGTAAACACAAAATTGTTTCCATATATATTTATGTATACGTATATATTTTTGTTTAATCTATCAAAGTGAACGTGTCCGTGTGTCTGTCAATTTTCTTATGTATGGCTTGTGGAATTGCATTCACTAGCAAAAGATCTAGCTAATTTGCATATTCTTTTAAACATTCGTTTTAATTAATTCCCTATTAGTTGCTTCAGTTTTTTAATGGGATAATCATCTTTAGTTAACTATTACGTGTAATTATATTCATCAGATATTCTACATGATTTATACTTGCGTAATATTTGCGAAAAAAGTGTGCAGTAAACACAAAATTGTTTCCATATATATTTATGTATACGTATATATTTTTGTTTAATCTATCAAAGTGAACGTGTCCGTGTGTCTGTCAATTTTCTTATGTATGGCTTGTGGAATTGCATTCACTAGCAAAAGATCTAGCTAATTTGCATATTCTTTTAAACATTCGTTTTAATTAATTCCCTATTAGTTGCTTCAGTTTTTTAATGGGATAATCATCTTTAGTTAACTATTACGTGTAATTATATTCATGCAGATATGATTTATACTTGCATAATATTTGCGTAAAAAGTGTACAGTAAACACAAAATTCTTTCTGTATATATTTATATATGCGTATATATTTTTGTTTATCTATATATCTATAAAAGTGAACGTATCTGTGTGTCTGTGTACATTTCCCTACGCAATAACTCTGTCAGTTTTTAGTCAACAGACTCGAAATTTGATATACAGGGGACTGAGATTTGGGAAAATCGTCGTAATCGGTTTTTGGCCAGAAATTTGGAGATTAAGGGGTCAAAGTTCAACGATTTGACCTTTGAGAACTCTACCAAACTCCTCCGACAATTTTGGGTCTACGCACTTGAAATTTTAGATATAGGTTCCTTGGACATGAATCTAACTTAATAATTTGATTTGAGCCCAAAACAATAAATTTTAAGGGGTCATAATAGGGGTCAAAGTTAAAAGAAATTGACCTCTGCGGTCTCTTTCAAATTACTCAGACAATTTCTGGTCTAAATATTTGAAATTTTACATAAAGGGTATTCAGAGATAGGGCAATTTTTTTGGGTCGAAAATTTTTAGTTACCAATATATAAATGTATGTATGTATGTCTGCATGTCTGCCATAAACTCTCAATAGAGACAACGGATTTTACCAAGATCAGTATCGTTTTAAAGTTTGACCTTTCATATGACAAATATCGAAAAATTGGCTAAAAACATTAATATCTTCCCCTTCAACTAGGTACTTTTCTACAGGGGGGGGGGTCACTTTTTTCGCCGATATTTTTTAAAGTTATCCTCTCCTTTAGATTGTCTAGCCTTACTTTTAAAAAATGTCGCTTCCGGTTTGGCTGCTGTCGTAACAGCATAAACGTTAGGTTTTACCCTGTTTTTTTCCTCCTTTGTGTTACAGGTTCGAGCCTGCCTTCCTACTACCACATTTTTTTTTTTTTTTTGATTAACATACCCATCCAAACACCCGGGCAACGCCGGGCTGAAATGCTAGTAAAGTAATAATTTTAAAAGAAAACAATGTAGGGTGAACCGGGGTAATTCCACCCACGGGGGAATTACACCCCCTTTACATATAATGGGAAATAACTTCTGTCAAAAGTGCTGTTTCATTCCTAACTTGAGTTGTCCATTTAACAGAGTTGCTTCCCTTGAATAGTATTTCCTTTCCAGAAGGCATTTTGGTGGGAAATTTGATTGCTTCAAGTTTGAAAACATCATCCTACTCCATCCATCCATCAAGTACACCTTCCGCACTTTTTATGATGAGATCATAGAGTGAAGATGTTGCTTTCTTAATCCGACACAGGTTATACTAATTTCTTACCCTTTTTTCTTTACTTTGAAACACCCAATCTTTCTATTTCAGGCCTGGTATTTTATTATTTTATTTGGGTTTTATCATCTATGCCTCTTGGGGATAAATCCACTCCCTGGGGGGGGGGGGGAGTTTTCCAACAGCCATTCTGTGGAGTCCTGAAGGATTATGCTAGCTAAAACAGCTGCCAGGATATATGGTGTTAAAGTGTTGCAGCAATTAAATAGGAATGAATAAGAAAATGCTTAGAGATTCCTAGTGAGAATAGTAGGTGTGGGAAAGGCTTACCAATGGAAAAAGTTGGATGTTTCTATAGAGATAATAAGTGCACAGTTTGATTGGTTGGATGGTTGTTTTTGTTTTACGGCATATCAACCCTTTCCGGGTTATTTAATGCCGAATTCAAAGATTTTGAAGAAAAAATTTTTTTAATAGAATATATTTGTTGTTTTCAGGTCGGTTTCTATTTAACCCATAGTTGGGACCCTAACAGGTACTACCACTCCGGGTCAGAGTGGACCTGGGAGCAATGGTAATTAAAGGGTGGCTCCACACTCCCCAAAGCCCACAAGCTGGGGCCTCACCACTGGATATAGTTTAAGGTCATGTGGAGTCCTGAAGGATTATGCTAGCTAAAACAGTTTCCAGGATATATGGCGAGAGTCTGACATCTGCTGAATTTATTCAGAGGATGGCACAAGAAGAGGAAGAGAGGCAGCCTAAAAGAGCAAAACTCGGGCCAGCTTAAAGGGGGGGGGAGGGAAAGAAATCAAGAGTGGAAATATCTGCTGATGACGAGTCCGAGCTGGAGTTCAATTGTGACACTGAAAGTGATAAAGATTGGCAGCCAAAACTGTCAGCCTGAGTTGGCAACAAGGATGAAGATGAAACTTCCTCAGCAAGAAAGCAGAAAGTAAAGGGAAATGGAAAGGGAAAGAAAGAACATGCTACCATCTCTGATGACGATTCACAAATCGGGGACAGTGATGAGCGCTGGTCAAACCAGTCACTCCATGGTGATGATGATGACAATGATGAACAAACTCCGTCAACACGGTCAAGAAAACTTTTCAGTCAAACAATAGGCTAGGCTTCCTTGTGTGGGGGTGTAGAGCTGGCTTTGTTCATGTTAAGTGCCTTTGAAAAGACACTGTAGGTCAGTTATATTGTTCCTATTTACTACGCCTCCCCACGGGACAGAGTTAGACACCAGGGTCGTTTTTTAACGTGGAGAAAAGGTACAAAAATAAAAATGGTCTCAGTCGTGAAGGATTTCTCCTCCACCGAAAGAGAACAAGAAATGAAAGTGCAGCATCTGAAGAACAGATGGTATTTATTTGCTCCCCCACCGAGCAAATTAGGCACAAGGCCGATTTTTAATGTGAGGACTGAAGGGAGGGGGAAGGGAAAAAGGGGACCAGCTCCCGAGAGGTGGGAAATGGGAGCTGGTTAATGGTCAGGCATGTGGGGTTGCCCCCACATCTGATCTTTGCTAGTCATAGCTTGCAGTATCTGTCGGAACAGATACTACACTGTGATCTTGTCCCGAAGGCCAAGAATTGTTACTTACACTTTTGATGCTTAAAGGAGGCAAAGGAAATGGAAGGAAGATGGGGTGGAATTGCCCCTTTGTTTCGTAAATATTGAAATTGATATAAAACATGTTTTTTTTTCACTGACCCTGTTACACG
This sequence comes from Euprymna scolopes, assembly GCF_053919585.1. Classification (NCBI taxonomy): domain Eukaryota; kingdom Metazoa; phylum Mollusca; class Cephalopoda; order Sepiida; family Sepiolidae; genus Euprymna; species Euprymna scolopes. The sequence continues at coordinate 95,551,803 of NC_136527.1, read as the reverse complement.
AGTTCAAGTTTTTTACATATTAAACTGTTTTTACCTATATATGTGTGCGTTAAGTTTTCTTTTGGTAAAAACTATCATTTTGTCTTTGGCAGCCATTTTTGCAAAGTTGGGGGTGGAATTACCCCGGTTCACCCTACACATGTATTAATTTGGAAAACTTGTTGAGTCATCTTCCGAAAATGACATCATTTCTTATAAAATTATGGTGTCGGTGACAGGAGGGAAACATGATAATATTGAATTTTATGGTGAAGCAAGGGTTGCTCAATCACTAACCGTGATGTGTACACTTTGTTATCACAAGACGATCCTTCTAGGCCTAATCTTCTTTTTTGTTTGGGAAGAGTTAAAATTTTGGGAATGGGGGGGGGGCTCAATGGAATGCTGAGGACAGATACTACACTTTCATCTTAGCCAAAAGCCAGGGATCGATAGTTTCCCCCCAAGGCATTATTTTCTCCTGTTTTGTTTGGTAATAGTTAACATGAGGTATCCGTTATGCAATCCAAATTCTGGATTAGTCTATCGTGAAGCAAGTGTTGCCTAATCTCTAACTGCACTTTGATCTTAGCAAAAAGGCTAAGTAATGCTAAAAATATAGTGGTAAGTGAAATTCTGAGAACAGATACCCTGTGATCAGATACTACACTTTGATCTTTGTTACTTGGCTTTGTTCACAATAGAAAATTATATGACAGTCATCAAAAAGTGCTCAATATCCTAAGACTAGCAGGTAGGTTCAAATCAATTTAATTTCTTCTATTTGTTTTATACGATCTTGGGCAATGCCAGCTAGCCCTGCTAGTCTTTTATAGAAAAGCTAGTTGTCTGTGTGTATGTGCATATGTTTGTATGTTTAGCTAAACGTCAAAAACTATAAAATAAACACCCACAAAGTTAAAATGAGAGTAAACTGTTGACGAATAATTAGTGAATTCAGTTGGCACTTCGGCAGTTTACTCACCTTGGCCAAAAGAGTTTTCCCACATCCAGGTGGCCCAGCCAGGAGGATCCCAGGTGCTTTGGTTAAACCAAGGGATTTGAACTGTTCTGGGTATTTGACTGGAGCCTGTAAAATAAGTAGAAAGATTAGCATCGAATGTGTGCATGGGGGGGTGGGGGGAGAAAAATGTAAAGAGAGATGAAAGAGAAAGAGGGAGAGAGAGAAAGAAAAAACAAAAAAGGAGACAGAAAGAGAAGAAAAAGATAGGGAGGGAGAGGAAAAAAGACAGAGAGGGGAGAGAGAGAAGGTGAAAGAGAGAGAGAGAGAATATGAAAGAGAGAGAGAGAGAATATGAGAGAAAGAGAGAGAGAGAGATGAAAGAGAGAGAGAGAGAGATGAAAGAGAGAGAGAGAAGATGAAAGAGAGAGAGAGAGAAAGAGAGAGAGAGAGAGAGAGAGAGAGAGAGAGAGAGAGAAGATGAAAGAAAGAGAGAGAGAGAGAGAAGATGAAAGAGAGAGAGAGAGAGAGGATGAAAGAGAGAGAGAGAGAGAGAGAAGATGAAAGAGAGAGAGAGACAGACAGAGAAAGTTAAAAAACAAAAAAGGGACAGAAAGAGAGGAAAAAGATAGGGAGGGAGAGAAAAAAGACAAAGAAGAGAGAAAAAGACAGAGAAAACAAGAGGGAAGAAGAGAGGGAGAGAGAGATGAAAAGAAAGAAAAATAAAGAGAGAGAGAAAAAGATAGAGAAAGAGAGAAAGAGAAGGAGAGAGCAAGAGAGAGGTTGGTTGTTTTAAGTCACGTGGCTTTACTATCTTTCGCCTAGTTTGATTGGTTGATTTTGTTTTACGGCATATCAACCCTTAGGCCATATTATTTCAAAGCTAATTTTATTTCTTTTTACTTTTGAACTTTTTTGGTTGTTTTTGTTTTACGGCATATCAACCCTTTTCAGGTTATTTAATGCCGAATCCAAAGATTTTGAATAAAAAATTTTTTAATAGAATATATTTGTTGTTTTCAAGTCAGTTTCTTGGGACCCTAACAGGTACTACCACTCCAGGTCAGAGTGGACCTGGGAGCAATGGTAATTAAAGGGTGGCTCCATACTCCCCAAAGCCCACAAGCTGGGGCCTCACCACTGGATATAGTTTAAGGTCATATCCAGGACCAGTGAAAGAGAGAGAAAGTGAAGGTGAGAGAGAGAGAGAAGAAGAGAGAGTGAGGGAGAGGAGGAGAAAAGAGAAAAAGTGAGATAAGGAGAGAGAGTAAGTAATAAATATGCATACATTCAGATTCCTCATCACAAGTCATAAATACGAACGAGTTTAGCAAGCCGAGGTAGAGATGATGAAAGATATGCCAAAAACAAAAAGTTTAAACATATCACAAGTTACGACTACAATGATTCATAAAGGCGACTTATTATTTGTTGATTATGTAGCCAAGTCCACTCAGCTACTTCAAACAAATATATCTCTTTCGCAGGACATATCAGAGAGAGAGAGAAAGAGAGTGAAAAAAAAATAAATGGAAGAGAAAGAAAACAAATCATCAGAAATTAATTAATTGAAGATAGACCGGTTTCAATGAAATAAAAATGGTTTTTGATACAAACTCAATTAGAAAGAAATTTTTTTTGATATCGTTATGAATTTGTAATATCAAAATTTGAAATTCAAGCAAGTCAAAACTGATACATCTTTTTTTAAAAAGAAATTTTTTTTGATATCGTTATGAATTTGTAATATCAAAATTTGAAATTCAAGCAAGTCAAAACTGATACATCTTTTTTTAAAAAAAATTTTTTTTGATATCGTTATGAATTTGTAATATCAAAATTTGAAATTCAAGCAAGTCAAAACTGATACATCTTTTTTTAAAAAGAAATTTTTTTTGATATCGTTATGAATTTGTAATATCAAAATTTGAAATTCAAGCAAGTCAAAAATGATATGTCTTTTTTTAAAAAAAATTTTTTTTGATATCGTTATGAATTTGTAATATCAAAATTTGAAATTCAAGCAAGTCAAAAATGATATGTCTTTTTTTAAAAAGAAATTTTTTTTGATATCGTTATGAATTTGTAATATCAAAATTTGAAATTCAAGCAAGTCAAAACTGATACATCTTTTTTTAAAAAGAAATTTTTTTTGATATCGTTATGAATTTGTAATATCAAAATTTGAAATTCAAGCAAATCAAAACTGATACATCTTTTTTTAAAAAAAATTTTTTTTGATATCGTTATGAATTTGTAATATCAAAATTTGAAATTCAAGCAAGTCAAAACTGATACATCTTTTTTTAAAAAGAAATTTTTTTTGATATCGTTATGAATTTGTAATATCAAAATTTGAAATTCAAGCAAGTCAAAAATGATATGTCTTTTTTTTAAAAAAATTTTTTTTGATATCGTTATGAATTTGTAATATCAAAATTTGAAATTCAAGCAAGTCAAAAATGATGCGTCTTTTTTTAAAAAGAAATTTTTTTTGATATCGTCATGAATTTGTAATATCAAAATTTGAAATTCAAGCAAGTCAAAAATGATATGTCTTTTTTTAAAAAGAAATTTTTTTTGATATCGTTATGAATTTGTAATATCAAAATTTGAAATTCAAGCAAGTCAAAAATGATACATCGTTTTTTAAAAAAAATTTTTTTTGATATCGTTATGAATTTGTAATATCAAAATTTGAAATTCAAGCAAGTCAAAAATGATATGTCTTTTTTTAAAAAGAAATTTTTTTTGATATCGTTATGAATTTGTAATATCAAAATTTGAAATTCAAGCAAGTCAAAAATGATATGTCTTTTTTTAAAAAAAATTTTTTTTGATATCATTATGAATTTGTAATATCAAAATTTGAAATTCAAGCAAGTCAAAAATGATATCTCTTTTTTTAAAAAGAAATTTTTTTTGATATCGTTATGAATTTGTAATATCAAAATTTGAAATTCAAGCAAGTCAAAAATGATATGTCTTTTTTTAAAAAAAATTTTTTTTGATATCGTTATGAATTTGTAATATCAAAATTTGAAATTCAAGCAAGTCAAAACTTATACATCTTTTTTTAAAAAAAATTTTTTTTGATATCGTTATGAATTTGTAATATCAAAATTTGAAATTCAAGCAAGTCAAAACTGATACATCTTTTTTTAAAAAGAAATTTTTTTTGATATCGTTATGAATTTGTAATATCAAAATTTGAAATTCAAGCAAGTCAAAAATGATGTGTCTTTTTTTAAAAAAAATTTTTTTTGATATCGTTATGAATTTGTAATATCAAAATTTGAAATTCAAGCAAGTCAAAAATGATATGTCTTTTTTTAAAAAGAAATTTTTTTTGATATCGTTATGAATTTGTAATATCAAAATTTGAAATTCAAGCAAGTCAAAAATGATATGTCTTTTTTTAAAAAGAAATTTTTTTTGATATCGTTATGAATTTGTAATATCAAAATTTGAAATTCAAGCAAGTCAAAACTGATACATCTTTTTTTAAAAAGATATTTTTTTTGATATCGTTATGAATTTGTAATATCAAAATTTGAAATTCAAGCAAGTAAAAAATGATATGTCTTTTTTTAAAAAGAAATTTTTTTTGATATCGTTATGAATTTGTAATATCAAAATTTGAAGTTCAAGCAAGTCAAAAATGATATGTCTTTTTTTAAAAAGAAATTTTTTTTGATATCGTTATGAATTTGTAATATCAAAATTTGAAATTCAAGCAAGTCAAAAATGATATGTCTTTTTTTAAAAAAAATTTTTTTTGATATCGTTATGAATTTGTAATATCAAAATTTGAAATTCAAGCAAGTCAAAACTGATATGTCTTTTTTTAAAAAAAATTTTTTTTGATATCGTTATGAATTTGTAATATCAAAATTTGAAATTCAAGCAAGTCAAAACTGATACATCTTTTTTTAAAAAGAAATTTTTTTTGATATCGTTATGAATTTGTAATATCAAAATTTGAAATTCAAGCAAGTCAAAACTGATGTGTCTTTTTTTAAAAAAAATTTTTTTTGATATCGTTATGAATTTGTAATATCAAAATGTAAATTCAAGCAAGTCAAAAATGATATGTCTTTTTTTAAAAAGAAATTTTTTTTGATATCGTTATGAATTTGTAATATCAAAATTTGAAATTCAAGCAAGTCAAAAATGATATGTCTTTTTGTAAAAAGAAATTTTTTTTGATATCGTTATGAATTTGTAATATCAAAATTTGAAATTCAAGCAAGTCAAAAATGATACGTCTTTTTGTAAAAAGAAATTTTTTTTGATATCGTTATGAATTTGTAATATCAAAATTTGAAATTCAAGCAAGTCAAAACTGATACATCTTTTTTTAAAAAAAATTTTTTTTGATATCGTTATGAATTTGTAATATCAAAATTTGAAATTCAAGCAAGTCAAAACTGATACATCTTTTTTTAAAAAGAAATTTTTTTTGATATCGTTATGAATTTGTAATATCAAAATTTGAAATTCAAGCAAGTCAAAAATGATGTCTTTTTTTAAAAAAAATTTTTTTTGATATCGTTATGAATTTGTAATATCAAAATTTGAAATTCAAGCAAGTCAAAAATGATATGTCTTTTTTTAAAAAGAAATTTTTTTTGATATCGTTATGAATTTGTAATATCAAAATTTGAAATTCAAGCAAGTCAAAACTGATATGTCTTTTTGTAAAAAGAAATTTTTTTTTGATATCGTTATGAATTTGTAATATCAAAATTTGAAATTCAAGCAAGTCAAAACTGATACATCTTTTTTTAAAAAGAAATTTTTTTTGATATCGTTATGAATTTGTAATATCAAAATTTGAAATTCAAGCAAGTCAAAAATGATGTGTCTTTTTTTAAAAAGAAATTTTTTTTGATATCGTTATGAATTTGTAATATCAAAATTTGAAATTCAAGCAAGTCAAAAATGATACGTCTTTTTTTAAAAAGAAATTTTTTTTGATATCATTATGAATTTGTAATATCAAAATTTGAAATTCAAGCAAGTCAAAAATGATGTGTCTTTTTTTAAAAAGAAATTTTTTTTGATATCGTTATGAATTTGTAATATCAAAATTTGAAATTCAAGCAAGTCAAAAATGATACGTCTTTTTTTAAAAAGAAATTTTTTTTGATATCGTTATGAATTTGTAATATCAAAATTTGAAATTCAAGCAAGTCAAAAATGATGTGTCTTTTTTTAAAAAAAAATTTTTTTTGATATCGTTATGAATTTGTAATATCAAAATTTGAAATTCAAGCAAGTCAAAAATGATGTGTCTTTTTTTAAAAAGAAATTTTTTTTGATATCGTTATGAATTTGTAATATCAAAATTTGAAATTCAAGCAAGTCAAAAATGATGTGTCTTTTTTTAAAAAGAAATTTTTTTTGATATCGTTATGAATTTGTTGTATCAAAATTTGATCTTCAAGCAAGTCAAAAATGATATGTCTTTTTTTAAAAAAAAATTTTTTTTGATATCGTTATGAATTTGTAATATCAAAATTTGAAATTCAAGCAAGTCAAAAATGATGTGTCTTTTTTTAAAAAGAAATTTTTTTGATATCGTTATGAATTTGTAATATCAAAATTTGAACTTCAAGCAAGTCAAAAATGATATGTCTTTTTTTTTAAAAAAATTTTTTTTGATATCGTTATGAATTCGTAATATCAAAATTTGAAATTCAAGCAAGTCAAAAATGATATGTCTTTTTTTTAAAAAGAAATTTTTTTTGATATCGTTATTAATTTGTAATATCAAAATTTGAAATTCAAGCAAGTCAAAAATGATGTGTCTTTTTTTAAAAAGAAATTTTTTTTGATATCGTTATGAATTTGTAATATCAAAATTTGAAATTCAAGCAAGTCAAAAATGATACATATTTTTTTAAAGAAAGTTTTTTTTTAACCTTTAAAGATATTGCAAGATTTTGACTTTCTCTTGAGTCTTTTTCAAGCGATTTCTTTTTTTTTTTTTTAAGTGAACATAGTTTACCTAAATTTGGAATGGATGTCACTAAACATGACAAGAAAAACAAAACCATATCAGAGCTAGCAGTGTTAGAAATTTCGTGAAAATAGTGAATAATTCCACCCCATCTTTCCAAGCTTATAACTCCTCGAAAAATGTAATTCAAGCCCTAATTCTTTTTTTTCAATTAAAGGAGCAAGGACCAAGGTTTTATTAAAAAAAAAAAACAAAAAAAAAACAATGTGTTTTTATTTTTTTAAAAAGGTTTTAAACTTCGGACTTTACAGGTAAACTTCTAAAAAAGCGATTTTTTTTTTTGTTTTAAATTTGAATATATTATTTATTGACCTTTTCTCTTCAATTTGTGATATATAAAACTCCACGACATAAATTAATTATTTACTTTTTAATAGACATTTCAAAATGAGAGGCGTGAATTATTCGACCCCCTGTCTTTCCAAGCTTATAACTCCTCGAAAAATGTAATTCAAGCCCTAATCTTTTTTTCAATTAAAGGAGCAAGGACCAAGGTTTCATTAAAAAAAAAAAAAAGACAAAAAAAAAACAATGTGTTCTTATAAAATAAGGTTTTAAACTTCGGACTTTACAGGTAAATTTCTAAAAAAGGGATTTTTTTTTTTTGTTTTAAATTTGAATATATTATTTATTGACCTTTTCTCTTCAATTTGTGATATATAAAACTCCACGACATAAATTAATTATTTACTTTTTAAGAGAAAGTTGAAAATGGGTGACACTTGGGGGGGGCGTGAATTTAAAAAAAAAACGTTTGTCTAAAATATTATATTCGGTTTATTGGAAAGAGCATAAAATTTCACATTGACCCTGAAAATATCGTAAAAATAGAATCAATAGAAAAATTTTGATAGATTTTTTAAAGTTTAAAAATTGAAAAATATTGAGTTCGGAAAATTCATTACTGTTTTTAAAAAAAAAAAAAAATATTTTTATTACTTTTAAAACAACTGTAATAGTTTATTTTGGAAGTATAATCCATAAAGAAAATAAATAACCCACTTTTAACAGAGAAATTACGAGATTTTTATATTGTATTCGCAGTTTCGTGTTAGGGGTGTCAAAAATTCCTACAAAAATTCTGATACTGCTATATCAGAGCTCTACGGATAGATTTATCTTTAAGTTGACGTTTAACAACTAAATATTTTCGTTTACTAACCATATAGAAAAGTTACTAGCCAAACCTACATGATTTTTAGAATATGATATCTTCGTTCTGTGAAAATCTTTCTGTGTTTTTTAAATAAATGTAATTCTAAATATACAACAAATTTTATGTTGATATTTGAAGGTATAAACATTCTAATTTTCTAGGAGAATCCCAGCTGCTTTGGTTAAACCAAACGATTTGAACTGTTCAGGGTATTTATATATAGAGAAAGGGTTGGTGGACAAAGGATTGAACAATGAGTCGATCAATGTATCTTAGGGAGTGAGTTTTATGACAGTCTTTAAACATTTGGGAGTGGTTTACAGACCACTACAGTTTTCTGATGGTTGACGGCCATCTATTTAATGCCAGTTGCTAGTTAGACACAGTTGAGAACAGTTCCAAGCTTGACACAGCCGAAGGTAGATTATGGGCTCAACAGAAAACCACACACATATGCTCTTATATGTCGACAATAATAGAGCGATGCACGCTTAAAACATTTTTATTGACTTACCAAAATCGCCAGTTTTAACTCATCACGAATATCATGGAGGGCCCCGATATCATCCCAAGTGACATCCGGAATGGTGGCAAAGCCTTCTCGTTTGGCTGAAGGTTGAACAACTTTAAGTGCTTCCTGAAAAAGGCATTTAAAAAAAAGTTGAATGCAATCGTGTTTCGATCCGAGATCTCGTCAGGCCACTAGTTTGTCCAGATTAATCATCTGAATTATCTACCCCCCCCCCAGTCATGCCATTTTTCTGTTCAGCCATATTTGTTTTCTTTAACCCACATATAGTTTTATTCCTTTTCTTGAAACTTTTGAAATCATTACTATATATTATAATAATCAATAGAGAATTGGCTCTATAATAATAAATATGAAATCTGCATAAATTAAAGTGGACATTACTATATAATCGGTACAATATAATAACCAATAGAGAATTGGCTCTATAATAATAATAAATACAAAATCCGTATGAGTTAAAATATCATATTTAAGCATATTTTATGACTGGGCAATGCCTAGCGACCTGCTAGTGCGTAATATTATTATTATTTAATTTATAATGCATAATTTTATTATTAATATTTAATTCACAATGCATAATTTTCTTATTAATATTTAATTCATAATGCGTAATTTTATTATTAATAAATTATAATGCATAATTTTCTTATTAATATTTTATTTATAATGCATAATTGTATTATTAATATTTTATTTATAATGCATAATTTTATTATTAATATTTTATTTATGATGCATAATTTTATTATTAATATTTTATTTATGATGCATAATTTTATCATTAATATTTAATTTGATAATGCATAATTTTATTATTAATATTTTATTTATGATGCATAATTTTATTATTAATATTTAATTTGATAATGCATAATTTTATTATTAATATTTTATTTATGATGCATAATTTTATCATTAATATTTAATTTGATAATGCATAATTTTATTATTAATATTTTATTTATGATGCATAATTTTATTATTAATATTTAATTTGATAATGCATAATTTTATTATTAATATTTTATTTATGATGCATAATTTTATTATTAATATTTAATTTGATAATGCATAATTTTATTATTAATATTTTATTTATGATGCATAATTTTATTATTAATATTTAATTTGATAATGCATAATTTTATTATTAATATTTTATTTATGATGCATAATTTTATTATTAATATTTAATTTGATAATGCATAATTGTATTATTAATATTTTATTTATGATGCATAATTTTATTATTAATATTTAATTTGATAATGCATAATTTTATTATTAATATTTTATTTATGATGCATAATTTTATTATTAATATTTAATTTATAATGCATCATTTTATTATTAGTATTTAATTTGATAATGCATAATTTTATTATTAATATTTAATTTATAATGCATAATTTTATTATTAATATTTAATTTATAATGCATAATTTTATTATTAATATTTAATTTATAATGCATAATTTTATTATTAATATTTGATTTATAATGCATAATTTTATTATTAATATTTAATTTATAATGCATAATTTTATAATTAACATTTAATTTATAATGCAATATTTAGTAGTGAGGTTTGGAAGATTGTCAGTGAAAGAAATACAATCGCTAAAATATAAGCGTTTCATTATTTCTAGTCACCACTTTAAAAAAATCACTCGCAAATACCACTGTTTCACTTGTAATGTAGTGTCCTGATTAATTCTTTAGTCAAACACGAGTCGATCAAAGATAGTGGGCATTATTCATTTATTAGAAAAAAAAGCTTACTCCAATCTTACTGGCCAGCACTACAGACTTAGGGTTAGTGAAAGGATTAGCCTTTATTTTTTTACTATCTCGCCGAGATCATTCTCCTTTGGGTTTTGTTTGCAATTTCTTTCTAACAATCATCAATTAATCTCATTTTATTTTCCCCATTGATTAATTCTGTCTTATTTTATCCCCTCGATTAGTCCTGTCTTATTCCCCCCCCCATCGATTAGTCTTGCCTTATTTTCTCCCCTCGATTAGTCCCATCATATTTTCCACTTTTCGCTTAGTCTCATCTTATTTTCCCCCCGATTAGTCCCGTCTTATTTTCCCCCGATTAGTCTCATCTTATTTCTCCCTGATTAGTCCCGTTTTATTTCCCTCATCAATTAATCGTCTTATTTCCTCCCCTCGATTAGTCTTGCCTTATTTTCTCCTTTCGATTAGTCCCGTCTAATTTTACCCCATTAATTAGTCTCGTTTTATTTTACCCCATCGATTAGTCTTGCCTTATTTTCCCCTATCGATTAGTTCAGTCTTATTTGACACCATCGATTAGTCATTACTTATTTAATCCATTAATAAGTTTTGTCTTGTCTGCTGATTCTGTCATCTTTCTTCATAAATTAGTTGTCTTCTTTTCTGTATCGATTAGTACTTTCTTCTTTTATGGATTAGTTCTGTCCTCTTTTGCTCACTGATTAGTTTTGTCTAGTATTCCTTATCGATTAGTTCTGTCTTTCCTGATCAGTTCTGCCTTCTTTTCATAATTTATTCTGTTTCGATAATTTCAAGTAGCAAATAAGAAAGTTACATGATAGCGACATCAAAGAGCAATTTACAATTACATTTAAATCTGTAGAATTCAAGAATACAAAACGGAACTATACCAAAAAGTCATCCATCGTTATGAAGAGTTCTTGCAGTTGGTTTTCCGTAAGTGGAGATTGTTCTTTTAACCAAGTGAGAGCTAAAAAAGGGTAAAAAAAAAAAGCTTTAAAATAAAAATGAGGGTTCATATTACTGTACACATAGATTCCAAAAAGTTGTCAAAAAACAAATATATAACAAATAAATGTTACCAAAGGCAAGATAAGTTACTTTTCTACCTAACTGGATATATTTTTCGTGTTTTTATTCAATGTAACATGTTTATTCAGCTTGAAAACCATACAGTGTTTACCGATGTATTGGAAAATTCAAGATGGCGTCTGATTCTCTCTTTAACACGGTAAGTGTGGGAAAAGATGTTATAAATAAAAAACCGGATAAAAATTTAAAAAACGGATAAAAATTTAATAATAAAAAAGGGGTTTGTATTACTGTACACATAGATTCCAAAAAGTTGTCAAAAAACAAATATATAACAAATAAATGTTATCAAAGGCAAGATAAGTTATTTTTCTACCTAACTGGATATATTCACAGTGTTTTTATTTAATGCAACATGTTTATTTAGCTCGAAAAAGATACAGTGTTTACCGATGTATTGGAAAATTTAAAATGGCTCCCGACTTTCTCTTTGACATGGTAAGTTTGGGAAAAGGAGTCAAAGATAAAAAAAATATGCAAAATACTGTTAAAACCCATCGAATATATGTCAACCTATGTCATGGTAACATATATTGAGCGAGTTTCTAACAGCATTTTGTCTAGTTAGTTAGAACAGGAAACTTTTATAGTATGGTCACATTGAAAGAAGAGATGAGAATTCTTGAGTTAATACATGTAGAACAGTTGAGGTAGCAGGTCCGGTTCACAGGGGCAGGATAAGTCAAAACATGGAAGTGATAAGAATGAATTGATGGAAAGAGGGAGAAATAAAGTCTTGGACAGAGATAGGTTAGTTTGGAATTCAATTTCTAAAAAAATGTTTAATATATGCTAGAATCTTATGCCGATCATCGCAAAAACTTTCTTTTTTTTTTATCAAAAAAAATTACATCAAGGGTGTGAATTCCGTTATTGTTCTCCAGCTTTATAGCATGGCAAGAAAAGAAAAAAAAAAAAAGAAAGAAAATAACATACTGAAGATGGAGTTTGACTCTGAAATATATTTAAATTATGAATTTCAAGCAAGTAAAATATTTGTTAACTAGCATGGGTGCCCAGATGTTTTGACGTGTATGCTGAGCAAAAAAAACGGTCAATTTTTTTAACTTTGACCCCTATTATGACCCCTTAAAATTTATTGTTTAGGGCTCAGATCAAGTTATTAAGTTAGATCCATGTCCAAGGAACCTACATCTAAAATTTCACGTGTTTAGATCCAAAATTGTAGGAGGAGTTTGCTAGAGTTCTCAAAGGTCAAATCGTTGAACTTTGACCCCTTAATCGACAAATTTGTGTCCGAAAACCGATCACATCGATTTTCCCAAATCTCAGTACCCTGTATATCAAATTTCGAATCTGTAGGCTTAAAATTGACAGAGTTATTGCGTAGGGAAATGTACACAGACACACATGCAGACACACAGACACGTTCACTTTTATATATAGATTTTCCTAATATTGCATTGTGATTTAGCTTTCAAGCGCACTTGATGCATATTTTATTTTATTCACATTAAAAAAATGGTTTGTTTTTTTTCAAAACAAATGCAATAAAACGAAATGTTACTAACTTGACATTAATTCTGACGAAAGGGAATTCTCAACAACTTCTGGCTGAGTGGCTGGCAGCTCTTCACTTGTCCCGACCATGGGGTCCGTTGAATTTCCGTCGATATCTTTTTCTTGGTTGTTATCAGCACCGTCTATGTGTTGCTGTTTTTCCAAAGCATTAAAAACCCTGAAATACGAAATAATGAAGGTCTCATATTAGATTATACGTGACATGGCTTTTCAGGAAGCGGAATAATGACCTCGACAGATCTCGCGTTGGAGGCCATATTTAGTTTCAGAACAGTTTCCGATGGTTAGTTGTTCTATACAAGTCCTGGAGTTGACTGTTTTATCATTTTTGCAGCCAAAGAGCAAAATATTCTTCCCATGCTGACACGAATAAAACGTATATTGAATGGCTCTCGTCTTCAGGAGGCCTCAAGTTTTGACAAGCTTCTGGGCTTGACCTTTACTCCTGATCTTAAATGGAACACATACATCAAATCTGTTGCCAAGGCCCCTGGAAAAATGGTGGGATCTTTCTATCGATCCGGTAAATATCTCACTGCTGATGCTATTCTCTATCTATATAAGAGCCAGGTACGTCCAAGGATGGAATATTGTTGCCACATCTGGGCAGGAGCTGCTAGAAAGGGCTTGTCCTGCCTTGATAGAGTTCAAAATAGACTTTGTAGCCTCGTAGGAGATGTCCTTTTCTCTTCCTTGCAACCTCTATCTCACAGAAGAGATGTTGCGAGTTTGTCTCTGATGTATCGTTATTTTCATGGAAGGTGTTCAACTGAGCTTCAATCTATGGTCCCCCCTCGCCAAACTTTCACAAGAAACACTCGTCTAGCTGTAAACACTATCAATAATTCCCCCCACTTTTTATCTGTGCCTAAACCTAAACGTAGATTCCATGAACAAAGTTTCTTTCTTAGAACTGCACGCCTGTGGAATTGTCTTCCGTTTTCCTGCTTTCCGGCTGACTACAATATGATTGTCTTCAAGTCTAACGTAAATAAGTTCTTGATGAGCCGTTCCATATAAGTTATCAAATTTACCAAATTTTCATTACTAATGATTACTATATTGTCCAATGTCTACTGTATACTCTTTAACCCTTATCCTTGATTGGCCTCTTGGCCTTGATAAGTGGTGATGCCTATGTAAAAAAAAAAAAAAAAAAGGTTGCTATAGCAAAAGTTTAGTGTTTATGGAGCAATTCTGGTTTCTGATTGGTTGGTTAGCAGAACGTGAATTAATTTGATTTGTCAGTTTCGTTTATAAATAGAATCTCCCAACGGTGAGGGACCATACCCTCATTATTAATCAAAAAATAGTCCGAAGAATCCAAATAATACGAATAATAAATCCTCATCTAAAAAATTCAGATAGAAAAATCAAATATATAATTTTTTTTTTTTTTCTTAAAAGTTAAATTTTATTAATGAATGTAATTTCTATATTAAAGTTCTGTCAGCCATGATTAGATTGTGGTCCTAATCTCTATATAAATAAAATGAACTCATTTTTTCCCGTGGGATTTTGACCTTAATAGGATTAAAAATCAAGATATTTCATGCAAATACATTATGCACAAACGGCAGAACAATATCTGAGGTTTGTTATAGGCTTATTATTTCTCAAATTCCTCGATAATCTTAGATTTCTATACTTTTTCTGCTGAGAAGTCACGGCCAAAATCGGTTAAGATCAATGGAAGTGGTAAAATATTTTCTCTCTAATAAATTCCTCCTCCCCCTGCCACCACTTAACACCGTTTGGAGATCGTTCACAAGGAACAGTTGAGAAGAGAACACCGGTTTGGCTTCGTAGTTCTATCATGTCAAGTTATTTAAAATCACTAAACTAAGCTGCAGAGCTCTGTGGCGTAGTGGTTAGGGTGCTGGACAATTCACATTATATTTTCACGTTCGCGCCGACCTACCATAGTGTTTTTTTTTTGTTTTTTTTCCTAAACAACTGGAATGGACTTTTCTTGGTGGCCGAACTGTTAACGTTGCAGATGTTTTTTTTTTTTTGTTTTTTTTCACACTTTATTTTCCTACTTTTACTCATGACTCCGGGTTTGATCCTTCCTACTTACCTACCATAACATTTTTTTAAACTCCTCCCCCCCCCGTCCCGGAAGCAAACACTCGGGCAACGCCGGGTACCCCCGCTAGTGTACAATAAAGGGAAGGGGCGAATGAACTGGAATTGGATGACCTGGTCCTATGACGCAAGTCGGTTTATGGGTCAGACCGTTGAATGGAGCAAAGTTCGGATGAACTTAAACCCTGACCGACAAAAATGAAACCCGGGAATAAGATGACGTAATTCGGCCGCAAGTAAGACCAAATGCAAACATCAACAGGGTCAGAATGTGGGGCGATTACGTAAATTGGTTAACGGGAAAATTCATAAAAAGCAATCATAAACAAGTCAAGTCAGTCAGAGAGAGGTGACAGCAGAGAGAAGGACAGACGACGCTCAACTGCCTGTCACGGTCGCAACCACACCCACCCCGTCACACTCTCCTTCACCGCCGTATGATGTGTATATGTTGTTATTAAATAAATCAAATTGGTTTATAACAAAGCGTCTCGTTATTGATAGATAAATGAACAGCGGTCATTCCATTCACTAGACGACTTACAACATATGCATATATGCACAAACGAACTATCTCTCTATCTATCGAGATATTCAAAAATCTCGGATAGTTAGAATATAGATGGTGCTAACAAAATAGACGTCACGGCCATATCACCCAGTATATAACATTAAGAATTAAGAGTACTTGAAAAAAAAAATTGTAACAGTGATATTCACCTGAAGGTTGAAGGTTCAATCCTCAGTGTGAGCGACCGAAAAATACACTTGCGAATTACTTAGATACACTAGCATTTCAGCCCAGCGTTGCCCGGGTGTTCGGAGGTGTATGTTGAGCAAAAAAAAAAAAGTCAATTTTTTTAACTTTGACCCCTATTATGACCCCTTAAAATTTATTGTTTTGGGCTCAAATCAAGTTATTAAGTTAGATCCATGTCCAAGGAACCTATATCTAAAATTACAAGCATTTAGATCCTAAATTCTCAGGAGTTTAGTAGAGTTCTCAAAGGTCAAAGGGTGACGAAATTAATGTTTTTAGCAAATTTTTCGGTATTTGTCGTTTGAAGGGTCGAGCTTCCAAACGATACTAATCTTGAAAATCCATCACCTCTGTCGAAATTTTAGGCAGACATGCAAACATACATACATACATTTATATCTTGGTAGCTCAAATTTTCGACCCAAACCAATTAAAAAGCTTGCCCTATCTCTGAATACCTTTTATGTAAAATTTCAAATGTTTAGACCAGAAATTGTCTGGGTCATTTGGTAGAGACCGCAGAGGTCAATTTTTTAAAAACTTTGACCCCTATTATGACCCCTTAACATTTATGCTTTTGGGCTCAAATGAAGTTATTTAGTTAGATCCATGTCCAAGGAACCTATATCTAAAATTACAAGTGTTTAGACCCTAAATTCTCAGGAGTTTGGTAGAGTTCTTAAAGGTCAAATCGTTAAACTTTGACTCCTTAACAGCTAAATTTCTGGCCAAATCTCAGTACCCTGTATATCAAATTTCGAGTCTGTAGACTGAAAATTGACAGAGTTATTTGGTAAGAAAATGTACACACACAGACACTTTCACTTTTATAGATATACTAGTATGGGTGCCCGGTGTTGTCCGGGTATTTGGAGATGTATGTTGAGCAAAAAAAAAAAAATTGGTCAATTTTTTTTTACTTTGACCCCTATTAGGACCCCTTAACATTTATTGTTTGGGCTCAAATTAAGTTATTAAGTTAGATCCATGTTCAAGGAACCTATATCTAATCAAATTTCGAGTCTGTAGACTAAAATTTGACAGAGTTATTGCATAGGGAAATGTATACACACAGACAGACAGACACTTTCATAGATATATAGATAGATAGACTGTGATCGCTCATCAGTGAAAAAGTAATAGCAGCAGATACCACTATTTATGATTTTTTTTTTTTGTTTCATATTTTGGATCGTAAAAGTGATATTCTCCTGAAGGATGGAGGTTTAATTCTTAGTGTGGGTGACCGAAAAATTACTTAGGACGTCTATCCAGTCATGGCTGATGGAACAAGAACATGATACCCCTATGAAATGAACAAAGGATATGGTTTGAATATAGCAACATGACTAATAACACTGTACCTAAGATTGAAACCGCTATCTTCAGGGCCCGTGGCACAGTGGATAGAGACGTTGTTTGAAGATAGTGGTTTCAATCCTACCCAAAGCCGGCCAGAGGCTTACTTGGCCAAAAACATGGTGAGACAACAACTATGGATGGCAGTAATTGCTGAGAATGCAGTTAGGAGATTCGGAGTTCCTATCCCGTCGTGGTTACCACCTGATGAAGGCCAGAGGAATAGCTGGCCCGAAACGTCGTGAAACAAGAACTAATAAAGATGAGGATAACAGTCTGCAATAAATAAATTGATTTTTTTTGTTTGTTGTTTATGTAAATCTATGTCATGTCGAAATTGGGATAAACTGCTCTCATATATAATATATATATATATATATATATATTATATATAGGGTGGTCGCTAGAAAAGCAGGAAATTTGAAGGTCAGCTTAGATCATGAATAAAATGTGTGCTTGCTATTTTTTGATTGGTTCTTTTGTTGTCGAGCTTGGATTTCTAGGTTAAGATTCTGCAGTGAAGTGCAAGGATGACATTTTGAGTATCTACCATTTGTCTTTGAAAAACTTTTTGGAAAATTATTCTTTGTAAAAATAAATCGTTGTTTGACAAATTTCCCGCTTTTCTAGCGACCACCCTGTATACATATACTAGCAGATGTACCCGGTGTAAAAAATATATATTTTAATGTATACAAGAATTATTTTTATACATTTTCTTCTGTACAAATGTTTGTCTTTAGAAATGTCTTATGCAAAAAATTCTTGTGCATGACTGTACAAATATATAATATCCAGGTTTGTGTTACTATACACATAGATTCGAAAAAGTGGTAAAAAATCAAATATATAACAAATAAATGTTACCAAAGGCAAGATAAATTACTCTTCTACCTATCTGCAAAAGTTTTCAGTGATTTTACTCACTTTAAAATGTGTAATCGGTTCGAAAATCATACAGTGTTTATCGATATATTTTAAGTGCAAGGATGACATTTTGAGTATCTACCATTTGTCTTTGAAAAACTTTTGGCTCCAACGTTGTAAAACAACAACTCAGAAAGATGAGGATATTAGTCCGCAACGAATAAATTACCAAAAAGTTTTGTCAGCTAAAATAGGTTTTACAATAATCAAAATATTTAATAGTTACACCCGTCTAGCTAAAGCCACTATCAATAATTTCCCCCACTCTTTATCTGTGCCTAAACCTAAACGTAGATTCCATGAACAAAGTTTCTTTCTTAGAACTGCACGCCTGTGGAACTCTCTTCTGTTTACCTGCTTTCCAGCTGACTACAATATGATCATCTTCAAGTCTAATGTAAACAAGTTCTTAATGAGCCGTTCCCCTTAAGTTACCAAACTTACACTTCTATCGATTACTACGATATTGTCCCATTGACTACTGTACACTCTTTAACCCTTATCCTCGGGTGGCCTCTGGGCCTTGATAAGTTGTGATCAGAAGAGTGTGGCACCGACAAATCGCCGACCCCCAACGCCGTGTGTGCCGTGGTATTTTTAGTTCAGTGTGTTTCTTATGGCCGGATCGTCATTTTCTCGCTGCGTGACAGTCGATGGGGACACGTGGTTTCACAAAGTAGAAATATTAAAATAAAACAAATACGAAAACCACAAACGCCAATGTTTCACATACATATCTGAAATGGAACACGTACATCAAGTCTGTCGCCAAGGTCGCTGGAAAGATGGTGGGATCCTTCTACCACTCCAGAAGATATCTCACTACTGATGTAATTCTCTATCTATATAAAAACCAAGTACGTCCAAGTACTGCTGCCACATCTGGGCAGGAGCTGCTAAAAACAGCCTATCCTGCCTTAACAGAGTACAAAATAGACTTTGTGGCTTAGTGGGGGATGCCCTTTTCTCTACCCTGCAACCTCTCTCCCACAGAAGAGACGTTGCAAGCCTAGGTGCTCGTCTGAACTCCAATCTCTGGTCCCCCCCCCTCGCCAATCTTTCACGAAAAACACTCGTCTAGCTGAATCCACTGTCAAAAATTTTCCCCACTCTTTATCTGTGCCTAAATCAAAACGTAGATTCCATTCCAAAACAAAGCTTCTTTCTTAGAGCTGCACGCCTGTGGAACTCTGTTCCGTCTGCCTGCTTCCCACCTGACTACAACCTGGATGTCTTCAAGTCCAACGTAAACAAATTCCTAATGAACCGCCCCCCCCTTAAGTAAACACTTCATTAAATCTCCACACTAACGTACTGTACTTGCAATAACCCTTATCCCTGAGTGGTTTCCAGGCCTTGATAAGTGGTGACCACCGTGTAAAAAAAAAAAAATATCTGTTAGAATCTGGGTGTGTGTGAAACTATAGGTCAACCCCCCCCCCCGCGTATTACCATCTGTCAGTCGCACAAGATCAAAGTGTAGTATCTGTTCTTCAGATGCTGCACTTCAATTTCTTGTTCTCTGTCAGTGGAGGAGAAATCCTTCATGACTGAGACAATTTGTATTTTTGTTCCTTTTCTCCTCGTTAAAAAACGACCCTGGTGTCTAACTCTGTCCCGTGGGGAGGCATTGTAAATAGGAACTCTAAAAACTGTCCAACTGTTATCGCTATCAGTTTCCATCTGCCGTGAACAGCATCTAGTTGTCAATTGACTGTATTCTCTTTGTCGATATCTGAAATCGCCCTCACCCCTGGCCACCCGGAAGCTGCCCTTCCCTTGTAATCTGTAGGCTTCTATTGTCATTGTCAAATATGTAAGCTTCTATTGTCATTGTCAAATCTAAAAGGCTCGATTTAAAAATACCTACAGATTCATTGACTTTCACGAAAAACACTCGTCTAGCTGAACTCATTATAAAAAGTTTTCCCCACTCTTTATCTGTACATAAACCTAAACGTAGATTCCATGAACAAAGTTTCTTTCTTAGACCTGCACGCCTGTGGAACTCTGTTCCATTTTCCTTCCTTCCAACTAACTACAATATGGTCGTCTTCAAGTCCAATGTAAACAAGTTCTTGATGAGCCGTTCCCTTAAATAATTGAATTTACTAAATTTCCACAACTAATGATGACTACGACATGTTCCCTTTGACCCCTGTACACTCATTAGCCCTTATTCTCGAGTGGCGTCCAGGCTTTGATAAGTGGTGACTCCTTTGTAAAAAAAAAAAAACATTATCCCATTGCTGCAAGGTTGCGTTCCCTGACTTATAAGTATTTTAATAGAACGTGCTCTGATGAACTCATAGCACTGGTACCCCCCATGATGTAAATGCTGGCAAGCAGCAAAATCTCACCCCCATTCATCATAGAGATGCGCAGAGAGACTTGCATTCTAATACTTTCTTCCTTTGAGCTGCTAGACATTTTGGAATTTTGACTCACCTCGACACGGCACTCATAGCTGCTTCTCGAGCCAGTGCCGCCAAATCGGCCCCAACAAATCCAGGAGAAAGGTGGGCCAGTTTATCAAAATCAAAATCTTGGGAGAGTCTTAGATTCCGACACAACACCTGCAAAATTCTAAATAAATTAAAAAAAAAAAAAACATCAGGAATTAAAGATGAATGAAATGAAAAATAAAAATTTCATTAAAAAAAAAAATTGTCATTTCAAAGTCAACAAAGTTAGCACATGGTCTCATGCTTCCTTGACTGTACTGGCATGCAAAAAAATTAAATGTAATGTGAACAAAGTTAGCACATGGGCTCATGCTTCCCTGACTGTACTGGCATGCAAAAAAATTAAATGTAATGTGAACAAAGTTAGCACATAGTCTCATGCTTCCCTGACTGTACTGGCATGCAAAAAAATTAAATGTAATGTGAACAAAGTTAGCACATGGTCTCATGCTTCCCTGACTGTACTGGCATGCAAAAAAATTAAATGTAATATGAACAAAGTTAGCACATGGTCTCATGCTTCCCTGACTGTACTGGCATGCAAAGAAATTAAATGTAATGTGAACAAAGTTAGCACATGGTCTCATGCTTCCCTGACTGTACTGGCATGCAAAAAAATTAAATGTAATGTGAACAAAGTTAGCACATGGTCTCATGCTTCCCTGGCTGTACTAGCATGCAAAAAAAATAAATGTAATGTGAACAAAGTTAGCACATGGTCTCATGCTTCCCTGACTGTACTGGCATGCAAAAAAAATTAAATGTAATGTGAACAAAGTTAGCACATGGTCTCATGCTTCCCTGACTGTACTGGCATGCAAAGAAATTAAATGTAATGTGAACAAAGTTAGCACATGGTCTCATGCTTCCCTGACTGTACTGGCATGCAAAAAAATTAAATGTAATGTAAACAAAGTTAGCACATGGTCTCATGCTTCCCTGGCTGTACTAGCATGCAAAAAAAATAAATGTAATGTGAACAAAGTTAGCACATGGTCTCATGCTTCCCTGACTGTACTGGCATGCAAAAAAAATTAAATGTAATGTGAACAAAGTTAGCACATGGTCTCATGCTTCCCTGACTGTACTGGCATGCAAAAAAATTAAATGTAATATGAACAATGTTAGCACATGGTCTCATGCTTCCCTGACTGTACTGGCATGCAAAAAAAATTAAATGCAATGTGAACAACATCTCGCTGCTCAACTCCCCGAAATGCCATGTTAGATATGATCCTAAATAGCAACCACTTATGTTTAAGTGGTAATATACCTTGTTTAGTATGAAAAGAGTAAAAAACAAAAAAAACAAAAAAACAAGTGGAGTTGTCATAGTGCACAGTGAACGAGGCATAAAAAAATGACTAAGTTGGAACCCAAAAAGAAAGTTTAGTATGGGTCCGAATACCTTATATATTAAGTTTCATGTATGTAGACCAAAAACTGACAAAGGAGTTTGGTAGGCAAATTTTTTTAAATAGATATATATATATGCATACACAAATATATATATAGAAAGAGGTTTGTGTTTACTATAAACTTTTTATGCAAATATTACGCAAGTATAAATCATGTAGAATATCTGCATGAATTACACGGTTTCAAATTGGCTATTTTACAACTAAAGATGATCATCCCATAAGAAAAACGAAAAAAAACTAATAGGGAATCCATTAAAATGAATATTTAAAAGAATATGCAAATTAGCTCGATCTTTTACAGATGAATGCAAACCCATGATCCATATATAACAAAGTTGTATTTTCTTTTCAAATAAATAGAAAAATAGTTTTTTAATATGAATATCAATACACACAAAAAAAAATTATGGGAGTATAGCTAATAAGTAAAACTAGGACAACAGTATATTCTTTTCTTTGTTGTGATTCTCAGGTATATATCCATTGGTATCTTATATGTTTTTATGTGATGTGGTTCTCGGTTGATTAATTGTGTCTAACTGTGTCGGGTATAAATAGAAAAAAGATTTTTAATATGAATATCAATACCAAAAAAAAAAAAAAAAATTATTGGAGGATAGATACGCGTATGTGTACGTACAGGCTGTTTCACTGTATGACATCTATCTATCTATATCTATCTATATGTAATATTGCATAGAAGCCTTCTGGGTATCCAAAGTTGCCGCAATCCTTTATAATTACAAATGCACTTGAGAGAGAAATAGATTATAGATATATGTTTCAACATACAAGAGCATAACCTTTATATTCAAACTTTCAGGATGTCATAAGACATTCACGAAAATCTAGCGACTTGTAGCAATATCACTATGTTACAAGGCATTTGAGATTTTGGAAAGCTGTGTAAATAAGGCTCAATCCTTATAGGAATAACTTATACTGACCAAGCAAAGCAGTGATGTGTACGTATAAATAATAACAGTGGTAATAATAAAACATACCTTTTGCGTGCTTTTTCATCTGGAATGCCCATGCAGATTTCCCGATCAAATCTGCCAGCTCGACGAAGTGCTGGATCCAAAGAGTCTGGACGATTCGTCGCTCCAATGACCATCACACTTTCCGGAGACTTTTTTTCATCATTTAAATCTGCACAAAAAAAAGACCAAATATATTATTATTATTATTATTATTATTATTATTAATTTACTTGTCCCACATCTGGTGTCACAAAAAAAATCATCATCACTGCAAACATTAATTAATGAGAAACGAATTACCTCCCTTTATAGTGACAAAAAAATCATCATCACTGCAAATATTAATTAATTAATGAGAAACGAATTACCTCCCTTTATAGTCAGAAAAAAAATCATCATCACTGCAAACATTAATTAATGAGAAACGAATTACCTCCCTTTATAGTCACAAAAAAATCATCATCACTGCAAACAATAATTAATTAATGAGAAACGAATTACCTCCCTTTATAGTCAGAAAAAAAACATCATCACTGCAAACATTAATTAACGAGAAACGAATTACCTCCCTTTATAGTCACAAAAAAATCATCATCACTGCAAACAATAATTAATTAATGAGAAACGAATTACCTCCCTTTATAGTCAGAAAAAAAACATCATCACTGCAAACATTAATTAACGAGAAACGAATTACCTCCCTTTATAGTCATCATTTAAATCTGCACAAAAAAAGACCAAATATATTATTATTATTATTATTACTGTTGGGTGTTTGCTTATGTTTGGAGGCAGAGGGGGGGGCACTATGATTCGGTTTATTTACTTTTAGTTTTTATTTTGTTGTTAATTGTTTGGAGAGGGTCAGCTAGCGGTCGTGGCCACGGGTACACACATGCGCACGTACACACATATATACTTAAAAGAAACGGTCACAGGTACACATACATGCCCGCCCTGGCGTGCAAATATATGTGCATATGTGCGCCTGCATGCATAGGCACTCGCGTTGTTCTCGCTTGCGTCAAATTTTCCTTAAGGTGCAAATATATGGATGCGCACATACACAGATACATACATACATCAACGCCCCCGCCCCCAAGGAGGCGATTATACGGGCTCCTATGCGCATATTGATTCAGGCATACTATCACCCCACGCATACGTTCAAGCGTGTACGCGCATGTAGATGCCAATACTCGTGAGCACATACATCGACATACATACACAGCTGCACACTCTCACACACTATGTGGACAGCGGGCATCTAAACTCTCACATCCACACACGCATACACAGGCACGTGCACACACACATCGGTACCAAGTGTACACACGGACGCCCACGTGGATGTACACGTGCGTGCATGCACACACATACACACCCAGTCATACAGACAGTTATTGGTATAGACATATTCGTCTGGATAGATTTAAATCTAAGTTCATTTGTGGGTACAAAGGCGCAATACTTTCGTTCGATGTAGACATGATTATACATAGATATGAGCATAAACTCATTGCCAGGGTCAGATACATAATGTTTTCATTTTCATTACTGGTTTTTTTTTGGTTAGATGTGGGTGCACACGGGCACGCTAGCATACTCCTCCGCATACCAATATAACCCACAGATGCACGCCCCCACACGCATGCATGTACACAGATAAGCATGCATACATGCATGCACATACGCACGCACATATGCTCTCGTTATATACATCTGCAAAGATACGCACCCACACTCCCTCAAGCAAAGATATGTGCGCATGCATATACATACGGGTGTATAGCGTGACATGCCGTAAATATGGGTGCGGGTGTCATCCACATATACTTAACATACACATTAATAAGCGCCCACGCACCCGGGATAGTGGTTCTAGGTAGCCATGTTTATAGATTTTGGGGAGAAGTTTGGGGTGGTTTATATAGGGATTGAGTGCTCTAGTTATTGTTCTAAGTTGGGGTGTTTTTTTTTTTTTGTATGGTATTATCGATCAGCTTTGGCGGAAGGCTATATTGGGGTGTCATACTCTAAGGTGTGCATCTATGCACATGAGGCATCGGTTGGTTATACATTTCCATGTGCACACCTGTGCAGGTGTAAATTCACATAGTTATATGTAAACAATTTCCGCGTTAAGTCATGGAGGTTGCATGTAGGGTGTGTTGGGGTTGGGGGGGGGGGGCTAGGGGAGGGGAATTGATGCCGATTATTGGGTGGTTATGTGGGATGAGGTTATGTGGTGTTTGGAGTTGGTGGTGATTGGGGGTATGTGTTATTTTGTTGGATTTAGGGGGATTCTTAGGGGGAGGGGGTAAGGTGGTGTAGGATGTGGGGGGAGTTGGTTGAGGGGGTTTGGTTGAGTGCATGTCATGGTAGTTGTGGTGGGTGGTTTTATTGGATATATAGTTAGGGGGATTTAAGGTGGTGTTGTCTAAGGGATGTTTTAGAGAGGTGTATAGTTGCTAAGGAGGTGGGATTTGTAATGCCTACAGTTTATAGTGGTTTCCTGTTTTCGTTTAGTAATTTGTCTCTGTCTTTGAAATTGGAGATAAGGAGTTTCTCATTTAGGCAGAGGAGACATGGGGAGTTACATGTGCTAGATTTT
Organism: Euprymna scolopes; assembly: GCF_053919585.1. NCBI lineage: Eukaryota > Metazoa > Mollusca > Cephalopoda > Sepiida > Sepiolidae > Euprymna > Euprymna scolopes. The sequence continues at coordinate 95,526,132 of NC_136527.1, read as the reverse complement.
CTAAGGATTTCCCATTTAATGGTTGGTGTAAGGTTGTTTTGGGTTAGATGTAGGTAGTGGGTAGTTAGTGAGGTTTTGTTAGGGTGGTTAGGGTTTGTGAAGGAGCATTTATGTACTCTGAGTCTATCCTTAAATGAGGTGCCGGGCAGGCCAATATAATATTTTTTGTCGTTTGGGTTTTCTTTAGGTGCGATTGTGGCTTTATATACTACTTCGCAAACCCCCCTGACCTCATTCACTCTTCCACTCTTTCATCCCAAAATAGCAAACATTTCTGTATAAGTCTGAGGACGCTACAGACGGCCAAAAAACCGGCCGTGTAGCCGAAACAATAATGTAACTTAACAGAAAGATACGGTAATAAAAAATAAAATGCATATTTGCTCTACAACAGTATTGAGCACTTTCTTCAGTTTTTATTAATTACCATCTCCACTATATATATATATATATATATATATATATATATGGCTCATAGATCTCCATGAAAGGAATTGAATGGCACTTGTTAAACATCTCAAGGTCAAGGGGTTCTGGAGATATGACCTTGACCTTTTTTACAAAAATGTGAATTTTTATGAAGAAGTGACCAACTGTTGTTTATGGGCCTACAAAGTTCATTCCTATATCATTTTAAAGTACTTGGATAGATCTCTGGAAATATTTTTTTTCAAAGTCAAATTAAAAAAGTTGACCTTGACCTTAAATTTTAACCTGAATTATCTCAAAAATCGTTCTTTCAATTTCTTTTAAATTTTGACAGAAGATTTGTCTATCTTATGACAGTATATATTCCAAATTTCATGATGGGCCTTTCAGTAGAACTCTCGTTACAAACGTTTTAAAGAAGTGGGCAAATTCAAAATGGCGGAACGTAGTACCTGTGACTTCATATAAAACATTTTGATATTTCTCAATATGGTCAAGTTTGATATCTTTGTAAAGCTATCTATATTAGCACTTATCAAGGCCAATAAGCAACTCGAGGATCAACTCGATGATGAGAGTTCAAACGTGCACAGTATTCAAATTTTACATAAAGACCATGGTCAAAAAGTAAAAAAAAAAAAAATCTGTTGATGAAACTGAATTTTCTTCATTTGTTTTTTGGTACTTCTGCACTTTTTGAACCATGCTGAAATAATAACGTTATTTCGGAAGCCATTCTTAACATGTTGAGAGAAGGGTGTTTTGTAACTAATGTGTACTTTCACCTAACAATTTAATAATGAAAAAGAACATATCGTAAAACTTTAAATTAAGCTGAAAATGCAATTTGAAAAATAGCGTGGTTCAAAAAGTGCATTTTTTTAATGCACCACGGATTTTGTTATGGAAAAAGTGATATTTAATAAAAAAAGAATTTTGAAAGGTGATCTCAATGGTGAACAAATCTTTCTCGATGATTAATATTCTAAATCTACTAAAAGGCAATTTCTGTTGTTTATTGGTATTTTTTTTTCAATGAAAAATTTTTTAAATGGATATTCTTACAAATTCTTGACATGTTGAATTTTATGCAAATTCTGATTGTGAAGTCAAACTGTTTTATGACTTTCATACTTTTCTTATACAATACAGATTAGTATCGAAAGAATAAACAACATTTGATGGCGATGGTAAACAGTTTCTTTGACATTTTTAGAGGTCTTAAGTATACACTATATACACAAGAAATCAACATTTGCTCATTAGAATACATTTCAAAATGAAAATCTGTTATATTATATTATTATACGATAAAACATGTGATCTCAATGGTGAACAAATCTTTTTCGATGATTAATATTCTAAATCTACTAAAAGGCAATTTCTGCTGTTGTTTATTGGTATTTTTTTTTTCAATGAAAAATTTTTTAAATGGATATTCTTACAAATTCTTGACATGTTGAATTTTATGCAAATTCTGGTTGTGAAGTCAAACTGTTTTATGACTTTCATACTTTTCTTATACAACACAGATTTTGATACAGAAAGTGATGAAATAAAAATTTCTAAAAAGTGTGTAGAGATTTAATTAGGTTATAGTATCAAAAGATAAACATTTGATGGCGATGGTAAACAGTTTCTTTGACATTTTTAGAAGTCTTAAGTATACATTATATACACAAGAAATCAACATGTGTTCATTAGGATACATTTCAAAATGAAAAATCTGTTTTACTAAAACATTTTTATAATAATGAACATTGCATTTTTCATCTCATTTTTTGAAAGTTTATAAGATATTCCTGTTTCAGTTATTGGATCAACTGAGTAAGAATATCAGAATATTTCAAAATTGATATATTTGGATGTGATGGATAATAGAAAGATGAAGAGGGTTCATTTGGTTGTAAAAATCTCACTTTCACCTCACCATTATCTGGATTTTTGTCTTCGAACTCCATATTGTTCCATTATTTTATTTCCACTTCTCTCTGAGAGACAGGAATGAAAGTATGTCATTTTTGTGTTCCTATAATCGTGGAGGAATTGCTAAATCTGTCTTGTAAATGTTTGCTTTTTTCGTCCATTCTATAGTTGAGGAATATAAAAAACATATTCCAGAAATATTTTTTATTGCATAAAAATACAGCTGCCTTGGCATCATTATTTATTCATTATAGGGTCGCTGCAGGCTAGCTTTTGCTGTTAACCATTTTACAGTGTCATCTAACCCATTACATAGTCCTTTCCCATGAGAAGTAGCAAAAAAGTGCCATTCTGTATCAATACTTTTTAAAAAAATTTTTTTTAATATTATGTTAGTTTATATATATATATATATATATATATATATATAATTTAAAGGAGATTAGAACAATAGTCTAAAGAGCAAAGTGTATTTTACTGTAATAATAAAAAATAATTAGTTCTAATAGTAAAAAAAATTTTCTACTCATAAAAAAGAAACATTTTTTATTCATAAAAAGAAAAAATTTCTACTAATAAAAAAATATTTTCTATTCATTAAAAAAAAATATTTTCTATTCATTAAAAAAAATATTTTCTATTCATTAAAAAAAAATATTTTCTATTCATTAAAAAAAAATATTTTCTATTCATTAAAAAAAAATATTTTCTATTCATTAAAAAAAATATTTTCTATTCATTAAAAAAAATATTTTCTATTCATTAAAAAAAAATATTTTCTATTCATTAAAAAAAAATATTTTCTATTCATAAAAAAATATTTTCTATTCATTAAAAAAAAATATTTTCTATTCATAAAAAAAATATTTTCTATTCATAAAAAAAATATTTTCTATTCATAAAAAAAAAATATTTTCTATTCATTAAAAAAACTATTTTCTATTTATCAAAAACAAATATTTTATATTCATTAAAAAAAAATATTTTCTATTCAGTAAAAAAAAAATATTTTCTATTCATAAAAAAATATTTTCTATTCATTAAAAAAAATATTTTCTATTCATTAAAAAAAATATTTTATATTCATTAAAAAAAAAATATTTTCGATTCATTAAAAAAAATATTTTATATTCATTAAAAAAAAAATATTTTATATTCATTAAAAAAATATTTTATATTCATTAAAAAAAATATTTTATATTCATTAAAAAAAATATTTTATCTTCATTAAAAAAAAGTATTTTATATTCATTAAAAAAAATTATTTTCTATTCATTAAAAAAATATCTTATATTCATAAAAAAAATATTTTATATTCATTAAAAAAAATATTTTATATTCATTAAAAAAATATTTTCTATTCAGTAAAAAAAAAAAATTTCTACTTATAAACTCATTCTGGAATAAAATTGATAATAAAAAAAAAAACAGAGAATTTTTTTATCTGGCATCGAAATCAGGTCTAACTTATTCGGATAATAAATCACTAATTTGGACAATAAAAAAGCTTACCAATTAGTGTTAATCAGAATAGGCAATTTAGTACGGAATCGGTAATTGCATCAGAATCGGGAATTCTTTTTTCCCCTCTTAACAAACAATCTCCTCCCTTCTTTTTAATTCATTTTAATTTCTTTCCTTCTATTCTTAATCTTTAATTACAATTCTTACTATAAATAGAATCGATATTTCTCTCCCACCCCATCCCCTTTCTTTTCCTTTTTCTCCCTCTCACTTCTCCCTCTCCCCCATCTATCCAGCACTCCAACTCTTGTTTTTTTTTAATACTTTTTTGTAATTTTAAAGAATCTTTCTTCTAATTTATTTTGGCTTAGATTGTCTGACGAGATCGGTTGGATAATTTTATCTTGTCGATTAAATCAACTTGCAATGATTTAAGCAAAAATCTCTAAGGTTGAAATGATAAAAACATATTTAGCTCTTACGCATTGAGCACGTTTCCCCTGTTTTTTTTTTACCAAATATACCTCTTATATATATATATATATATATATATATATATATATATATATATATATATATACACTTCAGAATAATATAATGCAATAAATCTACTGGTATGCAAATCCAGTGATTATCCGTCTTACAAAATATTATTGGCTGTAATATTTTATAAAGACAATCCCAGCTAAATGAAAATTGCTCAATATACCAGATAGAGCAATGAATCCCAAATTATGATTAGTACATTATGATATATATTTTTCTAATGAAGCCAGACATGACTTCTGTTGTCAGGGTTCAAATCTATCGACTGGTGTTAATCGTGACACCTTGCATTGATGATTCCCAAAAGGATGAAACACTAGTGTCTGTAGGTATTTAATAATTATTATCATAAATAATTATGTCAGCCCTTTTAAGAAACTTGTTTCTTATCGTTGAGCACTTTCAGTTGTAATAAAGTCGGTCAACTTAGTTCATATGCGCAGATCATCATATAATGACTAGATAACTCTCTGACTGATGTTAAAAGCATTTAATAAGAATAAATGTTTAATTTAAACTGTATCTCTCATGGTTGAACGTAGCCGAATGGTTCGGGTCCTTGCTAATGAAGCCAGACATGACTTCTGTTGCTGGGGTTCGAATCTCTCAACTGGCGTTAATTGTGACACCCTGCACTGAAGATTCTCAAAAGGATGAAACACTAGTGTCTATAGGTATTTAATAATTACTAGACTACCCGTGACCCGTTGGGTCAGTATGTTATATTAGCTATAGAATTAATGTATGAGCATGACACTTGTGACGTAAAGAAAATTTTTTTTTTGACATAACAGAAAGATTTCTATGAAAGTATATTAAAATGAAAAAAGAATATTGATAGATTTCTATGAGTCGTTCTGTTTATAATTGTTTATTTTTGAAGAAAAAAACTTACAGCCATTGAATTATAAGTGGTTTACCATACTTATAGGTAAATGTGCACTGAACAGATACCATAATACTTAAAGTTATATTCAAATTTTGATATATCTTTTTATTTAAACGTAAAAAAACAAAAACAATTGGGACGCTGAAAACGTACACAGTAAAACATTACGTTTTATTGTCGCGTTGATTATTTATTTGTAACGCAAATTAAAAAAAACATATTTTCGGGGTTAGAAGAAAATGTATGAATGTTTTTTTAAGAAAGTCGAATTAAAAAATGGAGAATAAATTTAAAAATTATGGTTGTCAACGGGTTAAAGTAGATTTATTTGTAAGAAAATTGCGTTAAAATAACTTAAACGTAATACGAAAATGAACGATGTAAAAAAAAAAAGCAGAAAATATTAACAATTGTTTAATTTATTTGGATAATTTAAACGCGAAAAAAATTGGGACGCTAAAAACGTACAAAGTAAAACAATACGTTTTATTGTCGAGTTGATTATTTAGTATAATATATATTGTCGCGTTGATTATTTAATATAATATATATTGTATATATGAAACAGGTCGATGATTATACGTATTATTTGTAATCACGGTTTGCGTTTGCTTCCCATATCTTGAAATTTTTTATTCAATAAATTTAAGTTATTCACTTTTCTAAGGACGTTCATTTGTTTGTTTTTGTTTTATGGCATATCAACACTTTTCAGGTTATTTAATGCCGAATCCAGTGATTTTGAAGAAAAAATTTTTAATAGAGCATATTTGTCTTTTTAAGTCGGTTTCTATTTAACCCATAGTTGAGACCCTAACAGGTACTATCACTCCATGTCAGAGTGGACCTGGGAGCAATGACAATTAAAGGATGGCTCCACACTCCTCAAAGCCCACCAGCTGGGGCCTCACCATCGGATATAGTTTAAGGTCATATCCAGGACCACGCTGTTATGGGTTTATGTTTATGTACGCATGCGCTACCGGAAGTCGTAAACCGGATAGTGGGTTACAACACCCACTACAAGGTCATTTGAGTTTTATAATTATATAGATTATAGTAAATAATTATATGGTGATTGCAATGTCTTGTCAGACGAGTGCCACTCCCCCAGACACTTAAAATCCATGAGCCCAAAAATGACTTTTTTTTTTAGTCCTACCGGTGAATTCACACACTCAAGCAGGCATGACACTGAAGACGGTCATTGAGATCAATTATTACATACTTCCAGCATTTAAAACCTCCGCGTGTCACAACTTTTCCATCGCCACAAGATCATTTTTATAGACAAATGCCTGAGGGAGTATCTATACACAGATGATGTTACAGAGTCCTAGCTTTGTACGACAGCTAAGTCTCTCTCTTGGTTCAAAATGTTAAGAACAAGCAAAAGCAAGATAGCCAGCAACAAGTTAAACTGCAGACCAGCTTAATGCGGGTACTGATCTCCCACTTTATGGTTTTTTAAATCAGAGATTTGCTTCTCCTAGAAAGGTTGCCTTCACCATGGCTTACGGGAGCCCTCTCCACCCCAACACATATGTACATACACACAAACACACACGGTGCTAGTTGGGCGTTGACCCCGAAAAAGCATTCATTCGCTCTTTGGAAGGTCTTGTTTTTAATCTTTTAGGGAGACTAGCCACCCTCCTCACCAAACAAGTCTGGTGGGGGAACCAGTTTAGTCGCCAGTGACCCGACCATATACACACACACACACACACACATATATATATATGTTTATATTGTTGATTTTTTAAACGATATTAAGATTAGCGTCTTCACCTTGAAGATCGGATGTTTTTTTTTTTAGAAACTGCCCATTTTTTTTATTTTGGACGTAAACAAATATTTTTATTTATTTATTTTTAAAACAGTAATCTACGTACATACGTAGGGCTCCGAAACATGCATTTAAAATCTACAACAAAAACTACGTAAATATATATAAACGATAAAAACTATGTAAATATATATAAACGATAAAAACTATGTAAATATATATAAACGATAAAAACTACGTAAATATATATAAACGATAAAAACTACGTAAATATATATAAATGATAAAAACTACGTAAATATATATAAACGATAAAAACTACGTAAATATATATGAACGATAAAAACTACGTAAATATATATGAACGATAAAAACTATGTAAATATATATAAACGATAAAAACTATGTAAATATATATAAACGATAAAAACTACATAAATATATATAAACGATAAAAACTACATAAATATATATAAACGATAAAAACTACGTAAATATATATAAACGATAAAAACTACGTAAATATATATGAAGGATAAAAACTACGTAAATATATATAAACGATAAAAACTACGTAAATATATATGAACGATAAAAACTACGTAAATATATATGAACGATAAAAACTACGTAAATATATATAAACGATAAAAACTATGTAAATATATATGAACGATAAAAACTACGTAAATATATATAAACGATAAAAACTACGTAAATATATATAAACGATAAAAACTACGTAAATATATATGAACGATAAAAACTATGTAAATATATATGAACGATAAAAACTACGTAAATATATATAAACGATAAAAACTACGTAAATATATATAAACGATAAAAACTACGTAAATATATATGAACGATAAAAACTACGTAAATATATATAAACGATAAAAACTATGTAAATATATATGAACGATAAAAACTACGTAAATATATATGAACGATAAAAACTATGTAAATATATATAAACGATAAAAACTACGTAAATATATATGAACGATAAAAACTACGTAAATATATATGAACGATAAAAACTATGTAAATATATATAAACGATAAAAACTACGTAAATATATATTAACGATAAAAACTACGTAAATATATATAAACGATAAAAACTACGTAAATATATATAAACGATAAAAACTATGTGAATATATATAAACGATAAAAACTACGTAAATATATATAAACGATAAAAACTACGTAAATATATATAAACGATAAAAACTACGTAAATATATATAAACGATAAAAACTACGTAAATATATATGAACGATAAAAACTACGTAAATATATATAAACGATAAAAACTACGTAAATATATATGAACGATACAAACTACGTAAATATATATGAACGATAAAAACTATGTAAATATATATAAACGATAAAAACTACGTAAATATATATGAACGATAAAAACTACGTAAATATATATGAACGATAAAAACTATGTAAATATATATAAACGATAAAAACTACGTAAATATATATTAACGATAAAAACTACGTAAATATATATAAACGATAAAAACTACGTAAATATATATAAACGATAAAAACTATGTGAATATATATAAACGATAAAAACTACGTAAATATATATAAACGATAAAAACTACGTAAATATATATAAACGATAAAAACTACGTAAATATATATGAACGATAAAAACTATGTAAATATATATGAACGATAAAAACTATGTAAATATATATAAATGATAAAAACTACGTAAATATATATGAATGATAAAAACTACGTAAATATATATAAACGATAAAAACTACGTAAATATATATGAACGATAAAAACTACGTAAATATATATGAACGATAAAAACTATGTAAATATATATAAACGATAAAAACTACGTAAATATATATGATAAAAACTACGTAAATATATATAAACGATAAAAACTACGTAAATATATATAAACGATAAAAACTACGTAAATATATATGAACGATAAAAACTACGTAAATATATATAAACGATAAAAACTAAACAGTAAATTGTCTATGGCATCATACCGGACTGAAATACATAAGGTCCAGGGTTGAGAGATTACTAACAAAATGAAAGTATAATTTTTAGCAATAGGTATCTAGGAAAAGGCCACTACATATGTTATAAATTCCAAATTTCCACAACCTGGCAAATACTGGTACACGCTAGCAAATTTAGATTTGCAATTACAGAATATGATTCTAATTTTTTCCTTTGCTCTTTATTCTAACACTACACTAAGTTTACTGTGTTATTTCGCTACAGTTGATATTGTGTAGAACAATAAGAAAATCATAGTGAACAATGCATTCAACAAAATTTCACACACATTTCTAGATACCTATATCTAATAAGTTCAAAAGAAAGGACAGACTTAGGGAGGTATTTTGGTGGTCAAGTCACTAATAAGAGATTAGCTGGTTTCCCGGCATAGCCCAGGATGTAATAAAGATTGACTGAAATACATGTTCTAGCTGGTTTCTAGGCGTTGCCAGGGATGTAATATAGACACATTATGTTGTATATTACCTGTTCTCTTCTCCCTAAGGTAAAACAATTTCATATACATGCTGTAAATTACCTATGCTAGGGATAAAACATGAACAATACCAGTCCTAGGGTAGATAAAACAAATAATACATAGAGATGAAAGATTCCTCTCCCCTAAGAATAAAACATATGTTCAATATCTGCTTTTGTTTTTTCATTGTTTATACGGTCCCGAGCAATAATACGCTGACGAGGGGTAGGGCCCCTGAAACATGCATGTACGTAGATTATTATATTAATTACTAGCGGGGGTACCCGGCGTTGCCCGAGTGTTTGTTTCCGGGACGGGGGGTGAGTTTTAAAAAATGTTATGGTAGGTAAGTAGGAAGGATCAAACCCGGAGTCATGAGTAAAAGTAGGAAAATAAAGTGTGAAAAAAAAAAAAACATCTGCAACGTTAACAGTTCGGCCACCAAGAAAAGTCCATTCCAGTTGTTTAGGAAAAAAAAAAAAAAACGACTACGGCGCGAACGTGAAAATATAATGTGAATTGTCCAGCACGCTAACCACTACGCCACAGAGCACTGCAGCTTAGTTTTGTGATTTTAAATAACTTCACATGAAAGAACTACGAAGCCAAACCGGTGTTCTCTTCTCAACTGTTCCTTGTGAACGATCCCCAAACGGTGTTAAGTGGTGGCAGGGGGAGGAGGAATTTATTAGAGAGAAAATATTTTACCACTTCCATTGATCTTAACCGATTTTGGCCGTGACTTCTCAGCAGAAAAAGTATAGAAATCTAAGATTATCGAGGAATTTGAGAAATAATAAGCCTATAACACACCTCAGATATTGTTCTGCCGTTTGTGCATATTATATTTGCATGAAATATCTTGATTTTTAATCCTATTAATGTCAAAATCCGACAGGAAAAAATGAGTTCATTTTATTTATATAGAGATTATGTTATTCTGATGCTATTTCATGCTTAGAAAGCAACGAGCACTATGACAAAATTACAACTAAAAATAATGAAAGCAAGAAAATGATGAGGTTTAATTCCAGACTCAACAAAAATTTCAGGATTGGTACTCACCATCTAGGCAAGCGAGAAGCTGCGCCACAATCCGACGTTCCATATCCTTGGATGCATTTTCCCTTTTCGGAGTAATTACATCAACTTCGTCCAAGAATAAAACACAAGGTGCTTTCAACTATCAAAATAAAAAGAAGATTGAAAAGAAAACTTATCATCATTGTTAAACTTTTTTTTTTTTTTTTTTTTACATTTTCACCTCAAAAAAGGCACATTGCCACTTTGATGTAGGGGGCTACTATCAGGGACATAAGCTACAGGGACACTATGGGGAGTTAGGCAGCAAGATGTCGGTTCACATCACACTTGAACTTCTGCATGTCAGTACAGTTAGGGAAGCAGGAACCCGGAAGGGAATTCCAAAGTCTAGCCGTTCTGGGGAAGAAACTACTGGAGTAGAAGGCTCTCTTACATCTAGGGATCTCAACTGTGAAGGGGTGGGATTTTGCTTCTTGTCGGGTTTGTCGAAGATATTTACGTCGAGGGGGCACAAGTGCTTGCAGTTTGTCAAAGCGTTCACCGTTAAAGTACTTGTAGAACAGGCAGAGGGATGCCACAGTTTGTCGATGGAACAAAAGCTGAAACTTAGAGGACAGTTCAGGACCTATCAGGTTGGTGACTCTCTTTTGAACCTTGTCAAGGAGCGAGAGACAAGTAGCAGATGCACCAGCCCAAATATGACAATAATACTCCATACATGGGCGAATGGTGGCCTTATAGAGGTACAGGATACTTTCAGGCGTTAGTATCTTTCTAGCACGGTAGAGAGAACCTACCTTTTTCGCAGCGGTCCTAGCAATGCTCACAGAGTCCATTTCAGAAATAATATTGTTGCTAACAGAGAAACCTTTAGAGTACAAGAGTTATTTCCCTTGCCAATAGAAATTTTGAAACAAGATTGATCTGCCCTTGGATTGACTAAATGACAAAAAAAAAAAAACCCAAGAAATTTCCAGCAATAAAATCCTCCTTATTTACAGTAATTCTTTCAGTTGTAAAATCTAATTTATAAAACTTACTATGTCTGTCTGTCCCCATATTTTCAAACTAACTAAAAGTTGCAGAGATGGGATTTTTTATTGGTTTTCAGCTGGTTAAAATAGATTTTAAGGTGTCAGAAGGGTGGCAAAATCGGTATACATTTTGTACATTCATCTTAGTTTATTTTTAATCAGTTCATATGCATGTGACATATGTAAAGTGGTAACATCACCAGCTTTGAATGCTACAGGTTGGGTTTCAGTTTCGATTCTAGCTGACAGCACCCAAATACTTTTTTTTTTTACTTGTTTGGACTTAGAAATTTTCATTTGAATACACGTTGACATGTCTTGGTCTATTAGCTTCTCATCTACCTATACCTACATCCCCTCTTGTTTGGACTTAGAAATTTTCATTTGAATACACGTTGACATGTCTTGGTCTATTAGCTTCTCATCTACCTATACCTACATCCCCTCTTGTTTGGACTTAGAAATTAATAATAATATATAAAAACTTTGGACAAATTAAAATATCATATTTAAGCATATTTTATGACCAGGCAAAGCAGGACGCCAAACCTCCACCCCCACTAGTTATTAATAAATCATTTTTTATTGTATATTTCCAGAGAATAGTTTTCATCCAATTATTTCTTCATATTTGTGCCTCACTTCTTCACAAACATGTTTTTTTATTTTTTTTATTACATTTTCACCCCAAACAGTGCACATTGCCACTTTGGTGTAAGGGGCTACTATCAGAGGCAACAACTACTGGGGCACTATGTTTGGATTTGGGCAGCAAGATGTCGGTTCACGTTACACTTGAACTTCTGCATGTCAGTACAGTTGGGGAAGCAGAGACCCGGCAGGAAATTCCAGAATCTAGCGGTTCTGGGAAGAAACTACTGGAGTAGTAAGATTTTTTACATCAAGGGATCTCTACTGTGTGGGGGTGGGATTTAGCTATCTGTTGGGTTTGTCGAGGGTATCTACGTCGTGGAGGCACAAGTGTCTGCAGTTCGCCAGAGCATTCACCATTAAAATACTTGTAGAAAAGGCAGAAGGATGCAACGTTTCGTCGATGGGACAGAGGCTGAAGCTTAGATAACTGTTCAGGGCCTATCAGATTGGCGACTCTCTTTTGAACCTTGTCCACGAGCGAGAGACTAGTAGCAGATGCACCAGCCCAAATGTGACAGCAACACTCCATACATGGGCGAATGGTGGCCTTATAGAGGTACAGTATACTTTTGGGTGTCAGTAGTTTTCTAGCACGGTAGAGAGAGCCTACTCTACATTTGTTATACATGCTGGCATGTGCTGGACTGCTTTTAGTAATTGATTTTCTAAAACTAATCTATCATCTCTGGCCTGATCTCAATAATGGGACCAAATTTAATTTATGTAAATAAATGAAACTGTCCATCTATTTATGTCAATAAATAAAACTGTCCATCTATTAATGTCAATAAACGATACTGTCCATCTATTTATGTCAATAAATGAAACTGTCTATCTATTTATGTCAATAAATGAAACTGTCCATCTATTTATGTCAATAAATGAAACTGTCCATCTATTTATGTCAATAAATGAAACTGTCCATCTATTTATGTCAATAAATGATTGTCCATCTATTTATGTTAATGAATGATACTGCCCATCTATTTATGTCAATAAACAATACTGTCCATCTATTTATGTCCAAAAATGAAACTGTCCATCTATTTATGTCCAAAAATGAAACTGTCCATCTATTTATGTCAATAAATGATCGTTATTTATGTCAACAAATGATTGTCCATCTATTTATGTTAATAAATTATACTGCCCATCTATTTATGTCAATAAGCAATACTGTCCATCTATTTATCTCAATAAACGATACTGCCCATCTATTTATTTCAACAAATGAAACTGTCCATCTATTTATTTCAACAAATGAAACTGCCCATCTATTTATTTCAACAAATGAAACTGTCCATTTATTTATGTCAATAAATGAAACTGTCCACCTATTTATCTCAATAAACAATGTTTCAATGTGAATAAAAATTAATGCGTTTACAAGAAATTTCTAAAAGCGCCTATGATTTAAAAAAAGAATAACATGCTGGCAAAATTAATATCAAAATAAATATCAACAAAAATATAAATACACAAATTATTAAAAAGAACAAATACACAAATTATTAAAAACGAAAAATAAATACACAAATTATTAAAAACAAAAAATAAATACACAAATTATTAAAAACAAAAAATACACAAATTATTAAAAACAAAAACAAAGTAAAAATAAATTATTTTCATTTCTGCGTGTTGCAAACTTACTCGTGCTTTTTCAAAGAGGTTCCTCATTTTCTGCTCCGATTCACCAGACACGCCGGATACAAGTTCTGTTGCAGCCAGTTTTAAGAATGGTAACTGCAGTTCCTGCAAATAAAGAAAAGACAATTGAAAACAAAACTCATTACTGTTAGATGGCTAATTATTTACCATTGTTAGATGGCTAATTAATTATTTATTGTTAGATGGCTAATCAATTATTTATCACTGTTTGATAAAAAAATAATTAGTCATCTAACAATGATAAATAATTAATTAGCCATCTTTGTTAGATGACTAATTATTTATTTATCATTGTTAGATGGCTAATTAATTATTTACCACTGTTAGATGGATAATTATTTACCATTGTTAGATGGCTAATTTATTTTTCAAAGACCCTAGTCTTGATTTTGTGCGATGTGAAAAAATTTACACCCATCGTAGGCAATGTGTGTAAAAATACCATCGTAGGCCAAGGGTTAAAATATATATAGTCATAGTACTGTTTCGCTCTTTCACAGCTCATCAGTGTGGCTAGACAAGCAACTACCTCAAGCCAGGATCGAAACCCGATCACCTAAATGACAGTCGGAGCTTCTAACATTGCGCTATACAGCTGCTGCTCTGCGGGCAGTGATATATATAAGTATATATACATATATATATGGCTGCTACTATGCGGGCAGTGAATTAACAATGTTTTGACATTGTCCAAATACCTAAGCTCAATTTGTTTACACAAAGAGCACCGCTTAATATGCAAATGGTAAATCGTGTATCACTTCCCAATATGCTTAACTCAAGATCAGGAGCATTATATTGCTTATGAAAAAAGAATTAATTCATTCCTCACTTAATCGTTAAAACAAACGTTAAAATATACATGGAAATGTACAGGACCAAATGAATTTATTTAGTCTTATAAAGGCTACCATAGTTTCTTTCAGACTATTAATAAATTTTGGATTTTTTTAATTTCGTCACGCAAAATCTATAGAGTGAGAGAAAAGATGGAATTATTTTTATTTTTACATGGAGGTCACCACTTATCAAGACCCGGAAGCCACTTGGGGATAAGGGTTATTGCGTGTACAGTAATCAATGGGATAGTATCGTAGTAATCGTTAGTATTGGAGATTTGATAAAGTGTCCTGCTTAAAGGGCCGGTTCATCAGGAATTTGTTTATGTTGGACTTGTAGACATCCAAGTTGTAGTCAGGTGGGAAACAGGCAAATAGAAGAGAGTTCCACAGGCGTGCACTTCTAAGAAAGAAGCTTTGTTCATGGAATCTACGTTTTGAGTTAGGCACAGATAAAGAGTGAGGAAAATTAATATGACAGTGGTTTCAGCTAGACGGGTGTTTCTCATGAAAGATTGGCGAGGGGGGACCAGAGATTGGAGCTCAGACAAGCACTTTCCATGGAAATAACAATAAAACAAAGACAGGCTCACAACATCTCTTCTGTGGAAGAGAGGATGCAGGGAAGAGAAAAGGGCATCCCCCACTAAGCCACGAAGTCTATTTTGTACTTTGTCAAGGCAGGATAGGCTGTTTTTAGCAGCTCCTGCCCAGATGTGGCAGCAGTACTCTCAGCTGAAATTCAAGATGTAGCCACTCAACACAACTCGAAGAAACTCTTTTGCATATCTGGGCAGGAGCTGCTAAGAACAGCCTATCCTGCCTTGACAGAGTACAAAATAGACTTCGTGGCTTAGTGGGGGATGTCCTTTTCTCTACCCTGCAACCTCTCTCCCACAGAAGAGACGTTGCGAGCCTGTCCTTGTTTTATCATTATTTCCATGGCAGATGCTCGTCTGAACTCCAATCTCTGGTCCCCCCTCGCCAATCTTTCACGAAAAACACCAGTCTAGCTGAATCCACTGTGAAAAATTTCCCCCACTCTATATCTGTGCCTAAATCAAAACGCAGATTCCATGAACAAAGCTTCTTTCTTAGAACTGCACGCCTGTGGAACTCTGTTCCGTCTGCCTGCTTCCCTCCGGACTACAACTTGGATGTCTTCAAGTCCAATGTTAACAAATTCCTAATGAACCGCCCCCTTAAGTAAACATTTCAGCAAATCTCCTCACTAACGTAATGTACTTGCAATAACCCTTATCCCTGAGTGGCTTCCGGGCCTTTATAAGTGGTGATCACTGTGTAAAAAAAAAAAAAAAAAAAAAAAGGTCGGTGTTTGGTCCGTCCTCTGCTTCTGTTGTCGTAAATCAAAGGATTCTTCAGCACTGATCAGGAGTACTGGTTAGATATTATGAAACAATGGCATAAACATTTCATAGATCAATTCTTCAGAAGTAGATGAATCTGTCATTGATGGCCACAAAAAGATCATGGAATTGGATGATTTGTCCACAAGAAAAGAAAAAGATCTTATATTGACCAGATCAACCCAGGCAAAGCACCTGGTTTGCAGAAGGAGAGAACATAAAATCAGCTCGTATTATTTAGATTCATCTTGAGTGTAATTTTCACGTTTCAGTCGATGTAACCTCCGACCTTCTTTAGGTGTATCTTGTCAAACTCGGGAATGTTTCTGTCGAACTCAGGAATTTGGACATAATTTCAAGTGGAACCCTTTATTTACTTCATAGGGGTAGCATGTTCTTGTTCCATCAGCCATGACTGGATAGTAACTCGCTATTAGGACCTCTATCCAGTCAAGAAAAAAAGTGTCCTCCAGATCTAAAATGCACAAATGCTCAACAATTATCGAAAAATAAAAACTATCTAGAAGATTCAGCAAACATGACAGCTGAAAGCCGACTCCAAATTTGCGACCCACGTAAAACCCTGCTGGGTGTATTAATGTCTCATGATGACGTGCTGCACTTGAAAATTTGAAGAGAAAGTGGTCTGGTATTGGCAGGTAAATGTCTTTATAGTGCCTGCCTGCTTCTTCGGGACTGATCACCGTATTCGAGCGCGACGGAGTGTAAACATAGTTCCTTTGCTTTTATGCATGCGTGTGGTCACATTCACAACGTCGTGTTCCTACGCGTTTTTAATAAGGCAGAGATGTTTCAAAGTGGTGATCGCTGGAAATGTTCCTGCCTGTTAAAAAATTTTAAAAAACAAAGATTGTGATTTTTTTTTTTTTTTACCCCTGCAATGGCATTAGCCAGTAACGTCTTTCCGCAGCCTGGAGGTCCATGGAGTAAAAGACCTCGTGGAGGAGTGACACCCAGCTGACGATGGATCTCTGGATGTTTCATGTGGACCAGAATTTTGCATATATCCTAGAAAGATGAAAATAACAAAAAAAAAAAATATCTTATTATATTTAGTTGTACAGGTCCGATGTTACCTGGGAACAAGTTGTGTTACAAATAAAACGTTTAAAAGAGAAAAGGGCATCCACCACTAGATTACGAAGTCTGTTTTAAACTCTGTCAAGGCATGATAAGGTCTTTCTAGCATCTCCTGCCTCCTCCCTTGAGGCTTGCATTTACTAATATCCGCGGGCTTAGAACTAACTTAGATGATGTTGAGTCATTTCTCCTTGTAAACACCCCGGATATCTTAGCATTAAGTGAAACTAACCTTCACTCCTCCATTCCCTCTAACCACTTTAACATGCCTAGTTATCTCCCACTCTACCGTAAGGATTCGGACAGACATATGCATGGACTTGGAGTCTATATTCGTAACACCCTCCCCCTGACTAAAAACTAGAATCAGAGGACCAGGCCTTTATGTGCTTCAGACTAAATATGCAACACAATATTAGCTACTTGTATTTTCTCTACCGCTCTCCCTCAAACCAAGACTGTACCCTAATAAACAAAGTCTCAGACAGCATAGATATAGCACTCTCCCTCGATACTAGCGCACAAATACATGTATTTGGTGACTTCAATGTCCACCACAGTAACTGGCTAGGATTCTCTAATCACACAGATGTAGCTGGTAGCGCAACACATAGCTTCTCTTTATCCCATTCCCTATCTCAGTTGGTTACATTTCCAACACGTTTCCCAGGCCAGCACGATCAACATGCCTCACTTCTAGATCTCTTTCTGACAACGGTTCCCAATGACTGTATAACAAATGCCCACAGCCCACTCAGAAATGCTGATCACGCTGTGATAATGGTAAAAATAAGCCTAAATTCTCGCCCTAAAACTGAAGACCCACTACTCAAAACAACGAGGTATTACAAAAAGGCTGATTGGGAAGCCATCAGGGAGCTCATCAGAGATGCCCCATGGCAAAATATCTTTACTCTTCCAGCGAAACAGTGTGCAAATGAGACCACTGAATGGTTCAAAACTGCTATTGAAACACATGTTCCCGCACGGAAATTCTATAGCAAGCCCCACTCTCCCCAATGGTTTACTTCTGCTTGTGCAGCTGCCATATGTCAAAGGCAGCATGCGTTCCGCAGATTAAACTGACATAAGTCCAGCTCAAATAAACAGAAGTTTATAGAAGCTAGAAATAATTGTAAGAGAATGATAGAGACAGCTAAGACAGATTACTCTGAAACCACCAGAAAGCGCATCGTTAAGCGTAGTTAATAATGGGCAGTCAACTATTCCCCCATTAACAAACAATCATGAGGTTGCTTGCACGGCAACTGACAAGGCTAATCTGCTTGCCAGTCGGTTTGCCTCAAACTCCACACTGAACTCGGTACACCACTCACTCCCTGATTTTCCTCTGCGAACAGACGCCACACTAGACGATTTGAAAATCACCCCTTCTCAGGTACATGCTATTATAAAAAACCTAGACACCTCAAAAGCATGTGGACCAGATCTCATCCCGGCTGTGCTATTAAAAAAATGCTCTGCCGTGGTTGCTCCAGTTCTCTCCAAACTTTACAATAAATGCCTTAACGAATCTTGTTTTCCCGACTGCTGGAAAACCGCCTCTGTAGTACCAGTCTTCAAGAATTCTGGTGAAAGAACTGACCCACTAAATTATCGCCCCATTAGCCTCCTCCCGCTTTTCGCCAAAATATTTGAGTCCTTAGTTAATCAAGCCCTAGTCCAGCACCTAACAGCTGCTAAACTCCTGACTGACAAACAATATGGATTCAGGCAAGCCCGTTCAACAGCAGATATCTTAACTGTAGTTTCTGAACGTATATACCGTTCATTGGATAAAACAGGGGAGGGTAGAGCGGTAGCCCTCGATATATCTAAGGCTTTTGACAGGGTATGGCACGATGGTCTCCTAAGGAAAATTAGATCATATGGAATCACTGGAAGAATTCATAAAGTAATTAAATCCTTAAGTAATAGAAAAATCAAAGTTGTCCTCGACGGTCGTACATCCAAACAATATGACATAAATGCGGGAGTACCTCAGGGGTCTATCCTTGGACCTCTATTATTCCTGATATTCATAAATGACCTCCCTGATAAAATTGTTTTCGAGATGGGTATATTTGCCGATGACACCACTCTCTATAACAAATGAACACATATCCAAGGAAATGGCAGAAACACTAGAGGATGACCTCCAATCCGTAGTGGAATGGGGACAAAAATGGTTGGTCACATTCAATGCTGCTAAGACTAAGCTTGTTTCCTTCAATAACTACAAGAAACCTTCTCTACCACCAATAGCAATGGCCAAGAACACATTGCCTGAAAGTACTTCTTTTAAACTCCTCGGCCTAACGTTTACAGGGAATATGAACTGGAATAGATACATTGAGAGCATTGCCAAGGCTGCTGCAAGGAAGGTTGGCTCCCTCTACCGTGCTAGAAAACTACTTACGCCTGACAGTATCCTATACCTCTATAAGGCAACCATTCGCCCATGTATGGAGTACTGTTGTCACATCTGGGCTGGTGCATCTGCTGCTTGTCTCTCGCTCCTGGACAGGGTTCAAAAGAGAGTCGCCAACCTGATAGGTCCTGAACTGTCATCTAGGCTTCAGCCTCTGTCCCATCGACAAACTGTGGCATCCCTCTGCCTGTTCTACAAATACTTTAATGGTGAATGCTCTGACGAACTGCAAACACTTGTACCTCCCCGACGTAACTACCCCCGACAAACCCGACAAGCTACTAAGTCTCATCCCTTTACAGTAGAGATCCCTAGGTGCAAGAAAGCCTTTTACTCCAATAGTTTCTTCCCCAGAACTGCTGGTCTTTGGAACTCCTTTCCGGGATTCTGCTTTCCCAACTGCAATGATATGCAGAAGTTCAAGTGTAATGTTAACAAACATCTTTCTACTCTTCTCCCTTCATAATGACCCAGCTAATTAAGTCCCTAATAGTAGCCCCCTGCTTCAAAGTGGCACTGTGCCTTGTTTGGAGTGAAAATTGAATAAAAAAAAAAAAAAAAAAAAAAAGATGTTGCAATAATACTCCATCGTTGGCCGTACCTGGCTTTTATATAGGTAGAGAATTGCATCAGGAGTGAGATATCTACTAGAGCGGTAGAAGGATCCTACCATTTTTCCAGTGGCCTTGGCAATGGATTTGATGCATGTGTTCCATTTCAGATCAGGAGTAAAGGTCAAGCCTAGAAGTTTGTTAAAACATGGAGCCTCCCCAAGACGAGAGCCATTCATTTCAATTGATGCCAGATAGGGATCAGAGTGTTGATGATGTAAAGATAGAAGTTTGGTTTTAGATGTATTAAAAGTAACCAGCCACCGCTTTCCCCATTGTACCATTTGCTCAAGATCAAAGGAGAAAAAGTCAGAGATATATATAAGCAGCTACAAAGATGGAAATAAGTAAAATAATTACGTACCAATAAACACTGTTCATTACCTCCAACATCAGCAAAAGTTGTACTTGAAATCTGAAATCCAAACTCTAAAAAAAGACAAAAATAACATAAATTAAAACTCAATAATAAAGTAGAGATATTTCCGATAGTGTTCAATACTAAAATTCTTATTAGTAGAGCAAATATTTTATCATGTAATTTACACAAGCCAAATCTATATATCTATAAAAGTGAACGTGTCTGTGTACATTTCCCTACGCAATAACTCTGTCAATTTTTAGTCTACAGACTCGAAATTTGATATACAGGGTACTGAGATTTGGGAAAATCTATGTGATTGGTTTTGGGCCAGAAATTAAGCTGTTAAGGGGGTCAAAGTTCAACAATTTGACTGTTGACAACCCTACCAAACTCCTTCGACAATTTGGGGTCTACACACTTGAAATTTTAGATATAGGCTTGTATCTGGAGTTGGGTGCTTTCTGGAGCGATAAAATGATCCAATCATTTGTTCAACGACCTTAGCAATAGACTGGATATAAGTGTACCGTTTTAAGATGCAAATTGAAAGTTACTCTAAAGAGTTTTATTAAGAGTTAATCTTAAAACCTACCTTTGCTTTGTGTATTTTTATCTGGTTGTTCTTGCCGTGAACGTTCTGACAATCTCGGTCTTTTTGATGATGGAACATCTGCATCCTAAAAAAATAAATAAGCAGTATTAGTGGCTTTGTTTTTAATTGGAGTTCACCACTTGTCTCTAACCTGAAGGATAAGAATTAACAAGCTGAGCATGTGGGGTCCCCCTTTCACAAGTGAAAAATTTACTTTTACCATGACTAATGTTTGTGCAAAATTTAAAAAAAATCCAAGTTGTGATCATTAAGTGCAAACGGATCAATTAAGAAAGATGGATAAATTAAGACCTGGCCAGAGATAGGTTATTTTCAAAGTTAATTTCTAAAAGTCGTCCGATACATACCAGCAACAACTGTCACTGATGCTGTTGTTAAGAAACTTGAATCTGAATGTAGTGTTAAACAGATAGATTCCCAGAGTTTGACAAAAAGATTCCCAGAGTTTGACAGAAAGATTCCCAGAGTTCGATAGAAAGATTCCCAGGGTTCGACAAAAAGATTACAGAATCCGACAAGACATACGTGAAGGTTAGAGATTATATAAACCATAACATTCAAGATGAGAACAGCAGTCCAAAGAATCCAAATAATATTAAAAACAAATCCTCATCTCAAAAATTCAGAAACGCAAAATCCTCAAATATTTTCAATACTTATCAATCATAATAATTTGCATGAAAGCGACACGTGCAAAATTACGATTAGTGAGATATCGACGGTAGGGGGATGAGGTCAAAGGAACTCAACAATCATGACATGAATGTATACGAAACTATAAGATCAAAGTAATAGAAATCCGAACATTATACCAACCTTGGACGCCTTCACGGCAGAGACAACTTCTGATGTCGCATTCTTTCTCCTCTCATTCGGTTGAGTTGGGGTTACATCATGAGCTGAGAACCTTTTGGAATCGTAAGCTTTCAGTCGATTTCCATCCACCATTTTGTTTTTGGTCAAATTTACATCATCTGCCAAATAAGAACGATTAGTATTGGATTTTTTGTTGTTAGAAGCCATATGTATGGGAGAGTGGTTCATTATGTAAGGAGTGGAAGAGGCGACTGGTGTGGACAAAGGGGTGAGAGACGGTTTGTGATGAGGGCTGGGTGGATGGGATGGTGTCTTCGAGGAACTAGACATGCCAGTGAGAGCAGAAGGGACCGACAGGGTCGGAGATGGGGCCGGAGACGAAACCCGCTTGCAAGGCGTGGAGGTTGGTAATGTCGGTTTTGAAACGTTTGTTTCATTTGGTACTTCCATGACGTTGCTGGATTTTTCCGTCTTTTTGTTATTCTGGTAGATGGAGGTCATGAAGTTGTTCATTGCGTTTGTGTCCTGCGGAAAATACGAAAACGTTAGGAATAGCAAATGAGAAATAAAAAAAAAATTTTAAATTAAAAATAAAAACTCAGGAAAAAATTATTATAGTAAATAATTTATATATATATATATATATATATATATATATATATATATATATATATTCACAGACATACATATACGTATATATATATAGAGTAGAACTCCAGAATAAAGCATTAATAAATGGTAAGATGGTGAACATCTTAAAATTTGGAATATAGACTTTTGTCATTTATTTGTTATATGCTCTGTAATTACATTGAGCTTCATAAATTAAAGGATTGGTATATATAAAAGGAGAAATTTCCATATATATATATAATATAATATAAACCTGAACGTCTGTGTTGTGTCTGGTCACGAATAGGCTCCTATATGGTTGACTATTATAGAAAACTGATCACATATAATGATGTATCGAGACACAGGAATGGGTATGTTTGATCTGGCATAATGATGATTCATTAAAATTGTGGGGTCTGCATACGCGCCTGGTCCACAAAGTATGGAAATAAAAAATTTAAAAAGTAAAAAAAAAACGTTTACAAGTGTTTTTGATATAGATGTACATAATAATACTTTGATAAGTATGTTTTAACTTAAATAGGGATGGTATAATAAAATTGTAGAGTCTGCGTTCGCGCCTCGCCTCCATAGAATGGAAATAGGCACAAACTTTAATAAAGACTTTTCATATCTATCTGCGTAAGTATACTTTGATAATTATGTTTCAGTTTGAAGAAATATGGTATAATAAAATTATGGGGTGTTCGTTTGCGCTTGACCTCCATAGAATGGAAATATGTCACAAAGTTTAACAAGGTTTTTTTATATAGATCCACAGAATATTGTGATAAGTGTTTCAGTGTGAACAGGTATGGTATAACAAATTATGGGGTTTATCTATTTTATGTTTACTTTCATCATATTTTGCTTTGGTTTTGATACCCCCAAATTCGAAGCTATCTCATTACAACCCTTCCTTTTGATAACCTATCATACTTTCATAAATCAGAGTCCATTTTCTGTAGGCTGTTTTTGAACCCAGTCAACGACGGGTACTTTTGCTAGTAATATATATATGTGAAAATATGTTTCTTCAATTATACAATGCTGGCTACATGTATGTATGTATGTCTGTGTGTGTGTGTGTATATATATATATATATATATATATATATATATATATATATGTATATATATATAGTAGAACCCCAGAATATGGCATTAATCTGTTCGCGGGTTGGAATCGTAAGGTGAAATCGCCGTATGGTGGAGGCTAAAAAAAAGTACATATCAAAAATTACAACACAAAATACAGTACAATATATAATACACATGTATATAATCAAATAACATTA
Source organism: Euprymna scolopes (assembly GCF_053919585.1). NCBI lineage: Eukaryota > Metazoa > Mollusca > Cephalopoda > Sepiida > Sepiolidae > Euprymna > Euprymna scolopes. The sequence goes on along the minus strand of NC_136527.1, from coordinate 95,502,082 downwards.
TAAATAACACTGTAAGGCGGGGCAAATACCGTAACTAGGGGCTTGAAAAACATTGTATTCCACATCGTAAACTAAAAAACAACGTATCCTAGGGCCACCGTATCCCGAGGTTCTACTGCATAGACATACACGTAGTCAATAAAGAAATGTTAACGCAAAAAGAAATGTCGATGTTAAAATGTGAATACCTTGTACATGACGTAATCAGCGTTGTCAGAGGAAAAGCTTTTCTCCGTTGTGTCGCTTTCGGCATCGATGCAATCCTCACTGTATCTGGAGAAGGAAGACGGAAAACCAAACATTAGATCAGAATTTCAAGTTCACACATAACTGGATAGATATTTAGATAACGTTTTTTTTCCCCTGATCGTATTGCAGTAACAAAGTGTCGTTATTTGATTGGACAAGCTAGCTAGTTAGTTATGATAGTCCATCCATCTGGGGTCCTGGATATGACCTAAAACTATATCTGATGGTGAGGCCCCCACCTTGCGGGCCTTGGGGAGTGTGGAACCACCCTTTAATTGCCATTGCTCCCAGGTCCACTCTGACCCTGTTAGGGTCCTAACTATGAGTTAAATAGAATCCGACTTAAAAAACAAATATACTCCATTAAATAATCGTTCCTCAAAATAACTAGATTCGGCATTAAATAACCTGAAAAACGTTGATATGCCGTAAAACAAAAACAACCAACCATCCATGTGGATGACGATGTCTCCATTTTTTTTTTAAAATTGACTCTATGTCTCCGTTGATGACTGTGAAGCCCGATGCGTCGTCTACACTGCTTTACACAGATAGAGCACGGGAAGACAGGATTTGAGTTTGGATGATGAGTGGTCGCCGCTCGTTGGTGTCTCAGTCTGCGACGTTCCATAGCTGCTCGCTCAAAAATTTAATGAAAACGTAAACGAATCTCTTAGTAAACGAGAGTTGCCTCCCTCTGCAAAATGACAAATTGCAAGTCCAATGTAAACAAATTGCAAACAGCGCTTTGTTATTTACATACCGTACTTCGGAGTAATTGCACCAAATCCAGGGGTAATTGCACCAACTAAAAAAAAAAGTGCTCTTTATATGCATGCTTGCCAAAAGAGTACTTTTAACTAGTTGGCGCCACTAATCCCGATGTATAAACACTTTTGCAGTTTTAACAAAAGAGCTACAATAATATCAGGGCGTCTCCATTCACGCTGAACATCTACAGAATGCCAACATCAATATATTAGATATGAAGCAGTCCCCTGTGGAATTTCTACAGGTCCCGCTAGTGTTAAAGAGTTATTTTATTAAAATAATCAATAATCAGTAATAATCAATCAATAACCAGTAATACTTACCGGAACCCACTCTTCTTACTAGCAATGTGCTTCTTTTCCAACTGACTCGTAAAATCATCCGCCTCTTCCGAAGATGGTTCATCCTTACAAATGATTTCGTAGGCTACGCAATAGAATTCAAAACAAATTTAAAAAAGTAGATAATTCTATATTCATAAAGTTAGGTAAGTGGTAGATAAATAGAAAAGCTAAAAAATGTTGACACACACACACACACACACACATATAACAGTGAACTGCACGCAAGAGCATGCAGACACACCCACGCCCGTATATGGAAGAACGGTGATAAACACACAGACCCGTAAAAGTACTCGTAACAAGAAAACGATTAGTAAAGTAAACGATTAAATAATAAACAGGACAGCAAAAGTTTCATGGGCACGAGCTGCTAAAAACAGCCTATCCTGCCTTGACAGAGTACAAAATAGGCTCCGTGGCCTACTGGGTGATGCCCTTTTCTCTTTCTTGCGAGCCTGTCTTTGTGTTATCGTTACTACCATGGCAGGTGCTTGTCTGAGCTCCAATCTTTGGTCCCCCTCCCTCACCCGTCTAGCTGAAACCACTGTCAAAAATTTGCCCCACTCTTTATCTGTGCCAAAATCAAAACGTAGATTCCATAAACAAGGCTTCTTTCTTAGAAGTGCACACCTGTGGAACTCTGTTCCGGTTGCCTGTTTCCCACCTGACTACAACCTGGATGTCTACAAGTCCAATGTTAACAAATTCCTGATGAACTGCCCCCTTAAGTAAGACACTTTATCAGATCTCCAACACTAACGTACTGTACATGCAATAACCCTTATCTCTGAGTGGCTTCCGGGCCTTGATAAGTGGTGACCACCTTGTAAAAAAAAAAAAAAAAAAAAAGAAAAAGTTGACTTATGCAATTCTTGAGAGTATGTGTTTCGTAACACAAAATCAATCACTTAATTATTATATCAATCAGTGAATCTATTTTGCCCTTAACTCATCAGAAGAAATAGCAACAATTCATCCATGAAAAAAAATCCGAAAATTGGAAAAGAAGCTGTAAATACCTTATAACATGTTTACATTATGTCCTTTTGGAATTACACTGAGCTTCTTAAATAAGGATTAGTATATATTATAAGGAAATAAAGTATATTCTCACAAAAATACACGTGTGTACAGATCACGTTGACACATCGGTTCTTGCCAGATCACCGGAAGGTTAGGTGCTTTAGGTACCGCGCTGAGTCGTAGAAATTTCTAGGTTGATATCAATTTATTTTTTTTTGGCTCAATTAACACCCTTACACACACCTCGACTTTCTTTTTCGCCTTCGCGTCACGGGTTCAAGCCTGCCTACCTACCACCACTTTTTATTTTTTTTTTTTGCTCAACACACACCTCAAATTACAAAAAGTGCGTGCAATTCGTATCCTGATGAAAATAAAAAAAATTTAATGATTCACAAAAAATGCAATTCGTATCCTGATAGAAAAAGAAAATGGAAATGTACCACTAACCTCTTTCGACACTTTTCAAGAATGCAGTCCTTTTTTTCCTGTTATAATCTCTGAAAAAAATTAAATGTATAAATAAAAATAAATTAGGTACTTTGCATTTTACGATTTCGCTTGGCCACAAATATTAGAATCAAAACAATAAACGTCGGAAAAATCATAACGACAAATTACCTGTCATCTGGCTGATTTTCGTCTATGGTAGCGAGACAATGACCGTGGCTGATTTAGCGGAAACTAAGGTTTTAACAACGACTAGCGGGTGATCTGTGCGAATAGCAAAGATTGACTTTGAATAGAAAAGTTTGAAAGACGCATGAGGGTCAATGAGGCTGATCGGCAGAAGCTGGAAATCTTTAACAAGAATATCTCTGTCGCATCTTGCTGACCATGTTCCACCTTACCTCGGCTAGGGATGTTTATCCTGTGCCCCCAGAATTAACAGAGATCATACCATTCCTGTAATGATCTGGTTTCTGTTGATTGGAACCTTGAGGAGGCTTAAAGCTACTCAAATTCCAGTGAAGACCAATAGCCGCTGCCAACGAGAAATCGATGGTAAGCAGCTGTTGGGATAATGCAAATTTATTTGCAAATCTTATCAAAAGAGATGGAGAGTGCTGACATGTTGTCACTCAGCTTTCAGGGAACAGCGCAGGCTGTTTTCAAGGAGAAACTATGTGAAGGCTCCTTGTGAGCCAATAATAACGACAACAACACAGGTTCACAATTTTCAATTTCAGATATGCGGCCATGATTAAATGGACCCCTTCTATCTTACCTATTTTTACTGACATATGACGTCAGGCTTCGATGAAAATAGAGTACGTCTTTGTTCGGCCGTCTTCCCAGTAGTTACCTACTCCAGAGTGCCTCCCTGCCCCTCCTTTTTGAGAGAGGGTCTGAATTGCCTCCATATTAAACTGATTTATGCTGGGCCCCCAAAACCAACAGAGATTAGACCATTCCTGTAATGATACGGTTCCGGATACGATTTTGCAGTAGAAGTTTAGTTCTGTGCAGTTCTAGGAGGTCCACCCTTCCAAGCTTTGCCTTCTCTCTTTGAGAAACGGCTGGTTTATTGCTAATCACCGAGGCGCTCTTACCGGAGAATCCCGACAGGGCTGTCCAGGTGCCCCTCTTCGGGAGCACTGACTTCTCAATCCCATTTTCCGACCCTGGTGTCTAAGTTTTTGCAATTGGAGAGGACTAAACGCATTCTTTGCCAACATCTCAATCTTAAATTTCTGTCATGTTAAAGCGACGTCTTCAATGATTAGGCATGCAGCTCGTCACCTAAAAGGAGGCGCTAAAGGAGTTCATGAACAATTTTACATAAGGGAGATAATCAACCAAGCAAAAATAAGCATTTTTTTTTTTTTGCAAGAGATAATTTGAGACGCCAAACCAATCAATGGTACAATGAAACAATTCCAATCAAAAAAAACATCTTGTTCCCACAAGAGTATAGTCCCGGAAATTGCGGAGGTAGTTTTCAAAAAGGAAAAACACTAAGTAAAGATTCAAGGTCTTGGAACACATTCCACATGACCATACCAGCGTAACAGATTCACCCCCACCCCTCCTTTGTTTTTTTTTTTGTTTTTTTAACTTGGGAGTCATCATTTATGGCCATCTTCAAGTCTAATGCAAACAAGTTCTTGATGAGCCGTTCCACTTAAGTTAACAAATTTAACAAATCTCCACTACTGACGATTACTATGATTCTGATAATGTGCACTCTTTAACCCTTATCCTCGAGTGGCCTCTGGACCTTGATAAGTGGTGACTCCTATGTAAAAAAATAAAAAAAAGGATGAATCTAATACGCTGGTATGGTAAAAAAATTTTTAAAAATTCAAGTTTGATTTTCGCTTACCCATATGACGACTGCAGATCTCTGGCCATCGTGCCAACACTAAAACTTTTGCTTCTTCCATGACTAGACAAATACTGTCGAAACAAAAGAAACAGAAATCATTATCATATTCAGGGCTTTACATTTACTAGTGGTGGCCATAAAGTGAGTGATCATTATACGTTAAATTATTATAGAAAAGTGATCCCTCACTTTCTTTAAACTAACATTTCTTCATATCTTGGAAACTACTCGTTTGCTGGAATTTTAAACGTTATTTTCATTTTCAACATCCTCAAAAACTTATAAATGTCTTAATTTTCCAAGTTTTTTTTTTCTATAGTGTGGAAAGTCGATTGTCTGCCCCTTGCTGATCTTATATTCCAAACATTCCCAATAGGTGTCGCTAGCAGTGTATCATTCAAAAACAAGATGGAGTGAAGTTTTTCTTCGATAAAATGTTGCATAATATTTGATTTTCTTAAATTAAAAAAATACTTGATCGATTTACGTGATTTTTGGAATATGACATCTTCATGCAGTGACAAGTACGTACATTATAAAGATTTTTTTTCAGATTTTTATAGTAAAAAAGATTACTTGTGGATCATGCACCGAAAAACGCAATTTTACCCAATTTTTTTTTAATTGCTTAGAACTATAAATAACTTTCTACTCATTGATTTTTCGTCATTTTTGGATTATTACTATTTTCGCCGAAAATTTTTCGCCATGACAATTAAGTACGTAATATTGTTTTTGGTAAATATCCAGATACGCTACAACAGAACACCGCGCTCGTAACGTAAACGGAAGCTACAAAATAGTGGAAAGTAGTTCGTGGGTTCAGGGGTTAATACCATGCAAACGGTAAATTTGCCCCAAGTTTGACTATCAGATTCGTTGTCAGCGACCTCAATTACCTATATAAAAACAAATTAGAGTGGTCTGTGTTCTGTTGTAGCGTATCTGTATATTTACCTCGTTTTTGCTTAAAACAATTAAATAAAAAAAAACTTGATCTGTCGACTCTTAATAAGCATTATCAGCCTTATGTTCAATAACAATTTAGTAGTAAAATCATAAATTTGGATTTTCTTAGTTTAAAAAAACTAATGGATCGGTTTAAGTGATTTTTGGAATATGACATCTTCGTTCTGTATAGACTTTCGGTGCTTCTACAGAATTGGCACGAGATTTTGTAGTCGATAAATGGAGTTTTCAGATTAAAAAAAAAAAAACAATGGTCTCAACTGATTTTCTTGTCAATTCTAATAAGTTACAATGGTACCACCTTCCAAATTATACAGTCGAAATTACCTGAATATTACTGAATTATTAAAAAAAAAACTTTAATCGTGTTAGCAGGAGAAAAATTGCTGCTATCTTGTTTAAACAAAACGGAAAATTACCTCCCTTTTGAACTCTCCTGTGTCTTACGATCGTTTTCATCAAAGTCTATTGTTTATTTTCTTTAATAAATAATTTTCTACCTTATCGATTTTCGTAATTTTTGGATATAATCATCTTAAAAATACGAGGAATACGTAGATACGATTCTTTTCATGTGAAATTCAGGATTATGGGTACTAGTGCACTTATTGATCCGTGCTGAAATATTAACGTTATTATTTAAAAAGCCATTCTTAACATGGGGAGGGGAGGGTATTTTGTACCTATTGTATAATTTAACCTTACAATTGAATAAAAAAAAAACATATCATAAAACTTTTATTAAAATTGGAAATACGATTTAAAAAAATAGCGCTGATCAATCAGCAAGTGCACTAGTACCGGATTATGATTTTCGAAATTCCGTCCCAATAGTGTTTCCCGATTTTTCCGTGTTTTTTTTTTTTTTTTTTTTTTAAGTAAGTGTCATTGTGAATATACAAAAAAAAAAAAAAACAAAATAAAAGCACCGCGGTTTTATTTTGTTTTTAAGAGCCACTATGCTAGAAAAGAACGAACTCTCATTTATAAATGAATTCATACACAAAAGAAAACATCCTTATAATAAGGATGTTTTCAATAAGGCTTATTGATAATGTCGAAACATGTGCAAGAGAACACGTGTTCGCATTTTTAGTTGGTGATCGCGAGAAACGATTAGAAATTTTAAAAAATAAAAATGTTTTCTTTAAAAAAAAAAATGGCGTTGTTTACCTGCCGAATCCGTGGAATAAGTTTGGCATCTGCTAAATAAAAAGAATCTTTGCTGGAACCGGATTTCTTTTTTGAACTCATCCTAAATTTGGAAAAGATCGTATAAATTTAGAAAAATAAATAAAATCAAATAGGTTGTTTTAGCAAAATTATCTCCCTTTGACGGTGTTAGCCGAGATTATGTCCCTTATTAAAAATTGTCTTCATCCTATGTGTATTTGTGATTTAAAAAAAAAACAAGAGGCAACAATGCCACACTGCCAACACTCTACATTCTACAATCAAGAACATCTCAACTGCAAAATACGACGCACAGCTGATACAACTCTTCACTCCTTCTGTCTGTATGAGATCTTACAGGCTGCCGAAAGAACAGGTTTATCACGAATTAATATTTTTTTTTAATTCGTTAACTAACTTACACACAACTCAAGTAGATGTTGCTCATACAAGTCGATGATACGTCCTTGACAATTAGTTTGACCATATTGGTGGCCTTTTATCTATCAGGCTGTGATATTTGCTATGTTTAGAATGTCCACCCTTCCAGGTCTTGGCTTCTCATAGAGTTTTCTCTGCAACTTCTCTCCCTCTCACACACAGACGTGATGTTACTTGTCTCAGTCTTTTCTATAAATATTATTATTGCATGTGTTCTGTTCCCTGCTTCCTTTGTTCCAGCTCTTTGAATCGGTGGTCTAGTGGTCGTCACTAATTTGCTGTTTTGATGTAGCGACCACTACATACGGTCGAGTGTCGGCATTCTTGTCACTTTGAAGAAGAACTAAGTTTTGAAAAAGTTCAGTTTGAAATGGATTTTTGTTTACAATGCACGGCCCAGGTTGGCCGATAAGAATAGCAACAAATAATAACAATAATTATTATCTTCAAGTCTCTTCTTAAAGGGGCTTCTCCTTTAAGAATTTACAACTAGTTAATCGACAGTCGACACTTTCACTGAGTTATGCCAAACAGACGGACTGTTCCGCTGTATCACAGTGTGGCTAGACTAAAACTCATCAGAGAGTAATCTAATTTACAACTAGCTTATCGACGGTAGACACTATCAATGAGTTTACGTGTGTGTGTGTGTGTGTGTGTGTTACGTTAACATTCGAAATGTTGATTTTAAAAGCGTTCAGGTATGCTGAAAACGAATATCGCAAGGAAAATTAGCAGAGACAAATAGTTTTGTTGCTAGTTTTATTAATGCGTGTATTTTGAAATGTAAATCACTGGCGACCATGTTTAAACAGGCGGCATATGGAAGGGGCCAACCCTCAGTTTGTTCAGGTATGCTGAAAACGAATATCGCAAGGAAAATTAGCAGAGACAGATAGACAGACTACTAGTTTTGGAGCTAGTTTTATTAATGCGTGTATTGTGAAATGTAAATCCCTGGCGACCATGTTTGAATAGGGGGCATATGAAAGGGGCCAACCCTCAGTTTGTTCAGGTATGCTGAAAACGAATATCGCAAAGAAAATTAGCACAGACTGACTATAGATTCACCATCATAGTATTGAAATATTTTTTTATTTTATAAAGGAATCACTACTTATCAAGCCCCAGAGGCAACTCGAGGATAAGGGTTAAAGTGTGTACAGTAGTCAATTGGACAATATCATAGTAATCGTTAGAAGTGTCAATTTGGTAAATTGGATTACTTAAGAGGAACGGCTCATCAAGAACTTATTTACATTGGACTTGAAGACGACGAAGTAAAAATATAAAGTTGAAAGAACTAGCGAAAAATACGATTTTTACGATGCCTTTCAAATCGTAAACTGCCTGTTTACATTTTTTGCGTTTAAAAAGTGTAAAAAAAGAGCAAACCTTCAGAATCCTAAAAAGATCTCCCGGGAGCATTTTTGCAACATGAAAAATATACAAACCAAAATAAAGAGAGGAGAGGCCACCCTATTTTGGTGAAACGCACGCACGCACACACGCATACACACACACAAACGCACACATAAGCACGCATGTCACCAAGCTAAAGAAGAGAGAAAGTGGGTGAAGGAGAGAAAAGGATCGTGTTCTCTGCACTGCACGTGCCGGGGTCAAACAGAAGTTAAATGAAATCGATTAAAAATGGCTCCACAAAGTTGTGTCTGAACTTTTTATTCTATGAAACTTAAGATTAATAAAACGAAATAATCGTGACCCGTGGAAATTCCACGGCGAATATTTCGCATTCAATAAGAACAAAACGAAAAAGTAGTGAACAAATAAATATATAAGAAAATGAATGTTACCAAAGGCAAGATAAGTTACCCTTCTACCTACCTAGATCACATTTTTGTTGTTTTAACTTATTTTAAAACGTTTATTTAACACAAACAAAAGTAGCGCACAGTTTTAAGTTAGAACAATAAAGAAAATGTCTGACATTTTACAGTCATCTTGTGAGACTCGATAATCGCTCCAAACTCGAAAATTAAGCAAAATACTGGTAGCAACACATCCAATAAATGTCAGCAAACGAACATGTTTTCTTTTTCACATTAGCGAAACTCTTATCAGAGCAAAAGCGAAAATGAGAAGCAAAAACAAATGAAGAAGTCGGTTTTTATCGTTGAGCACAAAAACAAAAACAAAAAGAGTATCTAATCTAATAGGCCCCGTGCTATAGGTCAATCTCCAAAGTCTGTCCCATCACCTCAGTGTTGCATCCAGTTTGTTCAGGTATGCTGAAAACGAATATCGCAAGGAAAATTAGCACAGACAGACTACTAGTTTTGGAGCTAGTTTTAGTTAATGCGTGCATTTTGAAATGTAGATCACTGGCGCCCATGTTTGAACAGGCGGCATATGAAATGGGCCAACCCTCAGTTTGTTCAGGTATGCTGAAAACGAATATCGCAAGGAAAATTAGCAGAGACAAATAGTTTTCGAGCTAGTTTTATTAATGCATGTATTTTGAAATGTAAATTACTGGCGACCATATTGGAACAGGCGGCATATGAAACGGGCCAACCCTATCTTTGTTCAGGTATGCTGAAAACGAATATCGCAAGGAAAGTTAGCACAGACAAATAGTTTTCAAGACAGTTTTATTAATGCGTGCATTTTGAAATGAAAAGGAAAACTAGCACATCAAAGTATTGAAATATTTTTTGTTTTACAAAGGAATCACTACTTATCAAGGCCCAGAGACCACTCGAGGGTTTAAAGAGTGTGCAGTATGGGACAATATCATAGTAATCGTTAGAAGTATAAATTTTGTAAATTGGATTACTTAGGAGGAACGGCTTATCAAGAACTTGTTTACATTGGACTTGAAGAGGACGAAATAAAATATAAAATTTAATGAACTCGCTAAAAATATTTTAACGATGCCTTTCAACTCGTAAACTGCTTGTTTACATTTGTGTACATTTTTCGAAGATAATAAAAAGTGTAAAAAAAAGTAAACGTTTAGAATCCTAAAAAGATCTCCCGGAAGCATTTTTGCAACATAAAAAATATACAAACCAAAATAAAGAGAGGAGGAAACCTACTCAAAAATATGGTTTATTACATCGCTTAAAATAAAGAAGAATCGGGGCCTCCAATAATACGATAATTTGGTGGGGAAGCAAATTGTGTTCTTTTTTCTAACTTGGTTTTAAAAAGTTTTTATTGCTAACATTTATTTTCATGAACTCTAACCACACCTCACAACCCTAATCCGGCCGGTCGGGAAAAAGTTTTTACTTTTTTAAAATTTTGTTGAAACCGACGAAATGAATTTTAATTTAAACTTCGTTTGACGTTGGCACGTCGCACGCACGCACGCACACACACACACACACACACGCACGCACGCACGCACGCACGCACACATAAGCATTCGCTTGTCACCGAGCTAAAGAAGAGAGAAAGTGGGGGAAGGAGAGAAAGGGTCGTGTTCTCTGCACTGCACGTGCCGGGGTCAAACGTAAGTTTTAAAAAATGGCTCGACAAAGTTGTGTCTGAACTTTTTATTCTATGAAACTTAAGATTAATAAAACGAAATAATCGTGACCCGTGGAAATTCCACGGCGAATATTTCGCATTCAAGAGAACAAAACGAAAAAGTAGTGAACAAATAAATATATAAGAAAATGAATGTTACCAAAGGCAAGATAAGTTACTCTTCTACGTACCTAGATCACATTTTTGTTGTTTTAACTTATTTTAAAACGTTTATTTAACACACACAAAAGTAGCGCACGGTTTTAAGTTAGAACAATAAAGAAGTGTCTGACATTTTACAGACATCTTGTGAGACTCGATAATCGCTCCAAACTCGAAAATTAAGCAAAATACTGGTAGCAACACATCCAATAAATGTCAGCAAACGTTCGAACATGTTTTCTTTTTCACATTAGCGAAACGCTTATCAGAGCAAAAGCGAAAATGAGAAGCAAACACAAATGAAGAAGTCGGTTTTTATCGTTGAGCACAAAAACAACAACAAAAAAAGAGTAATCTAATAGGCCCCGTGCTATAGGTCAATCTCCAAAGTCTGTCCCATCGCCTCGGTGTTGCATCCTTGTTTACAAGTACTTTAATGGGATGTGCTCTAATGAACCCATACCACCTCGACGTACAATGGCAAAATTACAGCGGTTCGGTTCACGACGGTTCACTGCTGGGGTCCCTAAAGGTCGGAAATCCTTCTACTCTGATAGTGTTTACTTTACGCAGACTTGCTATCGTATAGAAAAGTCGGTACTTAGTTGGATACGGGGTAATATTTAAAGATAGCGACCAGAGAAAAAAAATAGTCAAAAGGTCGCAACCAGGTTAAAAAATAGTAAAATAGTTTTATTTTGCTTTTATTAATTATTAATAAACGAATGAATCATTTCTATTTAAAATCCATTAAGTATTATGCATGCAAAACTTAAAAAACAAAACATGTTTCTAATGCATCAACATTATGTGAACAAGCTAAATCTAAACTAAATGAATTTGACCTGATGTCGAGTTTATCTAAAAGCGATACTCGATTTTTCACTCGGAATTATTCCTCGTTCAATTCAAGTTTCACGACATATTGATTACATTGTTAGATGACAGTACAAAGAATAGATTTCTAAATAATAATGTTTTTATTTCGGCACGGTAGCACAACTGCATAGGATGCATATATTTTTTCAAGGAGAGGTTGGATGTTTATACTACGCTGGGGTAGGTCGTAAAAATAACCGTTTTTTTTCCTTCATTCTGACCAAAGACCATTTGCTGCTAACCTCTCTCTCTCTCTCTTTCTCTCTCTCTCTCTCTCTCTCTCTCTCTCTCTCTCTCTCTGGCTTCTCCGTGCTCCTGTTACGAAGTTTATATATATATATATATATATATATATATATATATATATATATATATATATATATATATATATATATATGAGAGATGGAGACAGAAAAGGAAAGGGGGGAGAAGGGAGAGAGAGAGAGGGAGGGAGACAGAAAGAGAAAGAGGGGCAAAGGGGGGAGAAGAGAGAGAGAGAGAGAGAGAGAGAAATATGTGTGTCTACGCTCTCCGCCATCACGTCAACGAGGAAGGGAGAAGAAACGGAGACAGCTGAGAGGCACACACTCTATATAAACGCACACATACACACATACTTGCATAAACACACATACACGCACTCGCATAAACACACACACAAATACTTAAACACACCAACACACAAAACACGAATCATTACTCTGTGTTTGTGTGTGTGTGTGTGTGTGTGTGTGTTTCGCTCCCCAGCTTTCTATATCATCTCCGTTTGACAAAGTTTTAATATTCAATACATTAAATCAACAGCTATAATTTATATGAATCGTCCTTGTATTTAGCTTGACTTTCTCAATTCAAATTGAGATTCGCCATTTTGATCCCAGGCAAAGAACAATTTTATTAGCGTAATGGTGCGAAGATCGGGGTGGTGACAATAAGTCGAGTGTCGGCATTCTTGTCACTTTGAAGACGAACTAAGTTTTGGAAAAAGTTCAGTCTGAAATGGATTTCTGTTTACAACGCACGGCCCAGGTTGGCCGATAAGTCTTCAAGTCTCTTCTTAAAGGGGCTTCTCCTTTAAGAATTTACAACTAGTTAATCTACAGTCGACACTTTCACTGAGTTATGCAAAACAGACGGACTGTTCCGCTGTATCACAGTGTGGCTAGACTAAAACTCATCAGAGAGTAATCTAATTTACAACTAGCTTATCGACAGCAGACACTTTCACTGGGTTTACGTGTGTGTGTGTGTGTCTGTGTGTGTATTTCGTTAACATTCGAAATGTTGATTTTAAAAGCGTTCAGGTATGCTGAAAACGAATATCGCAAGGAAAATTAGCAGAGACAAATAGTTTTGGAGCTAGTTATATTAATGCGTGTATTTTGAAATGTAAATCACTGGCGACTATCTTTGAACAGGCGGCATATGAAAGGGACCAACCCTCAGTTTGTTAAGGTATGCTGAAAACGAATATCGCAAGTAAAACTAACAGAGACAAATAGTTTTGGAGCTAGTTTTATTAATGCGTGTATTTTTAAATGTAAATCACTGGCGACCATGTTTAAACAGGCGGCATATGAAAGGGGCCAACCCTCAGTGTGTTCAGGTATGCTGAAAACGAATATCGCAAGGAAAATCAGCACAGACTGACTATAGATTCACCATCAAAGTAGTGAAATATTTTTTTATTTTATATAGGAATCACTACTTATCAAGTCCCAGAGGCCACTCGAGGATAAGGGTTAAAGTGTGTACAGTAGTCAAAGACAATATCATAGTAATCGTTAGAAGTTTAAATTTGGTAAATTAGATTATTTAAGAGGAACGGCTCATCAAGAACTTATTTACATTGGACTTGAAGACGACGAAATAAAAATATAAAGTTGAAAGAACTATCATTTTAATGATGCATTTCAAATCGTAAACTGCCTGTTTACATTTTTTTTTACATTTTTCGAAGATAATAAAAAGTGTAAAAAAAAGAAAACCTATAGAATCCTAAAAAAGATCTCCCGGGAGCATTTTTGCAACATGAAAAATATACAACCCAAAATAAAGAGAGGAGGCAACCCTACTCAAAAATATGGTTTATTACATCGCCTAAAAAAAGAAGAAGAATCGGGGGCTCCGTGGGGAAGTAAATTGTTTTCTTTTTTCTAACTTGGTTTTAAAAAGTTTTTATTGCTAACATTTATTTTCATAAACTCTAACCACACCTCACAACCCTAATCCGGCCGGTCGGGAAAAAAGTTTTTATTTTTTTAAATTTTGTTGAAACCGACAACACACACACACACACACACACACACACACACGCACGCACGCACGTACACACATACACGCACGCACGCACACATAGGCATCGCTTCTTGTCACCGAGCTGAAGAAGAGAGAAAGTGGGGAAGGGGAGTAAGGGTCGTGTTCTGTGCACTGCACGTGCCGGGGTCAAACAGAAGTTAAATAAATGGCTCGACAAAGTTGTGTCTGAACTTTTTATCCTATGAAACTTAAGATTAATAAAACGAAATAATCGTGACCCGTGGAAATTCCACGGCGAATATTTAGCATTCAATAAGAACAAAACGAAAAAGTAGTGAACAAATAAATATATAAGAAAATGAATGTTACCAAAGGCAAGATAAGTTACCCTTCTGCCTACCTAGATCACATTTTTGTTGTTTTAACTTATTTTAAAACGTTTATTTAACACAAACAAAAGTAGCGCACGGTTTTAAGTTAGAACAATAAAGAAGTGTCTGACATTTTACAGACATCTTGTGAGACTCGATAATCGCTCCAAACTCGAAAATTAAGCAAAATACTGGTAGGAACACATCCAATAAATGTTAGCAAACGTTCGAACATGTTTTCTTTTTCACATTAGCGAAACTCTTATCAGAGAAAAAGCGAAAATGAGAAGCAAACACAAATGAAGAAGTCGGTTTTTATCGTTGAGCACAAAAACAACAACAAAAAAAGAGTATCTAATCTAATAGGCCCCGTGCTATAGGTCAATCTCCAAAGTCTGTCCCATCGCCTCAGTGTTGTATCCCTGTTTACAAGTACTTTTATGGGATGTGCTCTGATGAACCTATAGAATTTATACCAGTGCCCGGAAAACTTGTCCCGGGAAAACTCGTCTCCGGAATAACGTTACCCGGAAAACTCGTACTGTTCAGTTTGTTCAGGTGTGCTGAGCATTAGTTTTGGAGCTAGTTTTATTAATGCGTGTATTGTGAAATGTAAATCACTGGCGACCATGTTTGAACAGGCGGCATATGAAAGGGGCCAACCCTCAGTTTGTTCAGGTATGCTGAAAACGATTATCACAAGGAAAATTAGCAGAGACAAATAGTTTTGGAGCTAGTTTTATTAATGCGTGTATTTTGAAATGCAAATCACTGGCGACCATGTTTAAACATGCGGCGTATGAAAGGGGCCAACCCTCAGTTTGTTCAGATATGCTGAAAACGAATATCGCAAGGAAAATTAGCACAGACAGACAAATCGTTTTCGAGATATTAATGCGTGTATTTTGAAATGTAAAGTAAAATAGATGGCCCATCAAGCCAGAAATAAATTAATGACAGTTTAAAGGCTTCAAAATCGCTTTCGAATTGACTATGACATGATCGTGATTTTCTCATAAAATTCAACATCAACTGTCGATTTATTCGTCGCATTAACTCGCATCCTAGACTTGATTTAACCCGTGAGTGTCGACTCATAAATCAATCGAAATATAAATATAGAAAAAAAAAATTATTAGGATTATTTTTTATTAATAGTAAATTACTGTTTCTTAAATTTCAAATCTATATAAAAACACGAACTTAATTTCAAATCTATATAAAAACACGAACTTAATTTTCCGTTTCAGCGTATATTTTGTAAATTTAAATCCAGCCGAGAATGGTTTATGTAAGATGACTAAACCTCCCCCCCTCTCTCTCTCTCTCTCTCTCTCTCTCTCTCTCTCTCTCTCTCTCTCTCTCTTTAGCTTCTCCGTGCCCCTGTCACTAAGTATGTGTATATATATACTTATATATATATATATATATATATATATATGGAGAGAGAGAGAGAGAGAGAGAGAGAGAGAATATGTGCTTCCACATCAAAGAGGGGCAGGAGCATAAACAGAGACAGAAGCACACACTCTAACACACTCGCATAAAAACACACATACAG
>NC_136527.1:95433553-95481053 GCF_053919585.1 Euprymna scolopes | reverse complement strand
TATAATTACCGTGACAATTGTGCAGTTTATAAACCGTGGTGTTCTTGGATAAAATATTTTTAATTTAAATCTAAATTAACGTCTTTTAATGTAATTTGTTAGATGAAAGTATATGTATAATATTATTTAAGGGCGGTCGATAAACTGTATAATTACCGTGAGAATTGTGCAGTTTATAAACCGTGGTGTTCTTGGATAAAATATTTTTAATTTAAATCTAAATTAACGTCTTTTAATGTAATTTGTTAGATGAAAGTATATGTATAATATTATTTAAGGGCGGTCGATAAACTGTATAATTACCGTGAGAATTGTGCAGTTTATAAACCGTGGTGTTCTTGGATAAAATATTTTTAATTTAAATCTAAATTAACGTCTTTTAATGTAATTTGTTAGATGAAAGTATATGTATAATATTATTTAAGGGCGGTCGATAAACTGTATAATTACCGTGAGAATTGTGCAGTTTATAAACCGTGGTGTTTTTTGATAAAATATTTTTAATTTAAATCTAAATTAACGTCTTTTAATTCAATTTGTTAGATGAAAGTATATATATAATATTATTTAAGGGCGGTCGATAAACTTTAGTATTACCGTGACAATTGTGCAGTTTATAAGTTTATAAACCGTACTGTTCTTGGATAAAATTCTGGATGTGTATTTCCCCTCTAAAGTCCAACCCTATCCTCACCGTGGTAGGGGGGTGTAACGTTGTAGTTTAACAGCTACACGGCTAAATGGGCTCTGGCAAAAAAAAAAAAAAATCCAGAAAATGTCGGCATTAGTTTGTTGCGTCCGTCATCTGGTCGTCTTTTTATACGCTTGCATGTGGCGAGCAAAAAGGCGTGAAGGGGGCAGGCTGAAAGGAGAACAATACCCGAAAGATGTAAACCGAACGAAAGAGAAAAATGGGCCTCCCTCCAAGGCCCTGTGTTCTCCCCAGCCTGCTCCCAGTTTCCCCGACTTTGCATGCAACTGGTTTTGAGCTTTTGGAAAGCTCTTTTCTCAGTGTCGGGGTGTTGACTCCACTTCCAAGTTAACAAATAGCTGCAAGTCTGGGTACGGTCCGATTGGTTCCGAAGCTCTTCCGCTGTGAGGTGCGCTTTCGAATCTCCCGAAGGGGGCTACCCTCTAAGCAGGCGACACGTGCTCGTGTTACTATGTAATGCATGCTTGCCTCGACTCGACTAAGGACGACTAGAGTTCGACTAGATTGTGTGCTCACAAGCCGCTTTAAGGCCGCTTTTATTATTCCTACTGTCTAGGAACTCCGAAACGGTATGGTAGTGCAATTATATATGACCGTCCTCCAATACGAAATGGTAGTGCAATTATATACGACGGTCCTCCGATATGATAGTAGGAATGCCAGTTTTGTGAGCGATCATCGCCGTCTTATGAACACAAACTAGTGGTATCTTTACGAATCCTGTTGGGTAGAGAGAACACCCCTGTTTTCTCCTCCGCCTGTTATTCTGAGTAGAAACCGCTTTTTAGGAGATGTTCGCAGCAAAGCTTGTTTTTATATAGTGCCCCTCCTTTCGGGAGTTCATCACCTCGCTGCCCAGACGAGAGCTTTCCCCAGTGGAACCTCTTTTTTTTTTCTTATTTTTATTTTATTTTCCAGTTTAATGGCGAACGAACAGTCACCAGCAATTGGTCTGCACCGACAGGAAGATGAGTATAGTATCACCCTTTCTTCTTTCTGTTTCGATTTCAGTCTTTGTGATTTGAAAATTTAATTTAACTGTTTCCATTGTTCCAGCTTTCACACAGCAGTAGATTATCAACACTATAAATATCATCTCTTTTTTATAGATTAGAACAAGCAACAAAACCTAGCAGCATCACCGTTCCTGTCTGCCACATGTCTTGTGCAGTTTGAATCAAGTATTTCTTTCTTTGCGTTCAAGCACATCTGGGTACAATCAAACTGTGTATGATGTATGTCTATCTGTTTCTTCCAACATTAGCATCTCAAAGTCTTGGCAGCAATCATTGTCATAGAAGTAGAGTAAGTATTCTTTTTCTTTCCTTCTGTGTGTATATTTTTGTAATTTCAGGTACTCCTCTTGATCATGATGGAATTCTACTATCAGCTATTGTGAGAATTATGTGGATTGGAAAAAACAACTGAATCCAGCAGCATCAGCTATCCTAGCTGCCACATGTTTCCTGTAGTTACAGAAGTCCTCAAGTAAGTGTTTCTTTCTTTGTGTACATGCACATCTGGATCCAATCAAATTCTAAACTATTAGCTTTATTTAAATGAATGCAGTTCTGCTTGTATTTCTTCTCATCAGCTAACTTATGCAACTGCAAAAAAGAAATAGTAGTACATGTGTGTTTGATCATAGCCAGAAAGTTAAATATATCATTTTAAAAAAATCCATTAGTTATGTTGTCTCTCTTTATTATATAAATCAAAAAAAAATTGTTAATAATTAAAAGAAAAAAAATCATCACAGTAAAAATTATATATATGTAACAAAGAACACAAACAAACATGAAATTGCCATGAGTTTCAGCAAGAAGCAGAAAAGAGAAAAAGTGGAGATAACACCTGGGAAGTAACAGGTAAGAATTTTCTTTATTTCTTTTATTTCTTGTCTCGAATAGCACATAGATTTTTTTCATGTATATATTAAAAAAGAAATAACCCAAGTCCAAAAATTGATGGAAAAACTAAGCATTAAAGTTCAATTAAGCATTAAACAAATAACTTCTAATAATTATGTGATCTATATACAAATTGTCTCCCTTGAATATATATATATATATACATATGTATGTATAAATATGTATAAATATATTTATTCAAGGGAGACAATTTATATATTGTCTCCCTTGAATATATATATATAACCAACCCAGAGATGTCTCGTGATGCGGAGTTCGAATCGTTCCACTGGTATTAATCGTGACACCCTGCACTGAAGATTCCCGAAAGGATGAAACACTAGTGTCTGTAGGTATTTAATAATTATTATAGTAAAAAAATAATTATATATATATATATATAAATTGTATCCCTTGAATATATACTAGTATGGGTTCCTGGCGTAGCCCCGGTGTTTGGTGGTGTATGCTAACCCCCCCCCCCACAACCAAAAAAAAAAAAGCAAAAAAACGGTTAATTTTTTTTGATTTGCCCCCTATTATGAACCCTTAAAATTGTTTGTTTTGGGCTCAAATCAAGATATAAAGTTAGATCCATGTCCAAGAAAACTATATCTAAAATTTCAAGTGTTTAGACCCATAATTGTCGGAGGAGTTTTGTAGAGTTCTCAAAGGTCAAATCGTTGAACTTTGACACCTTAATCGACAAATTTCTGTCCAAATACCAATCGCATAGATTTTCCAAAATCTCAGTACCCTGTATATCAAATTTTGAGTCTGTAGACTAAAATTGACAGAGTTATTGCCTAGGGAAATGTACACACACACAGACAGACATTTTCACTTTTATAGATAGAAAGATATATAATGAGAGACAGAAAGATAACTATATACAATTATTAATGAATTAGTAGAGATAGTTGTTAAATTTCTGGGGATATGTATGGCAATTTAGATGACAAGACTTACTGCTAGAGTGCTCAATGCATTAGTAAAGGTTACTGTTTAGACTTAAAATATATATAGAGAAATTCAAATGGCAGGACTTATATGTAGATCGCTCAATACATCAGTAGAGCAAGGTAATAAGTTTAAAAAATGCATACGTCAATTTAGATAACCACACTGTTTTTGGTATTCATGTGTGAATATGACATAATGTAATATAAATTTTAATAATTTTATTCAAAATGTTATGATTCTCAATAAAAAATCCAAAATGTCAATATTGCTCTATGTATGATAAAGCATTGGCATATAATTTTCTTTCAATAATATAAACGTTTGATAATATCAGCTGTTTCTAGTGATGAGCACTTATTTAAAGTGTAATTATTAAGTAAAAATCTAAATAAATGTGTTTATTGCTCTGTCTTACTCATATAACTTTAGTTAAATCTTAATATTTATATCTCTTGTAATAAAATAAACGTTTTATAATATTAGCTCTGTCATGTGTTGAGCACTTACTTCAAGTGTAATTATAAAGTAAAATTCTAAATAAAATGTCTTCATTGCTCTATGTCTTATTAGGCACTCTTATATAACTCTAGTTAAATCTTAATGTTTATTAATCCTTTAATACAATAAACGTTTTATAATATCAGCTCTGTCTAGTGTTGAGCGCTTATTTCAAGTGTAATTATTAAGTAAAAATCTAAATAAAATGTGTTCATTGCTCTATGTCTTATTGAGCACTCTTATATAACTCTAGTTAAATCTTAATATTTATATCTCTTGTAATAAAATAAACGTTTTATAATATCAGCTCTGTCTAGTGTTAAGCAGTTATTTAAAATGTATTTATTAAGTAAAAATCTAAAAAAAATGTCTTTATTGCTCTATGTCTCATTAAGCAGTCTTATATACCTCTGGTTAAATCTTAATGATTATTTATCCTGTAATTAATTAATCGTTTTATAATATCAGCTCTGTCTAGAGTTGAGCACTTATTTTAAAGTGTATTTATTAAGTAAAAATCTGAATAAAATGTCTTTATTGCTCTATGTCTCATTAAGCAGTCTTGTATACCTCTGGTTAAATCTTAATGATTATTTATCCTGTAATTAATTAATCGTTTTATAATATCAGTTCTGTCTAGAGTTTAGCACTTATTTTAAACTGTATTTATTAAGTAAAAATCTAAATAAAATGTCTTTATTGCTCTATGTCTCATTAAGCAGTCTTATATACCTCTGGTTAAATCTTAATGATTATTTATCCTGTAATTAATTAATCGTTTTATAATATCAGTTCTGTCTAGAGTTTAGCACTTATTTTAAACTGTATTTATTAAGTAAAAATCTAAATAAAATGTCTTTATTGCTCTATGTCTCATTGAGCAGTCTTATATACCTCTGGTTAAATCTTAATGATTATTTATCCTGTAATTAATTAATCGTTTTATAATATCAGCTCTGTCTAGAGTTGAGCACTTATTTTAAAGTGTATTTATTAAGTAAAAATCTAAATAAAATGCCTTTATTGCTCTATGTCTCATTAAGCACTCTTATATACCTCTGGTTTAAACTTAATGATTATTAATCCTGTACTTAATTAATCGTTTTATAATATCAGCTCTGTCTAGAGTTGAGCACTTATTTTAAAGTGTAATTATTAAGTAAAAATCTAAATAAAATGTCTTTATTGCTCTATGTCTCATTAAGCAGTCTTATATACCTCTGGTTAAATCTTAATGATTATTTATCCTGTAATTAATTAATCGTTTTATAATATCAGCTCTGTCTAGAGTTGAGAACTTATTTTAAAGTGTATTTATTAAGTAAAAATCTAAATAAAATGTCTTTATTGCTCTATGTCTCATTAAGCAGTCTTATATACCTCTGGTTAAATCTTAATGATTATTTATCCTGTAATTAATTAATCGTTTTATAATATCAGCTCTGTCTAGAGTTGAACACTTATTTTAAAGTGTAATTATTAAGTAAAAATCTAAATAAAATGTGTTCATTGCTCTATATCTTATTGAGCACTTTTATATAACTCAAGCTAAATCTTTGTTTATTTATCCTTTAATAAAATAGACGTTTTATAATATCAGCTCTGTCTAGAGTTGAGCACTTATTTTAAAGTGTATTTATTAAGTAAAAATCTAAATAAAATGTCTTTATTGCTCTATGTTTCATTGAGCACTCTTATATAACTTTGGTAAAATTTTAATGTTTATTTATCCTGTAATAAATAGACGTTTTATAATATCAGCTCCGTCTAGTATTGAGCACTTATTTAAAATGTAATTATTAAGTAAAAATCTAAATAAAATATCTTTATTGCTCTATGTCTCATTAAGCACTCTTATATAACTTTGGTTAAATCTTAATATTTATATCTCTTGTAATAAAATAAACGTTTTATAGTATTAGCTGTGTCTAGAGTTGAGAACTTATTTTAAAGTGTATTTATTAAGTAAAAATCTAAATAAAATGTCTTTATTGCTCTATGTCTTATTGAGCAGGGTTATATACCTCTGGTTAAATCTTAATGATTATTTATCCTGTAATTAATTAATCGTTTTATAATATCAGCAAGTTAAATCTTTGTTTATTTATCTTTTAATAAAATAGAAGTTTTATAATATCAGCTCTGTCTAGTTTTGAGCACTTATTTCAAGTGTAATTATTAAGTAAAAATCTAAATAAGATGTCTTTATTGCTCTATGTCTCATAGAGCACTCTTATATAACTCTGGTTAAATCTTAATGCTTATTTATCCTGTAATAACATAGACGTTTTATAATATCAGCTCTGTCTAGTGTTGAGCACTTATTTAAAATGTAATTATTAAGTAAAAATCTAAATAAAATGTCTTTATTCCTCTATGTATCATTGAGCACTCTTATATAACTCTGGTTAAATCTTAATGCTTATTTATCCTGTAATAAAATAGACGTTTTATAATATCAGCTCTGCCTAGTGTTGAGCACTTATTTAAAATGTAATTAATCAGTAAAAATCTAAATAAAATGTATTTATTGCTCTATGTCTCATTGAGCACTCTTATATAACTTTGGTTAAATCTTAATATTTATATCTCTTGTAATAAAATAAACGTTTTATAGTATTAGCTGTGTCTAGAGTTGAGCACTTATTTTAAAGTGTATTTATTAAGTAAAAATCTAAATAAAATGTCTTTATTGCTCTATGTCTCATTGAGCTGTCTTATATACCTCTGGTTAAATCTTAATGATTATTTATCCTGTAATTAATTAATCGTTTTATAATATCAGCAAGTTAAATCTTGGTTTATTTATCCTGTAATAAAATAGACGTTTTATAATATCAGCTCTGTCTAGTGTTGAGCACTTATTTAAAATGTAATTATTAAGTAAAAATCTAAATAAAATGTCTTTATTGCTCTATGTCTCATTGAACACTCTTATATAACTCTGGTTAAATCTTAATGCTTATTTATCCTGTAATAAAATAAACGTTTTATAATATCAGCTCTGCCTAGTGTTGAGCACTTATTTAAAATGTAATTAATCAGTAAAAATCTAAATAAAATGTCTTTATTGCTCTATGTCTGATTGAGCACTCTTATATAACTCTGGTTAAATCTTAATGTTTATTTAGCCTGTAATAAAATAAACGTTTTATAATATCAGCTCTGTCTGGTGTTGAGCACTTATTTAAAGTGTAATTATTAAGTAAAAATCTAAATAAGATGTCTTTATTGCTCTATGTCTTATTGAGCACTCTTATATAACTCTGGTTAAATCTTAATGTTTATTTAGCCTGTAATAAAATAAACGTTTTATAATATCAGCTCTGTCTTGAGCACATTTTTAAAATGTAATTATTAAGTAAAAATCTTAATAAATGTCTTTATTGCTCTATGTCTCATTGAGCACTCTTAATTAACTCTGATAAATCTTAATATTTATATCTCTTGTAATAAAATAAACGTTTTATAATATCAGATCTGTCTAGTGTTGAGCACTTATTTAGAGTGTAATTATTAACTAAAAATCTAAATAAAATGTCTTTATTGCTCTATATCTCATTGAGCACTCTTATATAACTCTGGTTCAATATTAATGTGTATTTATCCTGTAATAAAATAAACATTTTATAATATCAGCTCTGGCTAGTTTTGAGCACTATTTCAAGTGTAATTATTCAGTAAAAATCTAAATAAATTATATAATGCTCGGTCATAGATATTTGAATAAAAGTAACCTGTTATAATATCAGCTCTTTTTTCGAAGCTTTGTATTTAGTTTTGAAAACATTTGTCATTTATAGCAGAGAAATTTCCTTTAAGAGTGCTCAATGTATGAGTTAATTTTTGGAGTTATTTGAAAAATACAAATTTCTGTTATGCGATCCAAAATTTTCTTTTAGACTGCAAAATAGATAAGTACAGCTCTGTAGTGAGTTTTAAAATTGTGTATTGCGAGTATGCTGGAAAAGTAATTACCAGAGTGCTTAATACTGTGGTAGAGTTCTGTGGAAAGATTTGAAAGAATTTTTCTCATTTGTGCTAGACAAATTTACTTTGAGTAAAGCTCTTTCGTACGTTTAAACAATATATATATATATATATGCCAATGATGCTTGCATGTGCTCCATAGTTTAATATAGTTGTGTAGTAAATTTAACAATTGTGTTGTTTAATTATGCAAGACGATTTTACTTTAAGAGTGCTCAATGCATTTATAGAGCTTTGTAGTAAGATTTGGAAACATTTTGGCAATTATTTTAGACAAATCTACTTCCAGAGTGCTTAATATATTAGTAGAGCTTAATAAAACCTTTGAGAAACAGATATGGCATTTCAACTGCATAAATTTATTTTTACAGAGTTCAATGCATTAGTAGAGCTAAATATAGACTTTCAAAAAATATGTATGGCAATTCAGCTACACGAATATACTTTGAGAGTGCTCAATACATTAGTAGACGAAAGCATAAAATTCAGAAAACATGAAGAGCTCTGCAGTATGTTTTAAAAACCTAAATGTCAATACGTAAGTATAGATATACTGTAAGTTTTTAATATATATATATATATATATATATATATATATATATATATATATATATATATATATATGACAAGTATTTGAAACAGGCTTCCTATTTGAGTGCCTAATATATTTGATAGCTCTATGGTAACTTTAAAAAACATATTTCCAAATTATGTTAGACAAATTGTCTTTGAGAGTGCTCATTTTTAAGTAGAGCTCTGTAGAAAATTTTTGAGACATGTTCAGCCATTTAAATTCATATCAGTTAATAAATAGAGCTATATAGTGAGTTTTGCAAGCTTATATGTCACTTATCCTAGACAAGTTAACTCTTGTAGCTGTGCAATACATAAGTAGAGTTCTGCATTAGTTTTGGGGGTATGGTTCTCACTTTATTAGGGCAATAACTTGGACACATTATACTCTGGACAAATCCATTGAGGACAACCAAAGGTACCCTGTTTTTTTTCCACTCTGTTGAATAAGACTCATCCGTCTTGGTTCACTCTTGGGACATTAAAACAAAAAAGGTGAAGAATTAAAAAAAAACGAATGAAAAAATATAAATGTCTTTGCAAGTCATTCATTTTCATAACACAAAAATATCTGTAAGAACTTGATAAAAGAATGCACAAACAATAAAATACAACTTTGCTGTCTTGGAATCTAAAATCAGTAGAAACTTCCCCTACTGAAATTCCCGCACACCTCAAAAAAAAAAAGAATCCTTCCTAATGCAATACTTTTCAAGCAATTACAGTGTCAGACTTGGTACTGCAATGACTCT
Source organism: Euprymna scolopes (assembly GCF_053919585.1). Taxonomy (NCBI): domain Eukaryota; kingdom Metazoa; phylum Mollusca; class Cephalopoda; order Sepiida; family Sepiolidae; genus Euprymna; species Euprymna scolopes. The sequence goes on along the minus strand of NC_136527.1, from coordinate 95,471,655 downwards.
GTAAACTGAAAAAATATGTATAAAAAAAATTAAGCAAAATTGATTCATGTCAACACCTCTCCCAACACCACAGATTAACTACAAAAATACTTGATAAAGCAAAACACAATTACAAATGTATATGAAAAAAATCAAAATAAAAAAAATAAAAAAAATAAACCAAGCAATGGATCATGATTTTCTGGTGTTTGATGGAATGTGAGTAGGCATACAGCCTGGATAATTTTCCAAGGTAAGTGATGATATTCATTATTATTGTCTTTTTGGATTAGTTCAGATATATCTCATAGCTATAATTGTTTTATGTATATATTTATATGTCTAGATGTTATGTGTGCTATTTGCATGTTCCCTATAGAAAAAAAATCTACAAGTGTATTCTGATGTAAAATTAACCAGTAAAACCAATGCTTGTGTTTCTGATACACCAACTATTTCTTATTAGCATATAAGTTGAATCATGAAATTTATCTCCCTTGCCTGTCTCTCTTTATACCTCTGTATTTATCTAGATCTGTCTATCTCTCTCTTCTTATTCTTTATCCCTATAAGCCGTCTTGCCAACCCCTATGTGCGAACTTATAAATTTCAACATGTCTAGATTGATAAGCTTCTCCTTTACCGGTACCTAACTCCCGTTTTGAAGTTAGAAGTTTTAACTTGAATACACGTTGATGTGTCAAGGTAACAGCAGGCATCGATCGGGCACTTCCAGACGCCAACCTACACGGTGCAGAGAAAGAAAAGAAAAGAAACTAAGTCCCGATGTGCCTAGCAGATTAAAAGGCATTTTGCGACGCCTACATGAACCCAACATGGAAATAGGCGTCGATCGGGCACTTCCAGACACTTACTTACACTGTTTTGATCTTTTGGACTTAGAAATTTTCAATTGAATACACGTTGACTTGACTTGGTCTATAGGATTCTCATTTACCTATACCTACGTCCCCTCTTGTTTGGACTTAAAAATTTTCAATTGAATACACGTTGAGAAGACTTGGTCTATAGGATTCTCATCTACCTATACCTACGTCCCCTCTTGTTTGGACTTAGAAATTTTCAATTGAATACACGTTGACTTGACTTGGTCTATAGGATTCTCATCTACCTATATCAACGTCCCCTCTTGTTTGGACTTAGAAATTTTCAATTGAATACACGTTGACTTGACTTGGTCTATAGGATTCTCATCTACCTATATCAACGTCCGCTCCTGTTTGGACTTAGAAATTTTCAATTGAATGCACGTTGACTTGCCTTGGTCTGTAGGATTCTTATCTACCTATACCTACGTCCCCTCTAGTTTGGACTTAGAAATTTTCAATTGAATACACGTTGAGATGACTTGGTCTGTAGGATTCTTATCTACCTATACCTACGTCCCCTCTTGTTTGGACTTAGAAATTTTCAATTGAATACACGTTGACTTGCCTTGGTCTATAGGATTCTCACCTACCTATACCTACGTCCCCTCTTGTTTGGACTTAGAAATTTTCAATTGAATACACGTTGACTTGACTTGGTCTATAGGATTCTCATTTACCTATACCTACGTCCCCTCTTGTTTGGACTTAGAAATTTTCAATTGAATACACGTTGACTTGACTTGGTCTATAGGATTCTCATTTACCTATACCTACGTCCCCTCTTGTTTGGACTTAGAAATTTTCAATTGAATACACGTTGACTTGACTTGGTCTATAGGATTCTCATTTACCTATACCTACGTCCCCTCTTGTTTGGACTTAGAAATTTTCAATTGAATACACGTTGACTTGACTTGGTCTATAGGATTCTCATTTACCTATACCTACGTCCCCTCTTGTTTGGACTTAGAAATTTTCAATTGAATACACGTTGACTTGACTTGGTCTATAGGATTCTCATTTACCTATACCTACGTCCCCTCTTGTTTGGACTTAGAAATTTTCAATTGAATACACGTTGACTTGCCTTGGTCTATAGGATTCTCACCTACCTATACCTACGTCCCCTCTTGTTTGGACTTAGAAATTTTCAATTGAATACACGTTGACTTGACTTGGTCTATAGGATTCTCATTTACCTATACCTACGTCCCCTCTTGTTTGGACTTAGAAATTTTCAATTGAATACACGTTGACTTGACTTGGTCTATAGGATTCTCATTTACCTATACCTACGTCCCCTCTTGTTTGGACTTAGAAATTTTCAATTGAATACACGTTGACTTGACTTGGTCTATAGGATTCTCATTTACCTATACCTACGTCCCCTCTTGTTTGGACTTAGAAATTTTCAATTGAATACACGTTGACTTGACTTGGTCTATAGGATTCTCATCTACCTATACCTACGTCCCCTATTTGGACTTAGAAATTTTCAATTGAATACACGTTGACTTGACTTGGTCTATAGGATTCTCATTTACCTATACCTACGTCCGCTCTTGTTTGGACTTAGAAATTTTCAATTGAATACACGTTGACTTGACTTGGTCTATAGGATTCTCACCTACCTATACCTACGTCCCCTCCTGTTTGGACTTAGAAATTTTCAATTGAATACACGTTGACTTACCTTGGTCTATAGGATTCTCATTTACCTATACCTACGTCCCCTCTTGTTTGGACTTAGAAATTTTCAATTGAATACACGTTGAGATGACTTGGTCTGTAGGATTCTTATCTACCTATACCTACGTCCCCTCTTGTTTAGACTTAGAAATTTTCAATTGAATACACGTTGAGATGACTTGGTCTGTAGGATTCTTATCTACCTATACCTACGTCCCCTCTTGTTTGGACTTAGAAATTTTCAATTGAATACACGTTGAGATGACTTGGTCTGTAGGATTCTTATCTTCCTATATCTACGTCTCCTCTTGTTTGGACTTAGAAATTTTCAATTGAATACACGTTGAGATGACTTGGTCTGTAGGATTCTTATCTACCTATACCTACGTCCCCTCTTGTTTGGACTTAGAAATTTTCAATTGAATACACGTTGAGATGACTTGGTCTGTAGGATTCTTATCTACCTATACCTACGTCCCCTCTTGTTTGGACTTAGAAATTTTCAATTGAATACACGTTGACTTGACTTGGTTTATAGGATTCTCACCTACCTATACCTACGTCCCCTCTTGTTTGGACTTAGAAATTTTCAATTGAATACACGTTGAAATGACTTAGTCTATAGGATTCTCATCTTCCTATACCTACGTCCCCTCTTGTTTGGACTTAGAAATTTTCAATTGAATACACGTTGACTTGACTTGGTCTATAGGATTCTCATTTACCTATACCTACGTCCCCTCTTGTTTGGACTTAGAAATTTTCAATTGAATACACGTTGAAATGACTTAGTCTATAGGATTCTCATCTTCCTATACCTACGTCCCCTCTTGTTTGGACTTAGAAATTTTCAATTGAATACACGTTGACTTGACTTGGTCTATAGGATTCTCATTTACCTATACCTACGTCCCCTCTTGTTTGGACTTAGAAATTTTCAATTGAATACACGTTGACTTGACTTGGTCTATAGGATTCTCATTTACCTATACCTACGTCCCCTCTTGTTTGGACTTAGAAATTTTCAATTGAATACACGTTGACTTGACTTGGTCTATAGGATTCTAAGATACCTATACCTACGTCCCCTCTTGTTTGGACTTAGAAATTTTCAATTGAATACACGTTGAGATGACTTGGTCTATAGGATTCTCATTTACCTATACCTACGTCCCCTCTTGTTTGGACTTAGAAATTTTCAATTGAATACACGTTGACTTGACTTGGTCTATAGGATTCTCATTTACCTATACCTACGTCCCCTCTTGTTTGGACTTAGAAATTTTCAATTGAATACACGTTGACTTGACTTGGTCTATAGGATTCTCATTTACCTATACCTACGTCCCCTCTTGTTTGGACTTAGAAATTTTCAATTGAATACACGTTGACTTACCTTGGTCTATAGGATTCTCATTTACCTATACCAACGTCCCCTCTTGTTTGGACTTAGAAATTTTCAATTGAATACACGTTGACTTGACTTGGTCTATAGGATTCTCATTTACCTATACCTACGTCCCCTCTTGTTTGGACTTAGAAATTTTCAATTGAATACACGTTGACTTGACTTGGTCTATAGGATTCTCATTTACCTATACCAACGTCCCCTCTTGTTTGGACTTAGAAATTTTCAATTGAATACACGTTGAGATGACTTGGTCTATAGGATTCTCATTTACCTATACCTACGTCCCCTCTTGTTTGGACTTAGAAATTTTCAATTGAATACACGTTGAGATGACTTGGTCTATAGGATTCTCATTTACCTATACCTACGTCCCCTCTTGTTTGGACTTAGAAATTTTCAATTGAATACACGTTGAGATGACTTGGTCTATAGGATTCTCATCTACCTATACCTACGTCCCCTCTTGTTTGGACTTAGAAATTTTCAATTGAATACACGTTGAAATGACTTAGTCTATAGGATTCTCATCTTCCTATACCTACGTCCCCTCTTGTTTGGACTTAGAAATTTTCAATTGAATACACGTTGACTTGACTTGGTCTATAGGATTCTCATTTACCTATACCTACGTCCCCTCTTGTTTGGACTTAGAAATTTTCAATTGAATACACGTTGACTTGACTTGGTCTATAGGATTCTCACCTACCTATACCTACGTCCCCTCCTGTTTGGACTTAGAAATTTTCAATTGAATACACGTTGACTTGACTTGGTCTATAGGATTCTCATTTACCTATACCTACGTCCCCTCTTGTTTGGACTTAGAAATTTTCAATTGAATACACGTTGACTTGACTTGGTCTATAGGATTCTCATTTACCTATACCTACGTCCCCTCTTGTTTGGACTTAGAAATTTTCAATTGAATACACGTTGACTTACCTTGGTCTATAGGATTCTCATTTACCTATACCAACGTCCCCTCTTGTTTGGACTTAGAAATTTTCAATTGAATACACGTTGACTTGACTTGGTCTATAGGATTCTCATTTACCTATACCTACGTCCCCTCTTGTTTGGACTTAGAAATTTTCAATTGAATACACGTTGACTTGACTTGGTCTATAGGATTCTCATTTACCTATACCTACGTCCCCTCTTGTTTGGACTTAGAAATTTTCAATTGAATACACGTTGACTTACCTTGGTCTATAGGATTCTCATTTACCTATACCAACGTCCCCTCTTGTTTGGACTTAGAAATTTTCAATTGAATACACGTTGACTTGACTTGGTCTATAGGATTCTCATTTACCTATACCTACGTCCCCTCTTGTTTGGACTTAGAAATTTTCAATTGAATACACGTTGACTTGACTTGGTCTATAGGATTCTCATTTACCTATACCAACGTCTCCTCTTGTTTGGACTTAGAAATTTTCAATTGAATACACGTTGAGATGACTTGGTCTATAGGATTCTCATTTACCTATACCTACGTCCCCTCTTGTTTGGACTTAGAAATTTTCAATTGAATACACGTTGAGAGGACTTGGTCTATAGGATTCTCATTTACCTATACCTACGTTCCCTCTTGTTTGGACTTAGAAATTTTCAATTGAATACACGTTGACTTGACTTGGTCTATAGGATTCTCATTTACCTATACCTACGTCCCCTCTTGTTTGGACTTAGAAATTTTCAATTGAATACACGTTGAGATGACTTGGTCTATAGGATTCTCATCTACCTATACCTACGTCCCCTCTTGTTTGGACTTAGAAATTTTCAATTGAATACACGTTGAGATGACTTGGTCTATAGGATTCTCATTTACCTATACCTACGTCCCCTCTTGTTTGGACTTAGAAATTTTCAATTGAATACACGTTGACTTACCTTGGTCTATAGGATTCTCATTTACCTATACCAACGTCCCCTCTTGTTTGGACTTAGAAATTTTCAATTGAATACACGTTGACTTGACTTGGTCTATAGGATTCTCATTTACCTATACCTACGTCCCCTCTTGTTTGGACTTAGAAATTTTCAATTGAATACACGTTGACTTGACTTGGTCTATAGGATTCTCATTTACCTATACCTACGTTCCCTCTTGTTTGGACTTAGAAATTTTCAATTGAATACACGTTGAGATGACTTGGTCTATAGGATTCTCATTTACCTATACCAACGTCCCCTCTTGTTTGGACTTAGAAATTTTCAATTGAATACACGTTGACTTACCTTGGTCTATAGGATTCTCATTTACCTATACCAACGTCCCCTCTTGTTTGGACTTAGAAATTTTCAATTGAATACACGTTGACTTGACTTGGTCTATAGGATTCTCATTTACCTATACCAACGTCCCCTCTTGTTTGGACTTAGAAATTTTCAATTGAATACACGTTGACTTGACTTGGTCTATAGGATTCTCATTTACCTATACCTACGTTCCCTCTTGTTTGGACTTAGAAATTTTCAATTGAATACACGTTGAGATGACTTGGTCTATAGGATTCTCATTTACCTATACCAACGTCCCCTCTTGTTTGGACTTAGAAATTTTCAATTGAATACACGTTGACTTACCTTGGTCTATAGGATTCTCATTTACCTATACCAACGTCCCCTCTTGTTTGGACTTAGAAATTTTCAATTGAATACACGTTGACTTGACTTGGTCTATAGGATTCTCATTTACCTATACCTACGTCCCCTCTTGTTTGGACTTAGAAATTTTCAATTGAATACACGTTGAGATGACTTGGTCTATAGGATTCTCATCTACCTATACCTACGTCCCCTCTTGTTTGGACTTAGAAATTTTCAATTGAATACACGTTGAGATGACTTGGTCTATAGGATTCTCATTTACCTAAACCTACGTTCCCTCTTGTTTGGACTTAGAAATTTTCAATTGAATACACGTTGACTTGACTTGGTCTATAGGATTCTCATTTACCTATACCTACGTCCCCTCTTGTTTGGACTTAGAAATTTTCAATTGAATACACGTTGACTTACCTTGGTCTATAGGATTCTCATTTACCTATACCTACGTTCCCTCTTGTTTGGACTTAGAAATTTTCAATTGAATACACGTTGACTTGACTTGGTCTATAGGATTCTCATTTACCTAAACCTACGTTCCCTCTTGTTTGGACTTAGAAATTTTCAATTGAATACACGTTGACTTGACTTGGTCTATAGGATTCTCATTTACCTATACCTACGTCCCCTCTTGTTTGGACTTAGAAATTTTCAATTGAATACACGTTGAGATGACTTGGTCTATAGGATTCTCATTTACCTATACCTACGTCCCCTCTTGTTTGGACTTAGAAATTTTCAATTGAATACACGTTGACTTGACTTGGTCTATAGGATTCTCATTTACCTATACCTACGTCCCCTCTTGTTTGGACTTAGAAATTTTCAATTGAATACACGTTGAGATGACTTGGTCTATAGGATTCTCATCTACCTATACCTACGTCCCCTCTTGTTTGGACTTAGAAATTTTCAATTGAATACACGTTGAGATGACTTGGTCTATAGGATTCTCATTTACCTAAACCTACGTTCCCTCTTGTTTGCACTTAGAAATTTTCAATTGAATACACGTTGACTTGACTTGGTCTATAGGATTCTCATTTACCTATACCTACGTCCCCTCTTGTTTGGACTTAGAAATTTTCAATTGAATACACGTTGACTTACCTTGGTCTATAGGATTCTCATTTACCTATACCTTCATCCCCTCTTGTTTGGACTTAGAAATTTTCAATTGAATACACGTTGACTTGACTTGGTCTATAGGATTCTCATTTACCTATACCTACGTTCCCTCTTGTTTGGACTTAGAAATTTTCATTTGAATACATGTTGACTTGACTTGGTCTATAGGATTCTCATTTACCTATACCTTCATCCCCTCTTGTTTGGACTTAGAAATTTTCAATTGAATACACGTTGACTTGACTTGGTCTATAGGATTCTCATTTACCTATACCTACGTTCCCTCTTGTTTGGACTTAGAAATTTTCAATTGAATACACGTTGACTTGACTTGGTCTATAGGATTCTCATTTACCTAAACCTACGTTCCCTCTTGTTTGGACTTAGAAATTTTCAATTGAATACACGTTGACTTGACTTGGTCTATAGGATTCTCATTTACCTATACCTACGTCCCCTCTTGTTTGGACTTAGAAATTTTCAATTGAATACACGTTGAGATGACTTGGTCTATAGGATTCTCATTTACCTAAACCTACGTTCCCTCTTGTTTGGACTTAGAAATTTTCAATTGAATACACGTTGACTTGACTTGGTCTATAGGATTCTCATTTACCTATACCTACGTCCCCTCTTGTTTGGACTTAGAAATTTTCAATTGAATACACGTTGAGATGACTTGGTCTATAGGATTCTCATCTACCTATACCTACGTCCCCTCTTGTTTGGACTTAGAAATTTTCAATTGAATACACGTTGAGATGACTTGGTCTATAGGATTCTCATTTACCTAAACCTACGTTCCCTCTTGTTTGGACTTAGAAATTTTCAATTGAATACACGTTGACTTGACTTGGTCTATAGGATTCTCATTTACCTATACCTACGTCCCCTCTTGTTTGGACTTAGAAATTTTCAATTGAATACACGTTGACTTACCTTGGTCTATAGGATTCTCATTTACCTATACCTACGTTCCCTCTTGTTTGGACTTAGAAATTTTCAATTGAATACACGTTGACTTGACTTGGTCTATAGGATTCTCATTTACCTAAACCTACGTTCCCTCTTGTTTGGACTTAGAAATTTTCAATTGAATACACGTTGACTTGACTTGGTCTATAGGATTCTCATTTACCTATACCTACGTCCCCTCTTGTTTGGACTTAGAAATTTTCAATTGAATACACGTTGACTTACCTTGGTCTATAGGATTCTCATTTACCTATACCAACGTCCCCTCTTGTTTGGACTTAGAAATTTTCAATTGAATACACGTTGACTTGACTTGGTCTATAGGATTCTCATTTACCTATACCTACGTCCCCTCTTGTTTGGACTTAGAAATTTTCAATTGAATACACGTTGAGATGACTTGGTCTATAGGATTCTCATCTACCTATACCTACGTCCCCTCTTGTTTGGACTTAGAAATTTTCAATTGAATACACGTTGAGATGACTTGGTCTATAGGATTCTCATTTACCTAAACCTACGTTCCCTCTTGTTTGGACTTAGAAATTTTCAATTGAATACACGTTGACTTGACTTGGTCTATAGGATTCTCATTTACCTATACCTACGTCCCCTCTTGTTTGGACTTAGAAATTTTCAATTGAATACACGTTGACTTACCTTGGTCTATAGGATTCTCATTTACCTATACCTACGTTCCCTCTTGTTTGGACTTAGAAATTTTCAATTGAATACACGTTGACTTGACTTGGTCTATAGGATTCTCATTTACCTAAACCTACGTCCCCTCTTGTTTGGACTTAGAAATTTTCAATTGAATACACGTTGACTTGACTTGGTCTATAGGATTCTCATTTACCTATACCTACGTCCCCTCTTGTTTGGACTTAGAAATTTTCAATTGAATACACGTTGACTTACCTTGGTCTATAGGATTCTCATTTACCTATACCTACGTTCCCTCTTGTTTGGACTTAGAAATTTTCAATTGAATACACGTTGACTTGACTTGGTCTATAGGATTCTCATTTACCTAAACCTACGTTCCCTCTTGTTTGGACTTAGAAATTTTCAATTGAATACACGTTGAGATGACTTGGTCTATAGGATTCTCATTTACCTATACCTACGTTCCCTCTTGTTTGGACTTAGAAATTTTCAATTGAATACACGTTGACTTGACTTGGTCTATAGGATTCTCATTTACCTAAACCTACGTTCCCTCTTGTTTGGACTTAGAAATTTTCAATTGAATACACGTTGACTTGACTTGGTCTATAGGATTCTCATTTACCTATACCTACGTCCCCTCTTGTTTGGACTTAGAAATTTTCAATTGAATACACGTTGACTTACCTTGGTCTATAGGATTCTCATTTACCTATACCTACGTTCCCTCTTGTTTGGACTTAGAAATTTTCAATTGAATACACGTTGACTTGACTTGGTCTATAGGATTCTCATTTACCTAAACCTACGTTCCCTCTTGTTTGGACTTAGAAATTTTCAATTGAATACACGTTGAGATGACTTGGTCTATAGGATTCTCATTTACCTATACCTACGTCCCCTCTTGTTTGGACTTAGAAATTTTCAATTGAATACACGTTGACTTGACTTGGTCTATAGGATTCTCATTTACCTATACCAACGTCCCCTCTTGTTTGGACTTAGAAATTTTCAATTGATTACACGTTGACTTGACTTGGTCTATAGGATTCTCATTTACCTATACCTACGTCCCCTCTTGTTTGGACTTAGAAATTTTCAATTGAATACACGTTGACTTACCTTGGTCTATAGGATTCTCATTTACCTATACCAACGTCCCCTCTTGTTTGGACTTAGAAATTTTCAATTGAATACACGTTGACTTGACTTGGTCTATAGGATTCTCATTTACCTATACCTACGTCCCCTCTTGTTTGGACTTAGAAATTTTCAATTGAATACACGTTGACTTGACTTGGTCTATAGGATTCTCATTTACCTATACCTACGTCCCCTCCTGTTTGGACTTAGAAATTTTCAATTGAATACACGTTGAGATGACTTGGTCTATAGGATTCTCATTTACCTATACCTACGTCCCCTCTTGTTTGGACTTAGAAATTTTCAATTGAATACACGTTGACTTGACTTGGTCTATAGGATTCTCATTTACCGATACCTACGTCCCCTCTTGTTTGGACTTAGAAATTTTCAATTGAATACACGTTGAGATGACTTGGTCTATAGGATTCTCATTTACCTATACCTACGTCCCCTCTTGTTTGGACTTAGAAATTTTCAATTGAATACACGTTGACTTGACTTGGTCTATAGGATTCTCATTTACCGATACCTACGTCCCCTCTTGTTTGGACTTAGAAATTTTCAATTGAATACACGTTGAGATGACTTGGTCTATAGGATTCTCATTTACCTATACCTACGTCCCCTCTTGTTTGGACTTAGAAATTTTCAATTGAATACACGTTGACTTGACTTGGTCTATAGGATTCTCATTTACCTAAACAAACGTCCCCTCTTGTTTGGACTTAGAAATTTTCAATTGAATACACGTGTAGATGACTTGGTCTATAGGATTTTTATCTACCTATACCTTCATCCCCTCTTGTTTGGACTTAGAAATTTTCAATTCAATACACGTTGACTTGCCTTGGTCTATAGGATTCTCATCTTTCTATACCTACATCCCTTCTTGTTCGACTTAGAAATTTTCAATTCAATACACGTTGACTTGACTTGGTCTATAGGATTCTCATTTACCTATACCTACGTCCCCTCTTGTTTGGACTTAGAAATTTTCAATTGAATACACGTTGACTTACCTTGGTCTATAGGATTCTCATTTACCTATACCTACGTCCCCTCTTGTTTGGACTTAGAAATTTTCAATTGAATACACGTTGAGATGACTTGGTCTATAGGATTCTCATCTACCTATACCTACGTCCCCTCTTGTTTGGACTTAGAAATTTTCAATTGAATACACGTTGAGATGACTTGGTCTATAGGATTCTCATTTACCTAAACCTACGTTCCCTCTTGTTTGGACTTAGAAATTTTCAATTGAATACACGTTGACTTGACTTGGTCTATAGGATTCTCATTTACCTATACCTACGTCCCCTCTTGTTTGGACTTAGAAATTTTCAATTGAATACACGTTGACTTACCTTGGTCTATAGGATTCTCATTTACCTATACCTACGTTCCCTCTTGTTTGGACTTAGAAATTTTCAATTGAATACACGTTGACTTGACTTGGTCTATAGGATTCTCATTTACCTAAACCTACGTCCCCTCTTGTTTGGACTTAGAAATTTTCAATTGAATACACGTTGACTTGACTTGGTCTATAGGATTCTCATTTACCTATACCTACGTCCCCTCTTGTTTGGACTTAGAAATTTTCAATTGAATACACGTTGACTTACCTTGGTCTATAGGATTCTCATTTACCTATACCTACGTTCCCTCTTGTTTGGACTTAGAAATTTTCAATTGAATACACGTTGACTTGACTTGGTCTATAGGATTCTCATTTACCTAAACCTACGTTCCCTCTTGTTTGGACTTAGAAATTTTCAATTGAATACACGTTGAGATGACTTGGTCTATAGGATTCTCATTTACCTATACCTACGTCCCCTCTTGTTTGGACTTAGAAATTTTCAATTGAATACACGTTGACTTGACTTGGTCTATAGGATTCTCATTTACCGATACCAACGTCCCCTCTTGTTTGGACTTAGAAATTTTCAATTGATTACACGTTGACTTGACTTGGTCTATAGGATTCTCATTTACCTATACCTACGTCCCCTCTTGTTTGGACTTAGAAATTTTCAATTGAATACACGTTGACTTACCTTGGTCTATAGGATTCTCATTTACCTATACCAACGTCCCCTCTTGTTTGGACTTAGAAATTTTCAATTGAATACACGTTGACTTGACTTGGTCTATAGGATTCTCATTTACCTATACCTACGTCCCCTCTTGTTTGGACTTAGAAATTTTCAATTGAATACACGTTGACTTGACTTGGTCTATAGGATTCTCATTTACCTATACCTACGTCCCCTCCTGTTTGGACTTAGAAATTTTCAATTGAATACACGTTGAGATGACTTGGTCTATAGGATTCTCATTTACCTATACCTACGTCCCCTCTTGTTTGGACTTAGAAATTTTCAATTGAATACACGTTGACTTGACTTGGTCTATAGGATTCTCATTTACCGATACCTACGTCCCCTCTTGTTTGGACTTAGAAATTTTCAATTGAATACACGTTGAGATGACTTGGTCTATAGGATTCTCATTTACCTATACCTACGTCCCCTCTTGTTTGGACTTAGAAATTTTCAATTGAATACACGTTGACTTGACTTGGTCTATAGGATTCTCATTTACCGATACCTACGTCCCCTCTTGTTTGGACTTAGAAATTTTCAATTGAATACACGTTGAGATGACTTGGTCTATAGGATTCTCATTTACCTATACCTACGTCCCCTCTTGTTTGGACTTAGAAATTTTCAATTGAATACACGTTGACTTGACTTGGTCTATAGGATTCTCATTTACCTAAACCAACGTCCCCTCTTGTTTGGACTTAGAAATTTTCAATTGAATACACGTGTAGATGACTTGGTCTATAGGATTCTTATCTACCTATACCTTCATCCCCTCTTGTTTGGACTTAGAAATTTTCAATTCAATACACGTTGACTTGCCTTGGTCTATAGGATTCTCATCTTTCTATACCTACATCCCCTCTTGTTCGACTTAGAAATTTTCAATTCAATACACGTTGACTTGACTTGGTCTATAGGATTCTCATTTACCTATACCTACGTCCCCTCTTGTTTGGACTTAGAAATTTTCAATTGAATACACGTTGACTTGACTTGGTCTATAGGATTCTCATCTACCTATACCTACGTCCCCTCTTGTTTGGACTTAGAAATTTCAATTGAATACACGCTGGTATTATTTTAAATTAAGGCCCGTCTCACGTCCATATATAAGAAAATAATTTTTTTGTAGATTTAGGTGTGCTAAAACCGAATCTTAAAACCGTTTCCGTCGCAAAAAAATGATTTTCATGATATGAAGAAATTAGTTTTTCGAAAAGTAGTTGATCAGTTTCCATGTAAATTTAACTTAAAATGAGCACCCACTTTCTGGCCACCTTATAGATTTCATCCACTCTATATCTGTGCCTAAATCAAAACGCAGATTCCATGAACAAAGCTTCTTTCTTAGAACTGCACGCCTGTGGAACTCTGTTCCGTCTGCCTGCTTCCCTCCGGACTACAACTTGGATGTCTTCAAGTCCAATGTTAACAAATTCCTAATGAACCGCCCCCTTAAGTAAACATTTCAGCAAATCTCCTCACTAACGTAATGTACTTGCAATAACCCTTATCCCTGAGTGGCTTCCGGGCCTTGATAAGTGGTGATCACTGTGTAAAAAAAAAAAAAAAAAAAAAAGGTCGGTGTTTGGTCCGTCCTCTGCTTCTGTTGTCGTAAATCAAAGGATTCTTCAGCACTGATCAGGAGTACTGGTTAGATATTATGAAACAATGGCATAAACATTTCATAGATCAATTCTTCAGAAGTAGATGAATCTGTCATTGATGGCCACAAAAAGATCATGGAATTGGATGATTTGTCGACAAGAAAAGAAAAAGATCTTATATTGACCAGATCAACCCAGGCAAAGCACCTGGTTTGCAGAAGGAGAGAACATAAAATCAGCTCGTATTATTTAGATTCATCTTGAGTGTGATTTTCACGTTTCAGTCGATGTAACCTCCGACCTTCTTTAGGTGTATCTTGTCAAACTCGGGAATGTTTCTGTCGAACTCAGGAATTTGGACATAATTTCAAGTGGAACCCTTTATTTACTTCATAGGGGTAGCATGTTCTTGTTCCATCAGCCATGACTGGATAGTAACTCGCTATTAGGACCTCTATCCAGTCAAGAAAAAAAGTGTCCTCCAGATCTAAAATGCACAAATGCTCAACAATTATCGAAAAATAAAAACTATCTAGAAGATTCAGCAAACATGACAGCTGAAAGCCGACTCCAAATTTGCGACCCACGTAAAACCATGCTGGGTGTATTAATGTCTCATGATGACGTGCTGCACTTGAAAATTTGGAGAGAAAGTGGTCTGGTATTGGCAGGTAAATGTCTTTATAGTGCCTGCCTGCTTCTTCGGGACTGATCACCGTATTCGAGCGCGACGGAGTGTAAACATAGTTCCTTTGCTTTTATGCATGCGTGTGGTCACATTCACAACGTCGTGTTCCTACGCGTTTTTAATAAGGCAGAGATGTTTCAAAGTGGTGATCGCTGGAAATGTTCCTGCCTGTTAAAAAAATTTAAAAAACAAAGATTGTGATTTTTTTTTTTTTACCCCTGCAATGGCATTAGCCAGTAACGTCTTTCCGCAGCCTGGAGGTCCATGGAGTAAAAGACCTCGTGGAGGAGTGACACCCAGCTGACGATGGATCTCTGGATGTTTCATGTGGACCAGAATTTTGCATATATCCTAGAAAGATGAAAATAACAAAAAAAAAAAAATATCTTATTATATTTAGTTGTACAGGTCCGATGTTACCTGGGAACAAGTTGTGTTACAAATAAAACGTTTAAAAGAGAAAAGGGCATCCACCACTAGATTACGAAGTCTGTTTTAAACTCTGTCAAGGCATGATAAGGTCTTTCTAGCATCTCCTGCCTCCTCCCTTGAGGCTTGCATTTACTAATATCCGCGGGCTTAGAACTAACTTAGATGATGTTGAGTCATTTCTCCTTGTAAACACCCCGGATATCTTAGCATTAAGTGAAACTAACCTTCACTCCTCCATTCCCTCTAACCACTTTAACATGCCTAGTTATCTCCCACTCTACCGTAAGGATTCGGACAGACATATGCATGGACTTGGAGTCTATATTCGTAACACCCTCCCCCTGACTAGAGAAATAAAACTAGAATCAGAGGACCAGGCCTTTATGTGCTTCAGACTAAATATGCAACACAATATTAGCTACTTGTATTTTCTCTACCGCTCTCCCTCAAACCAAGACTGTACCCTAATAAACAAAGTCTCAGACAGCATAGATATAGCACTCTCCCTCGATACTAGCGCACAAATACATGTATTTGGTGACTTCAATGTCCACCACAGTAACTGGCTAGGATTCTCTAATCACACAGATGTAGCTGGTAGCGCAACACATAGCTTCTCTTTATCCCATTCCCTATCTCAGTTGGTTACATTTCCAACACGTTACCCAGGCCAGCATGATCAACATGCCTCACTTCTAGATCTCTTTCTGACAACGGTTCCCAATGACTGTATAACAAATGCCCACAGCCCACTCAGAAATGCTGATCACGCTGTGATAATGGTAAAAATCAGCCTAAATTCTCACCCTAAAACTGAAGACCCACTACTCAAAACAACGAGGTATTACAAAAAGGCTGATTGGGAAGCCATCAGGGAGCTCATCAGAGATGCCCCATGGCAAAATATCTTTACTCTTCCAGCGAAACAGTGTGCAAATGAGACCACTGAATGGTTCAAAACTGCTATTGAAACACATGTTCCCGCACGGAAATTCTATAGCAAGCCCCACTCTCCCCAATGGTTTACTTCTGCTTGTGCAGCTGCCATATGTCAAAGGCAGCATGCGTTCCGCAGATTCAACTGACATAAGTCCAGCTCAAACAAACAGAAGTTTATAGAAGCTAGAAATAATTGTAAGAGAATGATAGAGACAGCTAAGACAGATTACTCTGAAACCACCAGAAAGCGCATCGTTAAGCGTAGTTAATAATGGGCAGTCAACTATTCCCCCATTAACAAACAATCATGAGGTTGCTTGCACGGCAACTGACAAGGCTAATCTGCTTGCCAGTCGGTTTGCCTCAAACTCCACACTGAACTCGGTACACCACTCACTCCCATATTTTCCTCTGCGAACAGACGCCACACTAGACGATTTGAAAATCACCCCTTCTCAGGTACATGCTATTATAAAAAACCTAGACACCTCAAAAGCATGTGGACCAGATCTCATCCCGGCTGTGCTATTAAAAAAATGCTCTGCCGTGGTTGCTCCAGTTCTCTCCAAACTTTACAATAAATGCCTTAACGAATCTTGTTTTCCCGACTGCTGGAAAACTGCCTCTGTAGTACCAGTCTTCAAGAATTCTGGTGAAAGAACTGACCCACTAAATTATCGCCCCATTAGCCTCCTCCCGCTTTTCGCCAAAATATTTGAGTCCTTAGTTAATCAAGCCCTAGTCCAGTACCTAACAGCTGCTAAACTCCTGACTGACAAACAATATGGATTCAGGCAAGCCCGTTCAACAGCAGATATCTTAACTGTAGTTTCTGAACGTATATACCGTTCATTGGATAAAACAGGGGAGGGTAGAGCGGTAGCCCTCGATATATCTAAGGCTTTTGACAGGGTATGGCACGATGGTCTCCTAAGGAAAATTAGATCATATGGAATCACTGGAAGAATTCATAAAGTAATTAAATCCTTAAGTAATAGAAAAATCAAAGTTGTCCTCGACGGTCGTACATCCAAACAATATGACATAAATGCGGGAGTACCTCAGGAGTCTATCCTTGGACCTCTATTATTCCTGATATTCATAAATGACCTCCCTGATAAAATTGTTTTGGAGATGGGTATATTTGCCGATGACACCACTCTCTATAACAAATGAACACATATCCAAGGAAATGGCAGAAACACTAGAGGATGACCTCCAATCCGTAGTGGAATGGGGACAAAAATGGTTGGTCACATTCAATGCTGCTAAGTCTAAGCTTGTTTCCTTCAATAACTACAAGAAACCTTCTCTACCACCAATAGCAATGGCCAAGAACACATTGCCTGAAAGTACTTCTTTTAAACTCCTCGGCCTAACGTTTACAGGGAATATGAACTGGAATAGATACATTGAGAGCATTGCCAAGGCTGCTGCAAGGAAGGTTGGCTCCCTCTACCGTGCTAGAAAACTACTTACGCCTGACAGTATCCTATACCTCTATAAGGCAACCATTCGCCCATGTATGGAGTACTGTTGTCACATCTGGGCTGGTGCATCTGCTGCTTGTCTCTCGCTCCTGGACAGGGTTCAAAAGAGAGTCGCCAACCTGATAGGTCCTGAACTGTCATCTAGGCTTCAGCCTCTGTCCCATCGACAAACTGTGGCATCCCTCTGCCTGTTCTACAAATACTTTAATGGTGAATGCTCTGACGAACTGCAAACACTTGTACCTCCCCGACGTAACTACCCCCGACAAACCCGACAAGCTACTAAGTCTCATCCCTTTACAGTAGAGATCCCTAGGTGCAAGAAAGCCTTTTACTCCAATAGTTTCTTCCCCAGAACTGCTGGTCTTTGGAACTCCTTTCCGGGATTCTGCTTTCCCAACTGCAATGATATGCAGAAGTTCAAGTGTAATGTTAACAAACATCTTTCTACTCTTCTCCCTTCATAATGACCCAGCTAATTAAGTCCCTAATAGTAGCCCCCTGCTTCAAAGTGGCACTGTGCCTTGTTTGGAGTGAAAATTGAATAAAAAAAAAAAAAAAAAAAAAAAAAAAAGATGTTGCAATAATACTCCATCGTTGGCCGTACCTGGCTTTTATATAGGTAGAGAATTGCATCAGGAGTGAGATATCTACTAGAGCGGTAGAAGGATCCTACCATTTTTCCAGTGGCCTTGGCAATGGATTTGATGCATGTGTTCCATTTCAGATCAGGAGTAAAGGTCAAGCCTAGAAGTTTGTTAAAACATGGAGCCTCCCCAAGACGAGAGCCATTCATTTCAATTGATGCCAGATAGGGATCAGAGTGTTGATGATGTAAAGATAGAAGTTTGGTTTTAGATGTATTAAAAGTAACCAGCCACCGCTTTCCCCATTGTACCATAAGCAGCTACAAAGATGGAAATAAGTAAAATAATTACGTACCAATAAACACTGTTCATTACCTCCAACATCAGCAAAAGTTGTACTTGAAATCTGAAATCCAAACTCTAAAAAAAGACAAAAATAACATAAATTAAAACTCAATAATAAAGTAGAGATATTTCCGATAGTGTTCAATACTAAAATTCTTATTAGTAGAGCAAATATTTTATCATGTAATTTACACAAGCCAAATCTATATATCTATAAAAGCGAACGTGTCTGTGTACATTTCCCTACGCAATAACTCTGTCAATTTTTAGTCTACAGACTCGAAATTTGATATACAGGGTACTGAGATTTGGGAAAATCTATGTGATTGGTTTTGGGCCAGAAATTAAGCTGTTAAGGGGGTCAAAGTTCAACAATTTGACTGTTGACAACCCTACCAAACTCCTTCGACAATTTGGGGTCTACACACTTGAAATCTTAGATATAGGCTTGTATCTGGAGTTGGGTGCTTTCTGGAGCGATAAAATGATCCAATCATTTGTTCAACGACCTTAGCAATAGACTGGATATAAGTGTACCGTTTTAAGATGCAAATTGAAAGTTACTCTAAAGAGTTTTATTAAGAGTTAATCTTAAAACCTACCTTTGCTTTGTGTATTTTTATCTGGTTGTTCTTGCCGTGAACGTTCTGACAATCTCGGTCTTTTTGATGATGGAACATCTGCATCCTAAAAAAATAAATAAGCAGTATTAGTGGCTTTGTTTTTAATTGGAATTCACCACTTGTCTCTAACCTGAAGGATAAGAATTAACAAGCTGAGCATGTGGGGTCCCCCTTTCACAAGTGAAAAATTTACTTTTACCATGACTAATGTTTGTGCAAAATTTAAAAAAAATCCAAGTTGTGATCATTGAGTGCAAACGGATCAATTAAGAAAGATGGATAAATTAAGACCTGGCCAGAGATAGGTTATTTTCAAAGTTAATTTCTAAAAGTCGTCCGATACATACCAGCAACAACTGTCACTGATGCTGTTGTTAAGAAACTTGAATCTGAATGTAGTGTTAAACAGATAGATTCCCAGAGTTTGACAAAAAGATTCCCAGAGTTTGACAGAAAGATTCCCAGAGTTCGATAGAAAGATTCCCAGGGTTCGACAAAAAGATTACAGAATCCGACAAGACATACGTGAAGGTTAGAGATTATATAAACCATAACATTCAAGATGAGAACAGCAGTCCAAAGAATCCAAATAATATTAAAAACAAATCCTCATCTCAAAAATTCAGAAACGCAAAATCCTCAAATATTTTCAATACTTATCAATCATAATAATTTGCATGAAAGCGACACGTGCAAAATTACGATTAGTGAGATATCGACGGTAGGGGGATGAGGTCAAAGGAACTCAACAATCATGACATGAATGTATACGAAACTATAAGATCAAAGTAATAGAAATCCGAACATTATACCAACCTTGGACGCCTTCACGGCAGAGACAACTTCTGATGTCGCATTCTTTCTCCTCTCATTCGGTTGAGTTGGGGTTACATCATGAGCTGAGAACCTTTTGGAATCGTAAGCTTTCAGTCGATTTCCATCCACCATTTTGTTTTTGGTCAAATTTACATCATCTGCCAAATAAGAACGATTAGTATTGGATTTTTTGTTGTTAGAAGCCATATGTATGGGAGAGTGGTTCATTATGTAAGGAGTGGAAGAGGCGACTGGTGTGGACAAAGGGGTGAGAGACGGTTTGTGATGAGGGCTGGGTGGATGGGATGGTGTCTTCGAGGAACTAGACATGCCAGTGAGAGCAGAAGGGACCGACAGGGTCGGAGATGGGGCCGGAGACGAAACCCGCTTGCAAGGCGTGGAGGTTGGTAATGTCGGTTTTGAAACGTTTGTTTCATTTGGTACTTCCATGACGTTGCTGGATTTTTCCGTCTTTTTGTTATTCTGGTAGATGGAGGTCATGAAGTTGTTCATTGCGTTTGTGTCCTGCGGAAAATACGAAAACGTTAGGAATAGCAAATGAGAAATAAAAAAAAAATTTTAAATTAAAAATAAAAACTCAGGAAAAAATTATTATAGTAAATAATTTATATATATATATATATATATATATTCACAGACATACATATACGTATATATATATAGAGTAGAACTCCAGAATAAAGCATTAATAAATGGTAAGATGGTGAACATCTTAAAATTTGGAATATAGACTTTTGTCATTTATTTGTTATATGCTCTGTAATTACATTGAGCTTCATAAATTAAAGGATTGGTATATATAAAAGGAGAAATTTCCATATATATATATAATATAATATAAACCTGAACGTCTGTGTTGTGTCTGGTCACGAATAGGCTCCTATATGGTTGACTATTATAGAAAACTGATCACATATAATGATGTATCGAGACACAGGAATGGGTATGTTTGATCTGGCATAATGATGATTCATTAAAATTGTGGGGTCTGCATACGCGCCTGGTCCACAAAGTATGGAAATAAAAAATTTAAAAAGTAAAAAAAAAACGTTTACAAGTGTTTTTGATATAGATGTACATAATAATACTTTGATAAGTATGTTTTAACTTAAATAGGGATGGTATAATAAAATTGTAGGGTCTGCGTTCGCGCCTCGCCTCCATAGAATGGAAATAGGCACAAACTTTAATAAAGACTTTTCATATCTATCTGCGTAAGTATACTTTGATAATTATGTTTCAGTTTGAAGAAATATGGTATAATAAAATTATGGGGTGTTCGTTTGCGCTTGACCTCCATAGAATGGAAATATGTCACAAAGTTTAACAAGGTTTTTTAATATAGATCCACAGAATATTGTGATAAGTGTTTCAGTGTGAACAGGTATGGTATAACAAATTATGGGGTTTATCTATTTTATGTTTACTTTCATCATATTTTGCTTTGGTTTTGATACCCCAAATTCGAAGCTATCTCATTTACAACCCTTCCTTTTGATAACCTATCATACTTTCATAAATCAGAGTCCATTTTCTGTAGGCTGTTTTTGAACCCAGTCAACGACGGGTACTTTTGCTAGTAATATATATATGTGAAAATAAGTTTCTTCAATTATACAATGCTGGCTACATGTATGTATGTCTGTTGTGTGTGTGTGTGTATATATATATATATATATGTATATATATATATAGTAGAACCCCAGAATATGGCATTAATCTGTTCGCGGGTTGGAATCGTAAGGTGAAATCGCCGTATGGTGGAGGCTAAAAAAAAGTACATATCAAAAATTACAACACAAAATACAGTACAATATATAATACACATGTATATAATCAAATAACATTATAAATAACACTGTAAGGCGGGGCAAATACCGTAACTAGGGGCTTGAAAAACATTGTATTCCACATCGTAAACTAAAAAACAACGTATCCTAGGGCCACCGTATCCCGAGGTTCTACTGCATAGACATACACGTAGTCAATAAAGAAATGTTAACGCAAAAAGAAATGTCGATGTTAAAATGTGAATACCTTGTACATGACGTAATCAGCGTTGTCAGAGGAAAAGCTTTTCTCCGTTGTGTCGCTTTCGGCATCGATGCAATCCTCACTGTATCTGGAGAAGGAAGACGGAAAACCAAACATCAGATCAGAATTTCAAGTTCACACATAACTGGATAGATATTTAGATAACGTTTTTTTTCCCCTGATCGTATTGCAGTAACAAAGTGTCGTTATTTGATTGGACAAGCTAGCTAGTTAGTTATGATAGTCCATCCATCTGGGGTCCTGGATATGACCTAAAACTATATCTGATGGTGAGGCCCCCACCTTGCGGGCCTTGGGGAGTGTGGAACCACCCTTTAATTGCCATTGCTCCCAGGTCCACTCTGACCCTGTTAGGGTCCTAACTATGAGTTAAATAGAATCCGACTTAAAAAACAAATATACTCCATTAAATAATCGTTCCTCAAAATAACTAGATTCGGCATTAAATAACCTGAAAAACGTTGATATGCCGTAAAACAAAAACAACCAACCATCCATGTGGATGACGATGTCTCCATTTTTTTTTAAAAATTGACTCTATGTCTCCGTTGATGACTGTGAAGCCCGATGCGTCGTCTACACTGCTTTACACAGATAGAGCACGGGAAGACAGGATTTGAGTTTGGATGATGAGTGGTCGCCGCTCGTTGGTGTCTCAGTCTGCGACGTTCCATAGCTGCTCGCTCAAAAATTTAATGAAAACGTAAACGAATCTCTTAGTAAACGAGAGTTGCCTCCCTCTGCAAAATGACAAATTGCAAGTCCAATGTAAACAGATTGCAAACAGCGCTTTGTTATTTACATACCGTACTTCGGAGTAATTGCACCAAATCCAGGGGTAATTGCACCAACTAAAAAAAAAAGTGCTCTTTATATGCATGCTTGCCAAAAGAGTACTTTTAACTAGTTGGCGCCACTAATCCCGATGTATAAACACTTTTGCAGTTTTAACAAAAGAGCTACAATAATATCAGGGCGTCTCCATTCACGCTGAACATCTACAGAATGCCAACATCAATATATTAGATATGAAGCAGTCCCCTGTGGAATTTCTACAGGTCCCGCTAGTGTTAAAGAGTTATTTTATTAAAATAATCAATAATCAGTAATAATCAATCAATAACCAGTAATACTTACCGGAAACCACTCTTCTTACTAGCAATGTGCTTCTTTTCCAACTGACTCGTAAAATCATCCGCCTCTTCCGAAGATGGTTCATCCTTACAAATGATTTCGTAGGCTACGCAATAGAATTCAAAACAAATTTAAAAAAGTAGATAATTCTATATTCATAAAGTTAGGTAAGTGGTAGATAAATAGAAAAGCTAAAAAATGTTGACACACACACACACACATATAACAGTGAACTGCACGCAAGAGCATGCAGACACACCCACGCCCGTATATGGAAGAACGGTGATAAACACACAGACCCGTAAAAGTACTCGTAACAAGAAAACGATTAGTAAAGTAAACGATTAAATAATAAACAGGACAGCAAAAGTTTCATGGGCACGAGCTGCTAAAAACAGCCTATCCTGCCTTGACAGAGTACAAAATAGGCTCCGTGGCCTACTGGGTGATGCCCTTTTCTCTTTCTTGCGAGCCTGTCTTTGTGTTATCGTTACTACCATGGCAGGTGCTTGTCTGAGCTCCAATCTTTGGTCCCCCTCCCTCACCCGTCTAGCTGAAACCACTGTCAAAAATTTGCCCCACTCTTTATCTGTGCCAAAATCAAAACGTAGATTCCATAAACAAGGCTTCTTTCTTAGAAGTGCACACCTGTGGAACTCTGTTCCGGTTGCCTGTTTCCCACCTGACTACAACCTGGATGTCTACAAGTCCAATGTTAACAAATTCCTGATGAACTGCCCCCTTAAGTAAGACACTTTATCAGATCTCCAACACTAACGTACTGTACATGCAATAACCCTTATCTCTGAGTGGCTTCCGGGCCTTGATAAGTGGTGACCACCTTGTAAAAAAAAAAAAAAAAAAAAAGAAAAAGTTGACTTATGCAATTCTTGAGAGTATGTGTTTCGTAACACAAAATCAATCACTTAATTATTATATCAATCAGTGAATCTATTTTGCCCTTAACTCATCAGAAGAAATAGCAACAATTCATCCATGAAAAAAAATCCGAAAATTGGAAAAGAAGCTGTAAATACCTTATAACATGTTTACATTATGTCCTTTTGGAATTACACTGAGCTTCTTAAATAAGGATTAGTATATATTATAAGGAAATAAAGTATATTCTCACAAAAATACACGTGTGTACAGATCACGTTGACACATCGGTTCTTGCCAGATCACCGGAAGGTTAGGTGCTTTAGGTACCGCGCTGAGTCGTAGAAATTTCTAGGTTGATATCAATTTATTTTTTTTTGGCTCAATTAACACCCTTACACACACCTCGACTTTCTTTTTCGCCTTCGCGTCACGGGTTCAAGCCTGCCTACCTACCACCACTTTTTATTTTTTTTTTTTGCTCAACACACACCTCAAATTACAAAAAGTGCGTGCAATTCGTATCCTGATGAAAATAAAAAAAATTTAATGATTCACAAAAAATGCAATTCGTATCCTGATAGAAAAAGAAAATGGAAATGTACCACTAACCTCTTTCGACACTTTTCAAGAATGCAGTCCTTTTTTTCCTGTTATAATCTCTGAAAAAAATTAAATGTATAAATAAAAATAAATTAGGTACTTTGCATTTTACGATTTCGCTTGGCCACAAATATTAGAATCAAAACAATAAACGTCGGAAAAATCATAACGACAAATTACCTGTCATCTGGCTGATTTTCGTCTATGGTAGCGAGACAATGACCGTGGCTGATTTAGCGGAAACTAAGGTTTTAACAACGACTAGCGGGTGATCTGTGCGAATAGCAAAGATTGACTTTGAATAGAAAAGTTTGAAAGACGCATGAGGGTCAATGAGGCTGATCGGCAGAAGCTGGAAATCTTTAACAAGAATATCTCTGTCGCATCTTGCTGACCATGTTCCACCTTACCTCGGCTAGGGATGTTTATCCTGTGCCCCCAGAATTAACAGAGATCATACCATTCCTGTAATGATCTGGTTTCTGTTGATTGGAACCTTGAGGAGGCTTAAAGCTACTCAAATTCCAGTGAAGACCAATAGCCGCTGCCAACGAGAAATCGATGGTAAGCAGCTGTTGGGATAATGCAAATTTATTTGCAAATCTTATCAAAAGAGATGGAGAGTGCTGACATGTTGTCACTCAGCTTTCAGGGAACAGCGCAGGCTGTTTTCAAGGAGAAACTATGTGAAGGCTCCTTGTGAGCCAATAATAACGACAACAACACAGGTTCACAATTTTCAATTTCAGATATGCGGCCATGATTAAATGGACCCCTTCTATCTTACCTATTTTTACTGACATATGACGTCAGGCTTCGATGAAAATAGAGTACGTCTTTGTTCGGCCGTCTTCCCAGTAGTTACCTACTCCAGAGTGCCTCCCTGCCCCTCCTTTTTGAGAGAGGGTCTGAATTGCCTCCATATTAAACTGATTTATGCTGGGCCCCCAAAACCAACAGAGATTAGACCATTCCTGTAATGATACGGTTCCGGATACGATTTTGCAGTAGAAGTTTAGTTCTGTGCAGTTCTAGGAGGTCCACCCTTCCAAGCTTTGCCTTCTCTCTTTGAGAAACGGCTGGTTTATTGCTAATCACCGAGGCGCTCTTACCGGAGAATCCCGACAGGGCTGTCCAGGTGCCCCTCTTCGGGAGCACTGACTTCTCAATCCCATTTTCCGACCCTGGTGTCTAAGTTTTTGCAATTGGAGAGGACTAAACGCATTCTTTGCCAACATCTCAATCTTAAATTTCTGTCATGTTAAAGCGACGTCTTCAATGATTAGGCATGCAGCTCGTCACCTAAAAGGAGGCGCTAAAGGAGTTCATGAACAATTTTACATAAGGGAGATAATCAACCAAGCAAAAATAAGCATTTTTTTTTTTTTGCAAGAGATAATTTGAGACGCCAAACCAATCAATGGTACAATGAAACAATTCCAATCAAAAAAAACATCTTGTTCCCACAAGAGTATAGTCCCGGAAATTGCGGAGGTAGTTTTCAAAAAGGAAAAACACTAAGTAAAGATTCAAGGTCTTGGAACACATTCCACATGACCATACCAGCGTAACAGATTCACCCCCACCCCTCCTTTGTTTTTTTTTTTGTTTTTTTAACTTGGGAGTCATCATTTATGGCCATCTTCAAGTCTAATGCAAACAAGTTCTTGATGAGCCGTTCCACTTAAGTTAACAAATTTAACAAATCTCCACTACTGACGATTACTATGATTCTGATAATGTGCACTCTTTAACCCTTATCCTCGAGTGGCCTCTGGACCTTGATAAGTGGTGACTCCTATGTAAAAAAATAAAAAAAAGGATGAATCTAATACGCTGGTATGGTAAAAAAATTTTTAAAAATTCAAGTTTGATTTTCGCTTACCCATATGACGACTGCAGATCTCTGGCCATCGTGCCAACACTAAAACTTTTGCTTCTTCCATGACTAGACAAATACTGTCGAAACAAAAGAAACAGAAATCATTATCATATTCAGGGCTTTACATTTACTAGTGGTGGCCATAAAGTGAGTGATCATTATACGTTAAATTATTATAGAAAAGTGATCCCTCACTTTCTTTAAACTAACATTTCTTCATATCTTGGAAACTACTCGTTTGCTGGAATTTTAAACGTTATTTTCATTTTCAACATCCTCAAAAACTTATAAATGTCTTAATTTTCCAAGTTTTTTTTTTCTATAGTGTGGAAAGTCGATTGTCTGCCCCTTGCTGATCTTATATTCCAAACATTCCCAATAGGTGTCGCTAGCAGTGTATCATTCAAAAACAAGATGGAGTGAAGTTTTTCTTCGATAAAATGTTGCATAATATTTGATTTTCTTAAATTAAAAAAATACTTGATCGATTTACGTGATTTTTGGAATATGACATCTTCATGCAGTGACAAGTACGTACATTATAAAGATTTTTTTTCAGATTTTTATAGTAAAAAAGATTACTTGTGGATCATGCACCGAAAAACGCAATTTTACCCAATTTTTTTTTAATTGCTTAGAACTATAAATAACTTTCTACTCATTGATTTTTCGTCATTTTTGGATTATTACTATTTTCGCCGAAAATTTTTCGCCATGACAATTAAGTACGTAATATTGTTTTTGGTAAATATCCAGATACGCTACAACAGAACACCGCGCTCGTAACGTAAACGGAAGCTACAAAATAGTGGAAAGTAGTTCGTGGGTTCAGGGGTTAATACCATGCAAACGGTAAATTTGCCCCAAGTTTGACTATCAGATTCGTTGTCAGCGACCTCAATTACCTATATAAAAACAAATTAGAGTGGTCTGTGTTCTGTTGTAGCGTATCTGTATATTTACCTCGTTTTTGCTTAAAACAATTAAATAAAAAAAAACTTGATCTGTCGACTCTTAATAAGCATTATCAGCCTTATGTTCAATAACAATTTAGTAGTAAAATCATAAATTTGGATTTTCTTAGTTTAAAAAAACTAATGGATCGGTTTAAGTGATTTTTGGAATATGACATCTTCGTTCTGTATAGACTTTCGGTGCTTCTACAGAATTGGCACGAGATTTTGTAGTCGATAAATGGAGTTTTCAGATTAAAAAAAAAAAAACAATGGTCTCAACTGATTTTCTTGTCAATTCTAATAAGTTACAATGGTACCACCTTCCAAATTATACAGTCGAAATTACCTGAATATTACTGAATTATTAAAAAAAAAACTTTAATCGTGTTAGCAGGAGAAAAATTGCTGCTATCTTGTTTAAACAAAACGGAAAATTACCTCCCTTTTGAACTCTCCTGTGTCTTACGATCGTTTTCATCAAAGTCTATTGTTTATTTTCTTTAATAAATAATTTTCTACCTTATCGATTTTCGTAATTTTTGGATATAATCATCTTAAAAATACGAGGAATACGTAGATACGATTCTTTTCATGTGAAATTCAGGATTATGGGTACTAGTGCACTTATTGATCCGTGCTGAAATATTAACGTTATTATTTAAAAAGCCATTCTTAACATGGGGAGGGGAGGGTATTTTGTACCTATTGTATAATTTAACCTTACAATTGAATAAAAAAAAAACATATCATAAAACTTTTATTAAAATTGGAAATACGATTTAAAAAAATAGCGCTGATCAATCAGCAAGTGCACTAGTACCGGATTATGATTTTCGAAATTCCGTCCCAATAGTGTTTCCCGATTTTTCCGTGTTTTTTTTTTTTTTTTTTTTTTAAGTAAGTGTCATTGTGAATATACAAAAAAAAAAAAAAACAAAATAAAAGCACCGCGGTTTTATTTTGTTTTTAAGAGCCACTATGCTAGAAAAGAACGAACTCTCATTTATAAATGAATTCATACACAAAAGAAAACATCCTTATAATAAGGATGTTTTCAATAAGGCTTATTGATAATGTCGAAACATGTGCAAGAGAACACGTGTTCGCATTTTTAGTTGGTGATCGCGAGAAACGATTAGAAATTTTAAAAAATAAAAATGTTTTCTTTAAAAAAAAAAATGGCGTTGTTTACCTGCCGAATCCGTGGAATAAGTTTGGCATCTGCTAAATAAAAAGAATCTTTGCTGGAACCGGATTTCTTTTTTGAACTCATCCTAAATTTGGAAAAGATCGTATAAATTTAGAAAAATAAATAAAATCAAATAGGTTGTTTTAGCAAAATTATCTCCCTTTGACGGTGTTAGCCGAGATTATGTCCCTTATTAAAAATTGTCTTCATCCTATGTGTATTTGTGATTTAAAAAAAAAACAAGAGGCAACAATGCCACACTGCCAACACTCTACATTCTACAATCAAGAACATCTCAACTGCAAAATACGACGCACAGCTGATACAACTCTTCACTCCTTCTGTCTGTATGAGATCTTACAGGCTGCCGAAAGAACAGGTTTATCACGAATTAATATTTTTTTTTAATTCGTTAACTAACTTACACACAACTCAAGTAGATGTTGCTCATACAAGTCGATGATACGTCCTTGACAATTAGTTTGACCATATTGGTGGCCTTTTATCTATCAGGCTGTGATATTTGCTATGTTTAGAATGTCCACCCTTCCAGGTCTTGGCTTCTCATAGAGTTTTCTCTGCAACTTCTCTCCCTCTCACACACAGACGTGATGTTACTTGTCTCAGTCTTTTCTATAAATATTATTATTGCATGTGTTCTGTTCCCTGCTTCCTTTGTTCCAGCTCTTTGAATCGGTGGTCTAGTGGTCGTCACTAATTTGCTGTTTTGATGTAGCGACCACTACATACGGTCGAGTGTCGGCATTCTTGTCACTTTGAAGAAGAACTAAGTTTTGAAAAAGTTCAGTTTGAAATGGATTTTTGTTTACAATGCACGGCCCAGGTTGGCCGATAAGAATAGCAACAAATAATAACAATAATTATTATCTTCAAGTCTCTTCTTAAAGGGGCTTCTCCTTTAAGAATTTACAACTAGTTAATCGACAGTCGACACTTTCACTGAGTTATGCCAAACAGACGGACTGTTCCGCTGTATCACAGTGTGGCTAGACTAAAACTCATCAGAGAGTAATCTAATTTACAACTAGCTTATCGACGGTAGACACTATCAATGAGTTTACGTGTGTGTGTGTGTGTGTGTGTGTTACGTTAACATTCGAAATGTTGATTTTAAAAGCGTTCAGGTATGCTGAAAACGAATATCGCAAGGAAAATTAGCAGAGACAAATAGTTTTGTTGCTAGTTTTATTAATGCGTGTATTTTGAAATGTAAATCACTGGCGACCATGTTTAAACAGGCGGCATATGGAAGGGGCCAACCCTCAGTTTGTTCAGGTATGCTGAAAACGAATATCGCAAGGAAAATTAGCAGAGACAGATAGACAGACTACTAGTTTTGGAGCTAGTTTTATTAATGCGTGTATTGTGAAATGTAAATCCCTGGCGACCATGTTTGAATAGGGGGCATATGAAAGGGGCCAACCCTCAGTTTGTTCAGGTATGCTGAAAACGAATATCGCAAAGAAAATTAGCACAGACTGACTATAGATTCACCATCATAGTATTGAAATATTTTTTTATTTTATAAAGGAATCACTACTTATCAAGCCCCAGAGGCAACTCGAGGATAAGGGTTAAAGTGTGTACAGTAGTCAATTGGACAATATCATAGTAATCGTTAGAAGTGTCAATTTGGTAAATTGGATTACTTAAGAGGAACGGCTCATCAAGAACTTATTTACATTGGACTTGAAGACGACGAAGTAAAAATATAAAGTTGAAAGAACTAGCGAAAAATACGATTTTTACGATGCCTTTCAAATCGTAAACTGCCTGTTTACATTTTTTGCGTTTAAAAAGTGTAAAAAAAGAGCAAACCTTCAGAATCCTAAAAAGATCTCCCGGGAGCATTTTTGCAACATGAAAAATATACAAACCAAAATAAAGAGAGGAGAGGCCACCCTATTTTGGTGAAACGCACGCACGCACACACGCATACACACACACAAACGCACACATAAGCACGCATGTCACCAAGCTAAAGAAGAGAGAAAGTGGGTGAAGGAGAGAAAAGGATCGTGTTCTCTGCACTGCACGTGCCGGGGTCAAACAGAAGTTAAATGAAATCGATTAAAAATGGCTCCACAAAGTTGTGTCTGAACTTTTTATTCTATGAAACTTAAGATTAATAAAACGAAATAATCGTGACCCGTGGAAATTCCACGGCGAATATTTCGCATTCAATAAGAACAAAACGAAAAAGTAGTGAACAAATAAATATATAAGAAAATGAATGTTACCAAAGGCAAGATAAGTTACCCTTCTACCTACCTAGATCACATTTTTGTTGTTTTAACTTATTTTAAAACGTTTATTTAACACAAACAAAAGTAGCGCACAGTTTTAAGTTAGAACAATAAAGAAAATGTCTGACATTTTACAGTCATCTTGTGAGACTCGATAATCGCTCCAAACTCGAAAATTAAGCAAAATACTGGTAGCAACACATCCAATAAATGTCAGCAAACGAACATGTTTTCTTTTTCACATTAGCGAAACTCTTATCAGAGCAAAAGCGAAAATGAGAAGCAAAAACAAATGAAGAAGTCGGTTTTTATCGTTGAGCACAAAAACAAAAACAAAAAGAGTATCTAATCTAATAGGCCCCGTGCTATAGGTCAATCTCCAAAGTCTGTCCCATCACCTCAGTGTTGCATCCAGTTTGTTCAGGTATGCTGAAAACGAATATCGCAAGGAAAATTAGCACAGACAGACTACTAGTTTTGGAGCTAGTTTTAGTTAATGCGTGCATTTTGAAATGTAGATCACTGGCGCCCATGTTTGAACAGGCGGCATATGAAATGGGCCAACCCTCAGTTTGTTCAGGTATGCTGAAAACGAATATCGCAAGGAAAATTAGCAGAGACAAATAGTTTTCGAGCTAGTTTTATTAATGCATGTATTTTGAAATGTAAATTACTGGCGACCATATTGGAACAGGCGGCATATGAAACGGGCCAACCCTATCTTTGTTCAGGTATGCTGAAAACGAATATCGCAAGGAAAGTTAGCACAGACAAATAGTTTTCAAGACAGTTTTATTAATGCGTGCATTTTGAAATGAAAAGGAAAACTAGCACATCAAAGTATTGAAATATTTTTTGTTTTACAAAGGAATCACTACTTATCAAGGCCCAGAGACCACTCGAGGGTTTAAAGAGTGTGCAGTATGGGACAATATCATAGTAATCGTTAGAAGTATAAATTTTGTAAATTGGATTACTTAGGAGGAACGGCTTATCAAGAACTTGTTTACATTGGACTTGAAGAGGACGAAATAAAATATAAAATTTAATGAACTCGCTAAAAATATTTTAACGATGCCTTTCAACTCGTAAACTGCTTGTTTACATTTGTGTACATTTTTCGAAGATAATAAAAAGTGTAAAAAAAAGTAAACGTTTAGAATCCTAAAAAGATCTCCCGGAAGCATTTTTGCAACATAAAAAATATACAAACCAAAATAAAGAGAGGAGGAAACCTACTCAAAAATATGGTTTATTACATCGCTTAAAATAAAGAAGAATCGGGGCCTCCAATAATACGATAATTTGGTGGGGAAGCAAATTGTGTTCTTTTTTCTAACTTGGTTTTAAAAAGTTTTTATTGCTAACATTTATTTTCATGAACTCTAACCACACCTCACAACCCTAATCCGGCCGGTCGGGAAAAAGTTTTTACTTTTTTAAAATTTTGTTGAAACCGACGAAATGAATTTTAATTTAAACTTCGTTTGACGTTGGCACGTCGCACGCACGCACGCACACACACACACACACACACGCACGCACGCACGCACGCACGCACACATAAGCATTCGCTTGTCACCGAGCTAAAGAAGAGAGAAAGTGGGGGAAGGAGAGAAAGGGTCGTGTTCTCTGCACTGCACGTGCCGGGGTCAAACGTAAGTTTTAAAAAATGGCTCGACAAAGTTGTGTCTGAACTTTTTATTCTATGAAACTTAAGATTAATAAAACGAAATAATCGTGACCCGTGGAAATTCCACGGCGAATATTTCGCATTCAAGAGAACAAAACGAAAAAGTAGTGAACAAATAAATATATAAGAAAATGAATGTTACCAAAGGCAAGATAAGTTACTCTTCTACGTACCTAGATCACATTTTTGTTGTTTTAACTTATTTTAAAACGTTTATTTAACACACACAAAAGTAGCGCACGGTTTTAAGTTAGAACAATAAAGAAGTGTCTGACATTTTACAGACATCTTGTGAGACTCGATAATCGCTCCAAACTCGAAAATTAAGCAAAATACTGGTAGCAACACATCCAATAAATGTCAGCAAACGTTCGAACATGTTTTCTTTTTCACATTAGCGAAACGCTTATCAGAGCAAAAGCGAAAATGAGAAGCAAACACAAATGAAGAAGTCGGTTTTTATCGTTGAGCACAAAAACAACAACAAAAAAAGAGTAATCTAATAGGCCCCGTGCTATAGGTCAATCTCCAAAGTCTGTCCCATCGCCTCGGTGTTGCATCCTTGTTTACAAGTACTTTAATGGGATGTGCTCTAATGAACCCATACCACCTCGACGTACAATGGCAAAATTACAGCGGTTCGGTTCACGACGGTTCACTGCTGGGGTCCCTAAAGGTCGGAAATCCTTCTACTCTGATAGTGTTTACTTTACGCAGACTTGCTATCGTATAGAAAAGTCGGTACTTAGTTGGATACGGGGTAATATTTAAAGATAGCGACCAGAGAAAAAAAATAGTCAAAAGGTCGCAACCAGGTTAAAAAATAGTAAAATAGTTTTATTTTGCTTTTATTAATTATTAATAAACGAATGAATCATTTCTATTTAAAATCCATTAAGTATTATGCATGCAAAACTTAAAAAACAAAACATGTTTCTAATGCATCAACATTATGTGAACAAGCTAAATCTAAACTAAATGAATTTGACCTGATGTCGAGTTTATCTAAAAGCGATACTCGATTTTTCACTCGGAATTATTCCTCGTTCAATTCAAGTTTCACGACATATTGATTACATTGTTAGATGACAGTACAAAGAATAGATTTCTAAATAATAATGTTTTTATTTCGGCACGGTAGCACAACTGCATAGGATGCATATATTTTTTCAAGGAGAGGTTGGATGTTTATACTACGCTGGGGTAGGTCGTAAAAATAACCGTTTTTTTTCCTTCATTCTGACCAAAGACCATTTGCTGCTAACCTCTCTCTCTCTCTCTTTCTCTCTCTCTCTCTCTCTCTCTCTCTCTCTCTCTCTCTCTGGCTTCTCCGTGCTCCTGTTACGAAGTTTATATATATATATATATATATATATATATATATATATATATATATATATATATATATATATATATATATGAGAGATGGAGACAGAAAAGGAAAGGGGGGAGAAGGGAGAGAGAGAGAGGGAGGGAGACAGAAAGAGAAAGAGGGGCAAAGGGGGGAGAAGAGAGAGAGAGAGAGAGAGAGAGAAATATGTGTGTCTACGCTCTCCGCCATCACGTCAACGAGGAAGGGAGAAGAAACGGAGACAGCTGAGAGGCACACACTCTATATAAACGCACACATACACACATACTTGCATAAACACACATACACGCACTCGCATAAACACACACACAAATACTTAAACACACCAACACACAAAACACGAATCATTACTCTGTGTTTGTGTGTGTGTGTGTGTGTGTGTGTGTTTCGCTCCCCAGCTTTCTATATCATCTCCGTTTGACAAAGTTTTAATATTCAATACATTAAATCAACAGCTATAATTTATATGAATCGTCCTTGTATTTAGCTTGACTTTCTCAATTCAAATTGAGATTCGCCATTTTGATCCCAGGCAAAGAACAATTTTATTAGCGTAATGGTGCGAAGATCGGGGTGGTGACAATAAGTCGAGTGTCGGCATTCTTGTCACTTTGAAGACGAACTAAGTTTTGGAAAAAGTTCAGTCTGAAATGGATTTCTGTTTACAACGCACGGCCCAGGTTGGCCGATAAGTCTTCAAGTCTCTTCTTAAAGGGGCTTCTCCTTTAAGAATTTACAACTAGTTAATCTACAGTCGACACTTTCACTGAGTTATGCAAAACAGACGGACTGTTCCGCTGTATCACAGTGTGGCTAGACTAAAACTCATCAGAGAGTAATCTAATTTACAACTAGCTTATCGACAGCAGACACTTTCACTGGGTTTACGTGTGTGTGTGTGTGTCTGTGTGTGTATTTCGTTAACATTCGAAATGTTGATTTTAAAAGCGTTCAGGTATGCTGAAAACGAATATCGCAAGGAAAATTAGCAGAGACAAATAGTTTTGGAGCTAGTTATATTAATGCGTGTATTTTGAAATGTAAATCACTGGCGACTATCTTTGAACAGGCGGCATATGAAAGGGACCAACCCTCAGTTTGTTAAGGTATGCTGAAAACGAATATCGCAAGTAAAACTAACAGAGACAAATAGTTTTGGAGCTAGTTTTATTAATGCGTGTATTTTTAAATGTAAATCACTGGCGACCATGTTTAAACAGGCGGCATATGAAAGGGGCCAACCCTCAGTGTGTTCAGGTATGCTGAAAACGAATATCGCAAGGAAAATCAGCACAGACTGACTATAGATTCACCATCAAAGTAGTGAAATATTTTTTTATTTTATATAGGAATCACTACTTATCAAGTCCCAGAGGCCACTCGAGGATAAGGGTTAAAGTGTGTACAGTAGTCAAAGACAATATCATAGTAATCGTTAGAAGTTTAAATTTGGTAAATTAGATTATTTAAGAGGAACGGCTCATCAAGAACTTATTTACATTGGACTTGAAGACGACGAAATAAAAATATAAAGTTGAAAGAACTATCATTTTAATGATGCATTTCAAATCGTAAACTGCCTGTTTACATTTTTTTTTACATTTTTCGAAGATAATAAAAAGTGTAAAAAAAAGAAAACCTATAGAATCCTAAAAAAGATCTCCCGGGAGCATTTTTGCAACATGAAAAATATACAACCCAAAATAAAGAGAGGAGGCAACCCTACTCAAAAATATGGTTTATTACATCGCCTAAAAAAAGAAGAAGAATCGGGGGCTCCGTGGGGAAGTAAATTGTTTTCTTTTTTCTAACTTGGTTTTAAAAAGTTTTTATTGCTAACATTTATTTTCATAAACTCTAACCACACCTCACAACCCTAATCCGGCCGGTCGGGAAAAAAGTTTTTATTTTTTTAAATTTTGTTGAAACCGACAACACACACACACACACACACACACACACACACGCACGCACGCACGTACACACATACACGCACGCACGCACACATAGGCATCGCTTCTTGTCACCGAGCTGAAGAAGAGAGAAAGTGGGGAAGGGGAGTAAGGGTCGTGTTCTGTGCACTGCACGTGCCGGGGTCAAACAGAAGTTAAATAAATGGCTCGACAAAGTTGTGTCTGAACTTTTTATCCTATGAAACTTAAGATTAATAAAACGAAATAATCGTGACCCGTGGAAATTCCACGGCGAATATTTAGCATTCAATAAGAACAAAACGAAAAAGTAGTGAACAAATAAATATATAAGAAAATGAATGTTACCAAAGGCAAGATAAGTTACCCTTCTGCCTACCTAGATCACATTTTTGTTGTTTTAACTTATTTTAAAACGTTTATTTAACACAAACAAAAGTAGCGCACGGTTTTAAGTTAGAACAATAAAGAAGTGTCTGACATTTTACAGACATCTTGTGAGACTCGATAATCGCTCCAAACTCGAAAATTAAGCAAAATACTGGTAGGAACACATCCAATAAATGTTAGCAAACGTTCGAACATGTTTTCTTTTTCACATTAGCGAAACTCTTATCAGAGAAAAAGCGAAAATGAGAAGCAAACACAAATGAAGAAGTCGGTTTTTATCGTTGAGCACAAAAACAACAACAAAAAAAGAGTATCTAATCTAATAGGCCCCGTGCTATAGGTCAATCTCCAAAGTCTGTCCCATCGCCTCAGTGTTGTATCCCTGTTTACAAGTACTTTTATGGGATGTGCTCTGATGAACCTATAGAATTTATACCAGTGCCCGGAAAACTTGTCCCGGGAAAACTCGTCTCCGGAATAACGTTACCCGGAAAACTCGTACTGTTCAGTTTGTTCAGGTGTGCTGAGCATTAGTTTTGGAGCTAGTTTTATTAATGCGTGTATTGTGAAATGTAAATCACTGGCGACCATGTTTGAACAGGCGGCATATGAAAGGGGCCAACCCTCAGTTTGTTCAGGTATGCTGAAAACGATTATCACAAGGAAAATTAGCAGAGACAAATAGTTTTGGAGCTAGTTTTATTAATGCGTGTATTTTGAAATGCAAATCACTGGCGACCATGTTTAAACATGCGGCGTATGAAAGGGGCCAACCCTCAGTTTGTTCAGATATGCTGAAAACGAATATCGCAAGGAAAATTAGCACAGACAGACAAATCGTTTTCGAGATATTAATGCGTGTATTTTGAAATGTAAAGTAAAATAGATGGCCCATCAAGCCAGAAATAAATTAATGACAGTTTAAAGGCTTCAAAATCGCTTTCGAATTGACTATGACATGATCGTGATTTTCTCATAAAATTCAACATCAACTGTCGATTTATTCGTCGCATTAACTCGCATCCTAGACTTGATTTAACCCGTGAGTGTCGACTCATAAATCAATCGAAATATAAATATAGAAAAAAAAATTATTAGGATTATTTTTTATTAATAGTAAATTACTGTTTCTTAAATTTCAAATCTATATAAAAACACGAACTTAATTTCAAATCTATATAAAAACACGAACTTAATTTTCCGTTTCAGCGTATATTTTGTAAATTTAAATCCAGCCGAGAATGGTTTATGTAAGATGACTAAACCTCCCCCCCTCTCTCTCTCTCTCTCTCTCTCTCTCTCTCTCTCTCTCTCTCTCTCTCTCTTTAGCTTCTCCGTGCCCCTGTCACTAAGTATGTGTATATATATACTTATATATATATATATATATATATATATATGGAGAGAGAGAGAGAGAGAGAGAGAGAGAGAATATGTGCTTCCACATCAAAGAGGGGCAGGAGCATAAACAGAGACAGAAGCACACACTCTAACACACTCGCATAAAAACACACATACAGAAAACACACACATACATACGCACTTGGATAAACACACACACACACACACACACACACACTCGCATA
>NC_136527.1:95383553-95428553 GCF_053919585.1 Euprymna scolopes | reverse complement strand
TTTCAATCTAAATTAACGTCTTTTAATGTAATTTGTTAGATGAAAGTATATGTATAATATTATTTAAGGGCGGTGATAAACTGTATAATTACCGTGAGAATTGTGCAGTTTATAAACCGTGGTGTTCTTGGATAAAATATTTTTAATTTAAATCTAAATTAACGTCTTTTAATGTAATTTGTTAGATGAAAGTATATGTATAATATTATTTAAGGGCGGTCGATAAACTGTATAATTACCGTGAGAATTGTGCAGTTTATAAACCGTGGTGTTCTTGGATAAAATATTTTTAATTTAAATCTAAATTAACGTCTTTTAATGTAATTTGTTAGATGAAAGTATATGTATAATATTATTTAAGGGCGGTCG
Organism: Euprymna scolopes; assembly: GCF_053919585.1. NCBI lineage: Eukaryota > Metazoa > Mollusca > Cephalopoda > Sepiida > Sepiolidae > Euprymna > Euprymna scolopes. The sequence goes on along the minus strand of NC_136527.1, from coordinate 95,428,184 downwards.
ATAAACTGTATAATTACCGTGAGAATTGTGCAGTTTATAAACCGTGGTGTTTTTTGATAAAATATTTTTAATTTAAATCTAAATTAACGTCTTTTAATTCAATTTGTTAGATGAAAGTATATATATAATATTATTTAAGGGCGGTCGATAAACTTTAGTATTACCGTGACAATTGTGCAGTTTATAAGTTTATAAACCGTACTGTTCTTGGATAAAATTCTGGATGTGTATTTCCCCTCTAAAGTCCAACCCTATCCTCACCGTGGTAGGGGGGTGTAACGTTGTAGTTTAACAGCTACACGGCTAAATGGGCTCTGGCAAAAAAAAAAAAAAATCCAGAAAATGTCGGCATTAGTTTGTTGCGTCCGTCATCTGGTCGTCTTTTTATACGCTTGCATGTGGCGAGCAAAAAGGCGTGAAGGGGGCAGGCTGAAAGGAGAACAATACCCGAAAGATGTAAACCGAACGAAAGAGAAAAATGGGCCTCCCTCCAAGGCCCTGTGTTCTCCCCAGCCTGCTCCCAGTTTCCCCGACTTTGCATGCAACTGGTTTTGAGCTTTTGGAAAGCTCTTTTCTCAGTGTCGGGGTGTTGACTCCACTTCCAAGTTAACAAATAGCTGCAAGTCTGGGTACGGTCCGATTGGTTCCGAAGCTCTTCCGCTGTGAGGTGCGCTTTCGAATCTCCCGAAGGGGGCTACCCTCTAAGCAGGCGACACGTGCTCGTGTTACTATGTAATGCATGCTTGCCTCGACTCGACTAAGGACGACTAGAGTTCGACTAGATTGTGTGCTCACAAGCCGCTTTAAGGCCGCTTTTATTATTCCTACTGTCTAGGAACTCCGAAACGGTATGGTAGTGCAATTATATATGACCGTCCTCCAATACGAAATGGTAGTGCAATTATATACGACGGTCCTCCGATATGATAGTAGGAATGCCAGTTTTGTGAGCGATCATCGCCGTCTTATGAACACAAACTAGTGGTATCTTTACGAATCCTGTTGGGTAGAGAGAACACCCCTGTTTTCTCCTCCGCCTGTTATTCTGAGTAGAAACCGCTTTTTAGGAGATGTTCGCAGCAAAGCTTGTTTTTATATAGTGCCCCTCCTTTCGGGAGTTCATCACCTCGCTGCCCAGACGAGAGCTTTCCCCAGTGGAACCTCTTTTTTTTTTCTTATTTTTATTTTATTTTCCAGTTTAATGGCGAACGAACAGTCACCAGCAATTGGTCTGCACCGACAGGAAGATGAGTATAGTATCACCCTTTCTTCTTTCTGTTTCGATTTCAGTCTTTGTGATTTGAAAATTTAATTTAACTGTTTCCATTGTTCCAGCTTTCACACAGCAGTAGATTATCAACACTATAAATATCATCTCTTTTTTATAGATTAGAACAAGCAACAAAACCTAGCAGCATCACCGTTCCTGTCTGCCACATGTCTTGTGCAGTTTGAATCAAGTATTTCTTTCTTTGCGTTCAAGCACATCTGGGTACAATCAAACTGTGTATGATGTATGTCTATCTGTTTCTTCCAACATTAGCATCTCAAAGTCTTGGCAGCAATCATTGTCATAGAAGTAGAGTAAGTATTCTTTTTCTTTCCTTCTGTGTGTATATTTTTGTAATTTCAGGTACTCCTCTTGATCATGATGGAATTCTACTATCAGCTATTGTGAGAATTATGTGGATTGGAAAAAACAACTGAATCCAGCAGCATCAGCTATCCTAGCTGCCACATGTTTCCTGTAGTTACAGAAGTCCTCAAGTAAGTGTTTCTTTCTTTGTGTACATGCACATCTGGATCCAATCAAATTCTAAACTATTAGCTTTATTTAAATGAATGCAGTTCTGCTTGTATTTCTTCTCATCAGCTAACTTATGCAACTGCAAAAAAGAAATAGTAGTACATGTGTGTTTGATCATAGCCAGAAAGTTAAATATATCATTTTAAAAAAATCCATTAGTTATGTTGTCTCTCTTTATTATATAAATCAAAAAAAAATTGTTAATAATTAAAAGAAAAAAAATCATCACAGTAAAAATTATATATATGTAACAAAGAACACAAACAAACATGAAATTGCCATGAGTTTCAGCAAGAAGCAGAAAAGAGAAAAAGTGGAGATAACACCTGGGAAGTAACAGGTAAGAATTTTCTTTATTTCTTTTATTTCTTGTCTCGAATAGCACATAGATTTTTTTCATGTATATATTAAAAAAGAAATAACCCAAGTCCAAAAATTGATGGAAAAACTAAGCATTAAAGTTCAATTAAGCATTAAACAAATAACTTCTAATAATTATGTGATCTATATACAAATTGTCTCCCTTGAATATATATATATATATACATATGTATGTATAAATATGTATAAATATATTTATTCAAGGGAGACAATTTATATATTGTCTCCCTTGAATATATATATATAACCAACCCAGAGATGTCTCGTGATGCGGAGTTCGAATCGTTCCACTGGTATTAATCGTGACACCCTGCACTGAAGATTCCCGAAAGGATGAAACACTAGTGTCTGTAGGTATTTAATAATTATTATAGTAAAAAAATAATTATATATATATATATATAAATTGTATCCCTTGAATATATACTAGTATGGGTTCCTGGCGTAGCCCCGGTGTTTGGTGGTGTATGCTAACCCCCCCCCCCACAACCAAAAAAAAAAAAGCAAAAAAACGGTTAATTTTTTTTGATTTGCCCCCTATTATGAACCCTTAAAATTGTTTGTTTTGGGCTCAAATCAAGATATAAAGTTAGATCCATGTCCAAGAAAACTATATCTAAAATTTCAAGTGTTTAGACCCATAATTGTCGGAGGAGTTTTGTAGAGTTCTCAAAGGTCAAATCGTTGAACTTTGACACCTTAATCGACAAATTTCTGTCCAAATACCAATCGCATAGATTTTCCAAAATCTCAGTACCCTGTATATCAAATTTTGAGTCTGTAGACTAAAATTGACAGAGTTATTGCCTAGGGAAATGTACACACACACAGACAGACATTTTCACTTTTATAGATAGAAAGATATATAATGAGAGACAGAAAGATAACTATATACAATTATTAATGAATTAGTAGAGATAGTTGTTAAATTTCTGGGGATATGTATGGCAATTTAGATGACAAGACTTACTGCTAGAGTGCTCAATGCATTAGTAAAGGTTACTGTTTAGACTTAAAATATATATAGAGAAATTCAAATGGCAGGACTTATATGTAGATCGCTCAATACATCAGTAGAGCAAGGTAATAAGTTTAAAAAATGCATACGTCAATTTAGATAACCACACTGTTTTTGGTATTCATGTGTGAATATGACATAATGTAATATAAATTTTAATAATTTTATTCAAAATGTTATGATTCTCAATAAAAAATCCAAAATGTCAATATTGCTCTATGTATGATAAAGCATTGGCATATAATTTTCTTTCAATAATATAAACGTTTGATAATATCAGCTGTTTCTAGTGATGAGCACTTATTTAAAGTGTAATTATTAAGTAAAAATCTAAATAAATGTGTTTATTGCTCTGTCTTACTCATATAACTTTAGTTAAATCTTAATATTTATATCTCTTGTAATAAAATAAACGTTTTATAATATTAGCTCTGTCATGTGTTGAGCACTTACTTCAAGTGTAATTATAAAGTAAAATTCTAAATAAAATGTCTTCATTGCTCTATGTCTTATTAGGCACTCTTATATAACTCTAGTTAAATCTTAATGTTTATTAATCCTTTAATACAATAAACGTTTTATAATATCAGCTCTGTCTAGTGTTGAGCGCTTATTTCAAGTGTAATTATTAAGTAAAAATCTAAATAAAATGTGTTCATTGCTCTATGTCTTATTGAGCACTCTTATATAACTCTAGTTAAATCTTAATATTTATATCTCTTGTAATAAAATAAACGTTTTATAATATCAGCTCTGTCTAGTGTTAAGCAGTTATTTAAAATGTATTTATTAAGTAAAAATCTAAAAAAAATGTCTTTATTGCTCTATGTCTCATTAAGCAGTCTTATATACCTCTGGTTAAATCTTAATGATTATTTATCCTGTAATTAATTAATCGTTTTATAATATCAGCTCTGTCTAGAGTTGAGCACTTATTTTAAAGTGTATTTATTAAGTAAAAATCTGAATAAAATGTCTTTATTGCTCTATGTCTCATTAAGCAGTCTTGTATACCTCTGGTTAAATCTTAATGATTATTTATCCTGTAATTAATTAATCGTTTTATAATATCAGTTCTGTCTAGAGTTTAGCACTTATTTTAAAGTGTATTTATTAAGTAAAAATCTAAATAAAATGTCTTTATTGCTCTATGTCTCATTAAGCAGTCTTATATACCTCTGGTTAAATCTTAATGATTATTTATCCTGTAATTAATTAATCGTTTTATAATATCAGTTCTGTCTAGAGTTTAGCACTTATTTTAAACTGTATTTATTAAGTAAAAATCTAAATAAAATGTCTTTATTGCTCTATGTCTCATTGAGCAGTCTTATATACCTCTGGTTAAATCTTAATGATTATTTATCCTGTAATTAATTAATCGTTTTATAATATCAGCTCTGTCTAGAGTTGAGCACTTATTTTAAAGTGTATTTATTAAGTAAAAATCTAAATAAAATGCCTTTATTGCTCTATGTCTCATTAAGCACTCTTATATACCTCTGGTTTAAACTTAATGATTATTAATCCTGTACTTAATTAATCGTTTTATAATATCAGCTCTGTCTAGAGTTGAGCACTTATTTTAAAGTGTAATTATTAAGTAAAAATCTAAATAAAATGTCTTTATTGCTCTATGTCTCATTAAGCAGTCTTATATACCTCTGGTTAAATCTTAATGATTATTTATCCTGTAATTAATTAATCGTTTTATAATATCAGCTCTGTCTAGAGTTGAGAACTTATTTTAAAGTGTATTTATTAAGTAAAAATCTAAATAAAATGTCTTTATTGCTCTATGTCTCATTAAGCAGTCTTATATACCTCTGGTTAAATCTTAATGATTATTTATCCTGTAATTAATTAATCGTTTTATAATATCAGCTCTGTCTAGAGTTGAACACTTATTTTAAAGTGTAATTATTAAGTAAAAATCTAAATAAAATGTGTTCATTGCTCTATATCTTATTGAGCACTTTTATATAACTCAAGCTAAATCTTTGTTTATTTATCCTTTAATAAAATAGACGTTTTATAATATCAGCTCTGTCTAGAGTTGAGCACTTATTTTAAAGTGTATTTATTAAGTAAAAATCTAAATAAAATGTCTTTATTGCTCTATGTTTCATTGAGCACTCTTATATAACTTTGGTAAAATTTTAATGTTTATTTATCCTGTAATAAATAGACGTTTTATAATATCAGCTCCGTCTAGTATTGAGCACTTATTTAAAATGTAATTATTAAGTAAAAATCTAAATAAAATATCTTTATTGCTCTATGTCTCATTAAGCACTCTTATATAACTTTGGTTAAATCTTAATATTTATATCTCTTGTAATAAAATAAACGTTTTATAGTATTAGCTGTGTCTAGAGTTGAGAACTTATTTTAAAGTGTATTTATTAAGTAAAAATCTAAATAAAATGTCTTTATTGCTCTATGTCTTATTGAGCAGGGTTATATACCTCTGGTTAAATCTTAATGATTATTTATCCTGTAATTAATTAATCGTTTTATAATATCAGCAAGTTAAATCTTTGTTTATTTATCTTTTAATAAAATAGAAGTTTTATAATATCAGCTCTGTCTAGTTTTGAGCACTTATTTCAAGTGTAATTATTAAGTAAAAATCTAAATAAGATGTCTTTATTGCTCTATGTCTCATAGAGCACTCTTATATAACTCTGGTTAAATCTTAATGCTTATTTATCCTGTAATAACATAGACGTTTTATAATATCAGCTCTGTCTAGTGTTGAGCACTTATTTAAAATGTAATTATTAAGTAAAAATCTAAATAAAATGTCTTTATTCCTCTATGTATCATTGAGCACTCTTATATAACTCTGGTTAAATCTTAATGCTTATTTATCCTGTAATAAAATAGACGTTTTATAATATCAGCTCTGCCTAGTGTTGAGCACTTATTTAAAATGTAATTAATCAGTAAAAATCTAAATAAAATGTATTTATTGCTCTATGTCTCATTGAGCACTCTTATATAACTTTGGTTAAATCTTAATATTTATATCTCTTGTAATAAAATAAACGTTTTATAGTATTAGCTGTGTCTAGAGTTGAGCACTTATTTTAAAGTGTATTTATTAAGTAAAAATCTAAATAAAATGTCTTTATTGCTCTATGTCTCATTGAGCTGTCTTATATACCTCTGGTTAAATCTTAATGATTATTTATCCTGTAATTAATTAATCGTTTTATAATATCAGCAAGTTAAATCTTGGTTTATTTATCCTGTAATAAAATAGACGTTTTATAATATCAGCTCTGTCTAGTGTTGAGCACTTATTTAAAATGTAATTATTAAGTAAAAATCTAAATAAAATGTCTTTATTGCTCTATGTCTCATTGAACACTCTTATATAACTCTGGTTAAATCTTAATGCTTATTTATCCTGTAATAAAATAAACGTTTTATAATATCAGCTCTGCCTAGTGTTGAGCACTTATTTAAAATGTAATTAATCAGTAAAAATCTAAATAAAATGTCTTTATTGCTCTATGTCTGATTGAGCACTCTTATATAACTCTGGTTAAATCTTAATGTTTATTTAGCCTGTAATAAAATAAACGTTTTATAATATCAGCTCTGTCTGGTGTTGAGCACTTATTTAAAGTGTAATTATTAAGTAAAAATCTAAATAAGATGTCTTTATTGCTCTATGTCTTATTGAGCACTCTTATATAACTCTGGTTAAATCTTAATGTTTATTTAGCCTGTAATAAAATAAACGTTTTATAATATCAGCTCTGTCTTGAGCACATTTTTAAAATGTAATTATTAAGTAAAAATCTTAATAAATGTCTTTATTGCTCTATGTCTCATTGAGCACTCTTAATTAACTCTGATAAATCTTAATATTTATATCTCTTGTAATAAAATAAACGTTTTATAATATCAGATCTGTCTAGTGTTGAGCACTTATTTAGAGTGTAATTATTAACTAAAAATCTAAATAAAATGTCTTTATTGCTCTATATCTCATTGAGCACTCTTATATAACTCTGGTTCAATATTAATGTGTATTTATCCTGTAATAAAATAAACATTTTATAATATCAGCTCTGGCTAGTTTTGAGCACTATTTCAAGTGTAATTATTCAGTAAAAATCTAAATAAATTATATAATGCTCGGTCATAGATATTTGAATAAAAGTAACCTGTTATAATATCAGCTCTTTTTTCGAAGCTTTGTATTTAGTTTTGAAAACATTTGTCATTTATAGCAGAGAAATTTCCTTTAAGAGTGCTCAATGTATGAGTTAATTTTTGGAGTTATTTGAAAAATACAAATTTCTGTTATGCGATCCAAAATTTTCTTTTAGACTGCAAAATAGATAAGTACAGCTCTGTAGTGAGTTTTAAAATTGTGTATTGCGAGTATGCTGGAAAAGTAATTACCAGAGTGCTTAATACTGTGGTAGAGTTCTGTGGAAAGATTTGAAAGAATTTTTCTCATTTGTGCTAGACAAATTTACTTTGAGTAAAGCTCTTTCGTACGTTTAAACAATATATATATATATATATGCCAATGATGCTTGCATGTGCTCCATAGTTTAATATAGTTGTGTAGTAAATTTAACAATTGTGTTGTTTAATTATGCAAGACGATTTTACTTTAAGAGTGCTCAATGCATTTATAGAGCTTTGTAGTAAGATTTGGAAACATTTTGGCAATTATTTTAGACAAATCTACTTCCAGAGTGCTTAATATATTAGTAGAGCTTAATAAAACCTTTGAGAAACAGATATGGCATTTCAACTGCATAAATTTATTTTTACAGAGTTCAATGCATTAGTAGAGCTAAATATAGACTTTCAAAAAATATGTATGGCAATTCAGCTACACGAATATACTTTGAGAGTGCTCAATACATTAGTAGACGAAAGCATAAAATTCAGAAAACATGAAGAGCTCTGCAGTATGTTTTAAAAACCTAAATGTCAATACGTAAGTATAGATATACTGTAAGTTTTTAATATATATATATATATATATATATATATATATATATATATATATATATATATATATGACAAGTATTTGAAACAGGCTTCCTATTTGAGTGCCTAATATATTTGATAGCTCTATGGTAACTTTAAAAAACATATTTCCAAATTATGTTAGACAAATTGTCTTTGAGAGTGCTCATTTTTAAGTAGAGCTCTGTAGAAAATTTTTGAGACATGTTCAGCCATTTAAATTCATATCAGTTAATAAATAGAGCTATATAGTGAGTTTTGCAAGCTTATATGTCACTTATCCTAGACAAGTTAACTCTTGTAGCTGTGCAATACATAAGTAGAGTTCTGCATTAGTTTTGGGGGTATGGTTCTCACTTTATTAGGGCAATAACTTGGACACATTATACTCTGGACAAATCCATTGAGGACAACCAAAGGTACCCTGTTTTTTTTCCACTCTGTTGAATAAGACTCATCCGTCTTGGTTCACTCTTGGGACATTAAAACAAAAAAGGTGAAGAATTAAAAAAAAACGAATGAAAAAATATAAATGTCTTTGCAAGTCATTCATTTTCATAACACAAAAATATCTGTAAGAACTTGATAAAAGAATGCACAAACAATAAAATACAACTTTGCTGTCTTGGAATCTAAAATCAGTAGAAACTTCCCCTACTGAAATTCCCGCACACCTCAAAAAAAAAAAGAATCCTTCCTAATGCAATACTTTTCAAGCAATTACAGTGTCAGACTTGGTACTGCAATGACTCTGTAAACTGAAAAAATATGTATAAAAAAAATTAAGCAAAATTGATTCATGTCAACACCTCTCCCAACACCACAGATTAACTACAAAAATACTTGATAAAGCAAAACACAATTACAAATGTATATGAAAAAAATCAAAATAAAAAAAATAAAAAAAATAAACCAAGCAATGGATCATGATTTTCTGGTGTTTGATGGAATGTGAGTAGGCATACAGCCTGGATAATTTTCCAAGGTAAGTGATGATATTCATTATTATTGTCTTTTTGGATTAGTTCAGATATATCTCATAGCTATAATTGTTTTATGTATATATTTATATGTCTAGATGTTATGTGTGCTATTTGCATGTTCCCTATAGAAAAAAAATCTACAAGTGTATTCTGATGTAAAATTAACCAGTAAAACCAATGCTTGTGTTTCTGATACACCAACTATTTCTTATTAGCATATAAGTTGAATCATGAAATTTATCTCCCTTGCCTGTCTCTCTTTATACCTCTGTATTTATCTAGATCTGTCTATCTCTCTCTTCTTATTCTTTATCCCTATAAGCCGTCTTGCCAACCCCTATGTGCGAACTTATAAATTTCAACATGTCTAGATTGATAAGCTTCTCCTTTACCGGTACCTAACTCCCGTTTTGAAGTTAGAAGTTTTAACTTGAATACACGTTGATGTGTCAAGGTAACAGCAGGCATCGATCGGGCACTTCCAGACGCCAACCTACACGGTGCAGAGAAAGAAAAGAAAAGAAACTAAGTCCCGATGTGCCTAGCAGATTAAAAGGCATTTTGCGACGCCTACATGAACCCAACATGGAAATAGGCGTCGATCGGGCACTTCCAGACACTTACTTACACTGTTTTGATCTTTTGGACTTAGAAATTTTCAATTGAATACACGTTGACTTGACTTGGTCTATAGGATTCTCATTTACCTATACCTACGTCCCCTCTTGTTTGGACTTAAAAATTTTCAATTGAATACACGTTGAGAAGACTTGGTCTATAGGATTCTCATCTACCTATACCTACGTCCCCTCTTGTTTGGACTTAGAAATTTTCAATTGAATACACGTTGACTTGACTTGGTCTATAGGATTCTCATCTACCTATATCAACGTCCCCTCTTGTTTGGACTTAGAAATTTTCAATTGAATACACGTTGACTTGACTTGGTCTATAGGATTCTCATCTACCTATATCAACGTCCGCTCCTGTTTGGACTTAGAAATTTTCAATTGAATACACGTTGACTTGCCTTGGTCTGTAGGATTCTTATCTACCTATACCTACGTCCCCTCTAGTTTGGACTTAGAAATTTTCAATTGAATACACGTTGAGATGACTTGGTCTGTAGGATTCTTATCTACCTATACCTACGTCCCCTCTTGTTTGGACTTAGAAATTTTCAATTGAATACACGTTGACTTGCCTTGGTCTATAGGATTCTCACCTACCTATACCTACGTCCCCTCTTGTTTGGACTTAGAAATTTTCAATTGAATACACGTTGACTTGACTTGGTCTATAGGATTCTCATTTACCTATACCTACGTCCCCTCTTGTTTGGACTTAGAAATTTTCAATTGAATACACGTTGACTTGACTTGGTCTATAGGATTCTCATTTACCTATACCTACGTCCCCTCTTGTTTGGACTTAGAAATTTTCAATTGAATACACGTTGACTTGACTTGGTCTATAGGATTCTCATTTACCTATACCTACGTCCCCTCTTGTTTGGACTTAGAAATTTTCAATTGAATACACGTTGACTTGACTTGGTCTATAGGATTCTCATTTACCTATACCTACGTCCCCTCTTGTTTGGACTTAGAAATTTTCAATTGAATACACGTTGACTTGACTTGGTCTATAGGATTCTCATTTACCTATACCTACGTCCCCTCTTGTTTGGACTTAGAAATTTTCAATTGAATACACGTTGACTTGCCTTGGTCTATAGGATTCTCACCTACCTATACCTACGTCCCCTCTTGTTTGGACTTAGAAATTTTCAATTGAATACACGTTGACTTGACTTGGTCTATAGGATTCTCATTTACCTATACCTACGTCCCCTCTTGTTTGGACTTAGAAATTTTCAATTGAATACACGTTGACTTGACTTGGTCTATAGGATTCTCATTTACCTATACCTACGTCCCCTCTTGTTTGGACTTAGAAATTTTCAATTGAATACACGTTGACTTGACTTGGTCTATAGGATTCTCATTTACCTATACCTACGTCCCCTCTTGTTTGGACTTAGAAATTTTCAATTGAATACACGTTGACTTGACTTGGTCTATAGGATTCTCATCTACCTATACCTACGTCCCCTATTTGGACTTAGAAATTTTCAATTGAATACACGTTGACTTGACTTGGTCTATAGGATTCTCATTTACCTATACCTACGTCCGCTCTTGTTTGGACTTAGAAATTTTCAATTGAATACACGTTGACTTGACTTGGTCTATAGGATTCTCACCTACCTATACCTACGTCCCCTCCTGTTTGGACTTAGAAATTTTCAATTGAATACACGTTGACTTACCTTGGTCTATAGGATTCTCATTTACCTATACCTACGTCCCCTCTTGTTTGGACTTAGAAATTTTCAATTGAATACACGTTGAGATGACTTGGTCTGTAGGATTCTTATCTACCTATACCTACGTCCCCTCTTGTTTAGACTTAGAAATTTTCAATTGAATACACGTTGAGATGACTTGGTCTGTAGGATTCTTATCTACCTATACCTACGTCCCCTCTTGTTTGGACTTAGAAATTTTCAATTGAATACACGTTGAGATGACTTGGTCTGTAGGATTCTTATCTACCTATATCTACGTCTCCTCTTGTTTGGACTTAGAAATTTTCAATTGAATACACGTTGAGATGACTTGGTCTGTAGGATTCTTATCTACCTATACCTACGTCCCCTCTTGTTTGGACTTAGAAATTTTCAATTGAATACACGTTGAGATGACTTGGTCTGTAGGATTCTTATCTACCTATACCTACGTCCCCTCTTGTTTGGACTTAGAAATTTTCAATTGAATACACGTTGACTTGACTTGGTTTATAGGATTCTCACCTACCTATACCTACGTCCCCTCTTGTTTGGACTTAGAAATTTTCAATTGAATACACGTTGAAATGACTTAGTCTATAGGATTCTCATCTTCCTATACCTACGTCCCCTCTTGTTTGGACTTAGAAATTTTCAATTGAATACACGTTGACTTGACTTGGTCTATAGGATTCTCATTTACCTATACCTACGTCCCCTCTTGTTTGGACTTAGAAATTTTCAATTGAATACACGTTGAAATGACTTAGTCTATAGGATTCTCATCTTCCTATACCTACGTCCCCTCTTGTTTGGACTTAGAAATTTTCAATTGAATACACGTTGACTTGACTTGGTCTATAGGATTCTCATTTACCTATACCTACGTCCCCTCTTGTTTGGACTTAGAAATTTTCAATTGAATACACGTTGACTTGACTTGGTCTATAGGATTCTCATTTACCTATACCTACGTCCCCTCTTGTTTGGACTTAGAAATTTTCAATTGAATACACGTTGACTTGACTTGGTCTATAGGATTCTAAGATACCTATACCTACGTCCCCTCTTGTTTGGACTTAGAAATTTTCAATTGAATACACGTTGAGATGACTTGGTCTATAGGATTCTCATTTACCTATACCTACGTCCCCTCTTGTTTGGACTTAGAAATTTTCAATTGAATACACGTTGACTTGACTTGGTCTATAGGATTCTCATTTACCTATACCTACGTCCCCTCTTGTTTGGACTTAGAAATTTTCAATTGAATACACGTTGACTTGACTTGGTCTATAGGATTCTCATTTACCTATACCTACGTCCCCTCTTGTTTGGACTTAGAAATTTTCAATTGAATACACGTTGACTTACCTTGGTCTATAGGATTCTCATTTACCTATACCAACGTCCCCTCTTGTTTGGACTTAGAAATTTTCAATTGAATACACGTTGACTTGACTTGGTCTATAGGATTCTCATTTACCTATACCTACGTCCCCTCTTGTTTGGACTTAGAAATTTTCAATTGAATACACGTTGACTTGACTTGGTCTATAGGATTCTCATTTACCTATACCAACGTCCCCTCTTGTTTGGACTTAGAAATTTTCAATTGAATACACGTTGAGATGACTTGGTCTATAGGATTCTCATTTACCTATACCTACGTCCCCTCTTGTTTGGACTTAGAAATTTTCAATTGAATACACGTTGAGATGACTTGGTCTATAGGATTCTCATTTACCTATACCTACGTCCCCTCTTGTTTGGACTTAGAAATTTTCAATTGAATACACGTTGAGATGACTTGGTCTATAGGATTCTCATCTACCTATACCTACGTCCCCTCTTGTTTGGACTTAGAAATTTTCAATTGAATACACGTTGAAATGACTTAGTCTATAGGATTCTCATCTTCCTATACCTACGTCCCCTCTTGTTTGGACTTAGAAATTTTCAATTGAATACACGTTGACTTGACTTGGTCTATAGGATTCTCATTTACCTATACCTACGTCCCCTCTTGTTTGGACTTAGAAATTTTCAATTGAATACACGTTGACTTGACTTGGTCTATAGGATTCTCACCTACCTATACCTACGTCCCCTCCTGTTTGGACTTAGAAATTTTCAATTGAATACACGTTGACTTGACTTGGTCTATAGGATTCTCATTTACCTATACCTACGTCCCCTCTTGTTTGGACTTAGAAATTTTCAATTGAATACACGTTGACTTGACTTGGTCTATAGGATTCTCATTTACCTATACCTACGTCCCCTCTTGTTTGGACTTAGAAATTTTCAATTGAATACACGTTGACTTACCTTGGTCTATAGGATTCTCATTTACCTATACCAACGTCCCCTCTTGTTTGGACTTAGAAATTTTCAATTGAATACACGTTGACTTGACTTGGTCTATAGGATTCTCATTTACCTATACCTACGTCCCCTCTTGTTTGGACTTAGAAATTTTCAATTGAATACACGTTGACTTGACTTGGTCTATAGGATTCTCATTTACCTATACCTACGTCCCCTCTTGTTTGGACTTAGAAATTTTCAATTGAATACACGTTGACTTACCTTGGTCTATAGGATTCTCATTTACCTATACCAACGTCCCCTCTTGTTTGGACTTAGAAATTTTCAATTGAATACACGTTGACTTGACTTGGTCTATAGGATTCTCATTTACCTATACCTACGTCCCCTCTTGTTTGGACTTAGAAATTTTCAATTGAATACACGTTGACTTGACTTGGTCTATAGGATTCTCATTTACCTATACCAACGTCCCCTCTTGTTTGGACTTAGAAATTTTCAATTGAATACACGTTGAGATGACTTGGTCTATAGGATTCTCATTTACCTATACCTACGTCCCCTCTTGTTTGGACTTAGAAATTTTCAATTGAATACACGTTGAGAGGACTTGGTCTATAGGATTCTCATTTACCTATACCTACGTTCCCTCTTGTTTGGACTTAGAAATTTTCAATTGAATACACGTTGACTTGACTTGGTCTATAGGATTCTCATTTACCTATACCTACGTCCCCTCTTGTTTGGACTTAGAAATTTTCAATTGAATACACGTTGAGATGACTTGGTCTATAGGATTCTCATCTACCTATACCTACGTCCCCTCTTGTTTGGACTTAGAAATTTTCAATTGAATACACGTTGAGATGACTTGGTCTATAGGATTCTCATTTACCTATACCTACGTCCCCTCTTGTTTGGACTTAGAAATTTTCAATTGAATACACGTTGACTTACCTTGGTCTATAGGATTCTCATTTACCTATACCAACGTCCCCTCTTGTTTGGACTTAGAAATTTTCAATTGAATACACGTTGACTTGACTTGGTCTATAGGATTCTCATTTACCTATACCTACGTCCCCTCTTGTTTGGACTTAGAAATTTTCAATTGAATACACGTTGACTTGACTTGGTCTATAGGATTCTCATTTACCTATACCAACGTCCCCTCTTGTTTGGACTTAGAAATTTTCAATTGAATACACGTTGACTTGACTTGGTCTATAGGATTCTCATTTACCTATACCTACGTTCCCTCTTGTTTGGACTTAGAAATTTTCAATTGAATACACGTTGAGATGACTTGGTCTATAGGATTCTCATTTACCTATACCAACGTCCCCTCTTGTTTGGACTTAGAAATTTTCAATTGAATACACGTTGACTTACCTTGGTCTATAGGATTCTCATTTACCTATACCAACGTCCCCTCTTGTTTGGACTTAGAAATTTTCAATTGAATACACGTTGACTTGACTTGGTCTATAGGATTCTCATTTACCTATACCTACGTCCCCTCTTGTTTGGACTTAGAAATTTTCAATTGAATACACGTTGAGATGACTTGGTCTATAGGATTCTCATCTACCTATACCTACGTCCCCTCTTGTTTGGACTTAGAAATTTTCAATTGAATACACGTTGAGATGACTTGGTCTATAGGATTCTCATTTACCTAAACCTACGTTCCCTCTTGTTTGGACTTAGAAATTTTCAATTGAATACACGTTGACTTGACTTGGTCTATAGGATTCTCATTTACCTATACCTACGTCCCCTCTTGTTTGGACTTAGAAATTTTCAATTGAATACACGTTGACTTACCTTGGTCTATAGGATTCTCATTTACCTATACCTACGTTCCCTCTTGTTTGGACTTAGAAATTTTCAATTGAATACACGTTGACTTGACTTGGTCTATAGGATTCTCATTTACCTAAACCTACGTTCCCTCTTGTTTGGACTTAGAAATTTTCAATTGAATACACGTTGACTTGACTTGGTCTATAGGATTCTCATTTACCTATACCTACGTCCCCTCTTGTTTGGACTTAGAAATTTTCAATTGAATACACGTTGAGATGACTTGGTCTATAGGATTCTCATTTACCTATACCTACGTCCCCTCTTGTTTGGACTTAGAAATTTTCAATTGAATACACGTTGACTTGACTTGGTCTATAGGATTCTCATTTACCTATACCTACGTCCCCTCTTGTTTGGACTTAGAAATTTTCAATTGAATACACGTTGAGATGACTTGGTCTATAGGATTCTCATCTACCTATACCTACGTCCCCTCTTGTTTGGACTTAGAAATTTTCAATTGAATACACGTTGAGATGACTTGGTCTATAGGATTCTCATTTACCTAAACCTACGTTCCCTCTTGTTTGCACTTAGAAATTTTCAATTGAATACACGTTGACTTGACTTGGTCTATAGGATTCTCATTTACCTATACCTACGTCCCCTCTTGTTTGGACTTAGAAATTTTCAATTGAATACACGTTGACTTACCTTGGTCTATAGGATTCTCATTTACCTATACCTTCATCCCCTCTTGTTTGGACTTAGAAATTTTCAATTGAATACACGTTGACTTGACTTGGTCTATAGGATTCTCATTTACCTATACCTACGTTCCCTCTTGTTTGGACTTAGAAATTTTCAATTGAATACACGTTGACTTGACTTGGTCTATAGGATTCTCATTTACCTAAACCTACGTTCCCTCTTGTTTGGACTTAGAAATTTTCAATTGAATACACGTTGACTTGACTTGGTCTATAGGATTCTCATTTACCTATACCTACGTCCCCTCTTGTTTGGACTTAGAAATTTTCAATTGAATACACGTTGAGATGACTTGGTCTATAGGATTCTCATTTACCTAAACCTACGTTCCCTCTTGTTTGGACTTAGAAATTTTCAATTGAATACACGTTGACTTGACTTGGTCTATAGGATTCTCATTTACCTATACCTACGTCCCCTCTTGTTTGGACTTAGAAATTTTCAATTGAATACACGTTGAGATGACTTGGTCTATAGGATTCTCATCTACCTATACCTACGTCCCCTCTTGTTTGGACTTAGAAATTTTCAATTGAATACACGTTGAGATGACTTGGTCTATAGGATTCTCATTTACCTAAACCTACGTTCCCTCTTGTTTGGACTTAGAAATTTTCAATTGAATACACGTTGACTTGACTTGGTCTATAGGATTCTCATTTACCTATACCTACGTCCCCTCTTGTTTGGACTTAGAAATTTTCAATTGAATACACGTTGACTTACCTTGGTCTATAGGATTCTCATTTACCTATACCTACGTTCCCTCTTGTTTGGACTTAGAAATTTTCAATTGAATACACGTTGACTTGACTTGGTCTATAGGATTCTCATTTACCTAAACCTACGTTCCCTCTTGTTTGGACTTAGAAATTTTCAATTGAATACACGTTGACTTGACTTGGTCTATAGGATTCTCATTTACCTATACCTACGTCCCCTCTTGTTTGGACTTAGAAATTTTCAATTGAATACACGTTGACTTACCTTGGTCTATAGGATTCTCATTTACCTATACCAACGTCCCCTCTTGTTTGGACTTAGAAATTTTCAATTGAATACACGTTGACTTGACTTGGTCTATAGGATTCTCATTTACCTATACCTACGTCCCCTCTTGTTTGGACTTAGAAATTTTCAATTGAATACACGTTGAGATGACTTGGTCTATAGGATTCTCATCTACCTATACCTACGTCCCCTCTTGTTTGGACTTAGAAATTTTCAATTGAATACACGTTGAGATGACTTGGTCTATAGGATTCTCATTTACCTAAACCTACGTTCCCTCTTGTTTGGACTTAGAAATTTTCAATTGAATACACGTTGACTTGACTTGGTCTATAGGATTCTCATTTACCTATACCTACGTCCCCTCTTGTTTGGACTTAGAAATTTTCAATTGAATACACGTTGACTTACCTTGGTCTATAGGATTCTCATTTACCTATACCTACGTTCCCTCTTGTTTGGACTTAGAAATTTTCAATTGAATACACGTTGACTTGACTTGGTCTATAGGATTCTCATTTACCTAAACCTACGTCCCCTCTTGTTTGGACTTAGAAATTTTCAATTGAATACACGTTGACTTGACTTGGTCTATAGGATTCTCATTTACCTATACCTACGTCCCCTCTTGTTTGGACTTAGAAATTTTCAATTGAATACACGTTGACTTACCTTGGTCTATAGGATTCTCATTTACCTATACCTACGTTCCCTCTTGTTTGGACTTAGAAATTTTCAATTGAATACACGTTGACTTGACTTGGTCTATAGGATTCTCATTTACCTAAACCTACGTTCCCTCTTGTTTGGACTTAGAAATTTTCAATTGAATACACGTTGAGATGACTTGGTCTATAGGATTCTCATTTACCTATACCTACGTTCCCTCTTGTTTGGACTTAGAAATTTTCAATTGAATACACGTTGACTTGACTTGGTCTATAGGATTCTCATTTACCTAAACCTACGTTCCCTCTTGTTTGGACTTAGAAATTTTCAATTGAATACACGTTGACTTGACTTGGTCTATAGGATTCTCATTTACCTATACCTACGTCCCCTCTTGTTTGGACTTAGAAATTTTCAATTGAATACACGTTGACTTACCTTGGTCTATAGGATTCTCATTTACCTATACCTACGTTCCCTCTTGTTTGGACTTAGAAATTTTCAATTGAATACACGTTGACTTGACTTGGTCTATAGGATTCTCATTTACCTAAACCTACGTTCCCTCTTGTTTGGACTTAGAAATTTTCAATTGAATACACGTTGAGATGACTTGGTCTATAGGATTCTCATTTACCTATACCTACGTCCCCTCTTGTTTGGACTTAGAAATTTTCAATTGAATACACGTTGACTTGACTTGGTCTATAGGATTCTCATTTACCTATACCAACGTCCCCTCTTGTTTGGACTTAGAAATTTTCAATTGATTACACGTTGACTTGACTTGGTCTATAGGATTCTCATTTACCTATACCTACGTCCCCTCTTGTTTGGACTTAGAAATTTTCAATTGAATACACGTTGACTTACCTTGGTCTATAGGATTCTCATTTACCTATACCAACGTCCCCTCTTGTTTGGACTTAGAAATTTTCAATTGAATACACGTTGACTTGACTTGGTCTATAGGATTCTCATTTACCTATACCTACGTCCCCTCTTGTTTGGACTTAGAAATTTTCAATTGAATACACGTTGACTTGACTTGGTCTATAGGATTCTCATTTACCTATACCTACGTCCCCTCCTGTTTGGACTTAGAAATTTTCAATTGAATACACGTTGAGATGACTTGGTCTATAGGATTCTCATTTACCTATACCTACGTCCCCTCCTGTTTGGACTTAGAAATTTTCAATTGAATACACGTTGACTTGACTTGGTCTATAGGATTCTCATTTACCGATACCTACGTCCCCTCTTGTTTGGACTTAGAAATTTTCAATTGAATACACGTTGAGATGACTTGGTCTATAGGATTCTCATTTACCTATACCTACGTCCCCTCTTGTTTGGACTTAGAAATTTTCAATTGAATACACGTTGACTTGACTTGGTCTATAGGATTCTCATTTACCGATACCTACGTCCCCTCTTGTTTGGACTTAGAAATTTTCAATTGAATACACGTTGAGATGACTTGGTCTATAGGATTCTCATTTACCTATACCTACGTCCCCTCTTGTTTGGACTTAGAAATTTTCAATTGAATACACGTTGACTTGACTTGGTCTATAGGATTCTCATTTACCTAAACAAACGTCCCCTCTTGTTTGGACTTAGAAATTTTCAATTGAATACACGTGTAGATGACTTGGTCTATAGGATTCTTATCTACCTATACCTTCATCCCCTCTTGTTTGGACTTAGAAATTTTCAATTCAATACACGTTGACTTGCCTTGGTCTATAGGATTCTCATCTTTCTATACCTACATCCCTTCTTGTTCGACTTAGAAATTTTCAATTCAATACACGTTGACTTGACTTGGTCTATAGGATTCTCATTTACCTATACCTACGTCCCCTCTTGTTTGGACTTAGAAATTTTCAATTGAATACACGTTGACTTACCTTGGTCTATAGGATTCTCATTTACCTATACCTACGTCCCCTCTTGTTTGGACTTAGAAATTTTCAATTGAATACACGTTGAGATGACTTGGTCTATAGGATTCTCATCTACCTATACCTACGTCCCCTCTTGTTTGGACTTAGAAATTTTCAATTGAATACACGTTGAGATGACTTGGTCTATAGGATTCTCATTTACCTAAACCTACGTTCCCTCTTGTTTGGACTTAGAAATTTTCAATTGAATACACGTTGACTTGACTTGGTCTATAGGATTCTCATTTACCTATACCTACGTCCCCTCTTGTTTGGACTTAGAAATTTTCAATTGAATACACGTTGACTTACCTTGGTCTATAGGATTCTCATTTACCTATACCTACGTTCCCTCTTGTTTGGACTTAGAAATTTTCAATTGAATACACGTTGACTTGACTTGGTCTATAGGATTCTCATTTACCTAAACCTACGTCCCCTCTTGTTTGGACTTAGAAATTTTCAATTGAATACACGTTGACTTGACTTGGTCTATAGGATTCTCATTTACCTATACCTACGTCCCCTCTTGTTTGGACTTAGAAATTTTCAATTGAATACACGTTGACTTACCTTGGTCTATAGGATTCTCATTTACCTATACCTACGTTCCCTCTTGTTTGGACTTAGAAATTTTCAATTGAATACACGTTGACTTGACTTGGTCTATAGGATTCTCATTTACCTAAACCTACGTTCCCTCTTGTTTGGACTTAGAAATTTTCAATTGAATACACGTTGAGATGACTTGGTCTATAGGATTCTCATTTACCTATACCTACGTCCCCTCTTGTTTGGACTTAGAAATTTTCAATTGAATACACGTTGACTTGACTTGGTCTATAGGATTCTCATTTACCGATACCAACGTCCCCTCTTGTTTGGACTTAGAAATTTTCAATTGATTACACGTTGACTTGACTTGGTCTATAGGATTCTCATTTACCTATACCTACGTCCCCTCTTGTTTGGACTTAGAAATTTTCAATTGAATACACGTTGACTTACCTTGGTCTATAGGATTCTCATTTACCTATACCAACGTCCCCTCTTGTTTGGACTTAGAAATTTTCAATTGAATACACGTTGACTTGACTTGGTCTATAGGATTCTCATTTACCTATACCTACGTCCCCTCTTGTTTGGACTTAGAAATTTTCAATTGAATACACGTTGACTTGACTTGGTCTATAGGATTCTCATTTACCTATACCTACGTCCCCTCCTGTTTGGACTTAGAAATTTTCAATTGAATACACGTTGAGATGACTTGGTCTATAGGATTCTCATTTACCTATACCTACGTCCCCTCTTGTTTGGACTTAGAAATTTTCAATTGAATACACGTTGACTTGACTTGGTCTATAGGATTCTCATTTACCGATACCTACGTCCCCTCTTGTTTGGACTTAGAAATTTTCAATTGAATACACGTTGAGATGACTTGGTCTATAGGATTCTCATTTACCTATACCTACGTCCCCTCTTGTTTGGACTTAGAAATTTTCAATTGAATACACGTTGACTTGACTTGGTCTATAGGATTCTCATTTACCGATACCTACGTCCCCTCTTGTTTGGACTTAGAAATTTTCAATTGAATACACGTTGAGATGACTTGGTCTATAGGATTCTCATTTACCTATACCTACGTCCCCTCTTGTTTGGACTTAGAAATTTTCAATTGAATACACGTTGACTTGACTTGGTCTATAGGATTCTCATTTACCTAAACCAACGTCCCCTCTTGTTTGGACTTAGAAATTTTCAATTGAATACACGTGTAGATGACTTGGTCTATAGGATTCTTATCTACCTATACCTTCATCCCCTCTTGTTTGGACTTAGAAATTTTCAATTCAATACACGTTGACTTGCCTTGGTCTATAGGATTCTCATCTTTCTATACCTACATCCCCTCTTGTTCGACTTAGAAATTTTCAATTCAATACACGTTGACTTGACTTGGTCTATAGGATTCTCATTTACCTATACCTACGTCCCCTCTTGTTTGGACTTAGAAATTTTCAATTGAATACACGTTGACTTGACTTGGTCTATAGGATTCTCATCTACCTATACCTACGTCCCCTCTTGTTTGGACTTAGAAATTTCAATTGAATACACGCTGGTATTATTTTAAATTAAGGCCCGTCTCACGTCCATATATAAGAAAATAATTTTTTTGTAGATTTAGGTGTGCTAAAACCGAATCTTAAAACCGTTTCCGTCGCAAAAAAATGATTTTCATGATATGAAGAAATTAGTTTTTCGAAAAGTAGTTGATCAGTTTCCATGTAAATTTAACTTAAAATGAGCACCCACTTTCTGGCCACCTTATAGATTTCATCCACTCTATATCTGTGCCTAAATCAAAACGCAGATTCCATGAACAAAGCTTCTTTCTTAGAACTGCACGCCTGTGGAACTCTGTTCCGTCTGCCTGCTTCCCTCCGGACTACAACTTGGATGTCTTCAAGTCCAATGTTAACAAATTCCTAATGAACCGCCCCCTTAAGTAAACATTTCAGCAAATCTCCTCACTAACGTAATGTACTTGCAATAACCCTTATCCCTGAGTGGCTTCCGGGCCTTGATAAGTGGTGATCACTGTGTAAAAAAAAAAAAAAAAAAAAAAGGTCGGTGTTTGGTCCGTCCTCTGCTTCTGTTGTCGTAAATCAAAGGATTCTTCAGCACTGATCAGGAGTACTGGTTAGATATTATGAAACAATGGCATAAACATTTCATAGATCAATTCTTCAGAAGTAGATGAATCTGTCATTGATGGCCACAAAAAGATCATGGAATTGGATGATTTGTCGACAAGAAAAGAAAAAGATCTTATATTGACCAGATCAACCCAGGCAAAGCACCTGGTTTGCAGAAGGAGAGAACATAAAATCAGCTCGTATTATTTAGATTCATCTTGAGTGTGATTTTCACGTTTCAGTCGATGTAACCTCCGACCTTCTTTAGGTGTATCTTGTCAAACTCGGGAATGTTTCTGTCGAACTCAGGAATTTGGACATAATTTCAAGTGGAACCCTTTATTTACTTCATAGGGGTAGCATGTTCTTGTTCCATCAGCCATGACTGGATAGTAACTCGCTATTAGGACCTCTATCCAGTCAAGAAAAAAAGTGTCCTCCAGATCTAAAATGCACAAATGCTCAACAATTATCGAAAAATAAAAACTATCTAGAAGATTCAGCAAACATGACAGCTGAAAGCCGACTCCAAATTTGCGACCCACGTAAAACCATGCTGGGTGTATTAATGTCTCATGATGACGTGCTGCACTTGAAAATTTGGAGAGAAAGTGGTCTGGTATTGGCAGGTAAATGTCTTTATAGTGCCTGCCTGCTTCTTCGGGACTGATCACCGTATTCGAGCGCGACGGAGTGTAAACATAGTTCCTTTGCTTTTATGCATGCGTGTGGTCACATTCACAACGTCGTGTTCCTACGCGTTTTTAATAAGGCAGAGATGTTTCAAAGTGGTGATCGCTGGAAATGTTCCTGCCTGTTAAAAAAATTTAAAAAACAAAGATTGTGATTTTTTTTTTTTTACCCCTGCAATGGCATTAGCCAGTAACGTCTTTCCGCAGCCTGGAGGTCCATGGAGTAAAAGACCTCGTGGAGGAGTGACACCCAGCTGACGATGGATCTCTGGATGTTTCATGTGGACCAGAATTTTGCATATATCCTAGAAAGATGAAAATAACAAAAAAAAAAAAATATCTTATTATATTTAGTTGTACAGGTCCGATGTTACCTGGGAACAAGTTGTGTTACAAATAAAACGTTTAAAAGAGAAAAGGGCATCCACCACTAGATTACGAAGTCTGTTTTAAACTCTGTCAAGGCATGATAAGGTCTTTCTAGCATCTCCTGCCTCCTCCCTTGAGGCTTGCATTTACTAATATCCGCGGGCTTAGAACTAACTTAGATGATGTTGAGTCATTTCTCCTTGTAAACACCCCGGATATCTTAGCATTAAGTGAAACTAACCTTCACTCCTCCATTCCCTCTAACCACTTTAACATGCCTAGTTATCTCCCACTCTACCGTAAGGATTCGGACAGACATATGCATGGACTTGGAGTCTATATTCGTAACACCCTCCCCCTGACTAGAGAAATAAAACTAGAATCAGAGGACCAGGCCTTTATGTGCTTCAGACTAAATATGCAACACAATATTAGCTACTTGTATTTTCTCTACCGCTCTCCCTCAAACCAAGACTGTACCCTAATAAACAAAGTCTCAGACAGCATAGATATAGCACTCTCCCTCGATACTAGCGCACAAATACATGTATTTGGTGACTTCAATGTCCACCACAGTAACTGGCTAGGATTCTCTAATCACACAGATGTAGCTGGTAGCGCAACACATAGCTTCTCTTTATCCCATTCCCTATCTCAGTTGGTTACATTTCCAACACGTTACCCAGGCCAGCATGATCAACATGCCTCACTTCTAGATCTCTTTCTGACAACGGTTCCCAATGACTGTATAACAAATGCCCACAGCCCACTCAGAAATGCTGATCACGCTGTGATAATGGTAAAAATCAGCCTAAATTCTCACCCTAAAACTGAAGACCCACTACTCAAAACAACGAGGTATTACAAAAAGGCTGATTGGGAAGCCATCAGGGAGCTCATCAGAGATGCCCCATGGCAAAATATCTTTACTCTTCCAGCGAAACAGTGTGCAAATGAGACCACTGAATGGTTCAAAACTGCTATTGAAACACATGTTCCCGCACGGAAATTCTATAGCAAGCCCCACTCTCCCCAATGGTTTACTTCTGCTTGTGCAGCTGCCATATGTCAAAGGCAGCATGCGTTCCGCAGATTCAACTGACATAAGTCCAGCTCAAACAAACAGAAGTTTATAGAAGCTAGAAATAATTGTAAGAGAATGATAGAGACAGCTAAGACAGATTACTCTGAAACCACCAGAAAGCGCATCGTTAAGCGTAGTTAATAATGGGCAGTCAACTATTCCCCCATTAACAAACAATCATGAGGTTGCTTGCACGGCAACTGACAAGGCTAATCTGCTTGCCAGTCGGTTTGCCTCAAACTCCACACTGAACTCGGTACACCACTCACTCCCATATTTTCCTCTGCGAACAGACGCCACACTAGACGATTTGAAAATCACCCCTTCTCAGGTACATGCTATTATAAAAAACCTAGACACCTCAAAAGCATGTGGACCAGATCTCATCCCGGCTGTGCTATTAAAAAAATGCTCTGCCGTGGTTGCTCCAGTTCTCTCCAAACTTTACAATAAATGCCTTAACGAATCTTGTTTTCCCGACTGCTGGAAAACTGCCTCTGTAGTACCAGTCTTCAAGAATTCTGGTGAAAGAACTGACCCACTAAATTATCGCCCCATTAGCCTCCTCCCGCTTTTCGCCAAAATATTTGAGTCCTTAGTTAATCAAGCCCTAGTCCAGTACCTAACAGCTGCTAAACTCCTGACTGACAAACAATATGGATTCAGGCAAGCCCGTTCAACAGCAGATATCTTAACTGTAGTTTCTGAACGTATATACCGTTCATTGGATAAAACAGGGGAGGGTAGAGCGGTAGCCCTCGATATATCTAAGGCTTTTGACAGGGTATGGCACGATGGTCTCCTAAGGAAAATTAGATCATATGGAATCACTGGAAGAATTCATAAAGTAATTAAATCCTTAAGTAATAGAAAAATCAAAGTTGTCCTCGACGGTCGTACATCCAAACAATATGACATAAATGCGGGAGTACCTCAGGAGTCTATCCTTGGACCTCTATTATTCCTGATATTCATAAATGACCTCCCTGATAAAATTGTTTTGGAGATGGGTATATTTGCCGATGACACCACTCTCTATAACAAATGAACACATATCCAAGGAAATGGCAGAAACACTAGAGGATGACCTCCAATCCGTAGTGGAATGGGGACAAAAATGGTTGGTCACATTCAATGCTGCTAAGTCTAAGCTTGTTTCCTTCAATAACTACAAGAAACCTTCTCTACCACCAATAGCAATGGCCAAGAACACATTGCCTGAAAGTACTTCTTTTAAACTCCTCGGCCTAACGTTTACAGGGAATATGAACTGGAATAGATACATTGAGAGCATTGCCAAGGCTGCTGCAAGGAAGGTTGGCTCCCTCTACCGTGCTAGAAAACTACTTACGCCTGACAGTATCCTATACCTCTATAAGGCAACCATTCGCCCATGTATGGAGTACTGTTGTCACATCTGGGCTGGTGCATCTGCTGCTTGTCTCTCGCTCCTGGACAGGGTTCAAAAGAGAGTCGCCAACCTGATAGGTCCTGAACTGTCATCTAGGCTTCAGCCTCTGTCCCATCGACAAACTGTGGCATCCCTCTGCCTGTTCTACAAATACTTTAATGGTGAATGCTCTGACGAACTGCAAACACTTGTACCTCCCCGACGTAACTACCCCCGACAAACCCGACAAGCTACTAAGTCTCATCCCTTTACAGTAGAGATCCCTAGGTGCAAGAAAGCCTTTTACTCCAATAGTTTCTTCCCCAGAACTGCTGGTCTTTGGAACTCCTTTCCGGGATTCTGCTTTCCCAACTGCAATGATATGCAGAAGTTCAAGTGTAATGTTAACAAACATCTTTCTACTCTTCTCCCTTCATAATGACCCAGCTAATTAAGTCCCTAATAGTAGCCCCCTGCTTCAAAGTGGCACTGTGCCTTGTTTGGAGTGAAAATTGAATAAAAAAAAAAAAAAAAAAAAAAAAAAAAGATGTTGCAATAATACTCCATCGTTGGCCGTACCTGGCTTTTATATAGGTAGAGAATTGCATCAGGAGTGAGATATCTACTAGAGCGGTAGAAGGATCCTACCATTTTTCCAGTGGCCTTGGCAATGGATTTGATGCATGTGTTCCATTTCAGATCAGGAGTAAAGGTCAAGCCTAGAAGTTTGTTAAAACATGGAGCCTCCCCAAGACGAGAGCCATTCATTTCAATTGATGCCAGATAGGGATCAGAGTGTTGATGATGTAAAGATAGAAGTTTGGTTTTAGATGTATTAAAAGTAACCAGCCACCGCTTTCCCCATTGTACCATAAGCAGCTACAAAGATGGAAATAAGTAAAATAATTACGTACCAATAAACACTGTTCATTACCTCCAACATCAGCAAAAGTTGTACTTGAAATCTGAAATCCAAACTCTAAAAAAAGACAAAAATAACATAAATTAAAACTCAATAATAAAGTAGAGATATTTCCGATAGTGTTCAATACTAAAATTCTTATTAGTAGAGCAAATATTTTATCATGTAATTTACACAAGCCAAATCTATATATCTATAAAAGCGAACGTGTCTGTGTACATTTCCCTACGCAATAACTCTGTCAATTTTTAGTCTACAGACTCGAAATTTGATATACAGGGTACTGAGATTTGGGAAAATCTATGTGATTGGTTTTGGGCCAGAAATTAAGCTGTTAAGGGGGTCAAAGTTCAACAATTTGACTGTTGACAACCCTACCAAACTCCTTCGACAATTTGGGGTCTACACACTTGAAATCTTAGATATAGGCTTGTATCTGGAGTTGGGTGCTTTCTGGAGCGATAAAATGATCCAATCATTTGTTCAACGACCTTAGCAATAGACTGGATATAAGTGTACCGTTTTAAGATGCAAATTGAAAGTTACTCTAAAGAGTTTTATTAAGAGTTAATCTTAAAACCTACCTTTGCTTTGTGTATTTTTATCTGGTTGTTCTTGCCGTGAACGTTCTGACAATCTCGGTCTTTTTGATGATGGAACATCTGCATCCTAAAAAAATAAATAAGCAGTATTAGTGGCTTTGTTTTTAATTGGAATTCACCACTTGTCTCTAACCTGAAGGATAAGAATTAACAAGCTGAGCATGTGGGGTCCCCCTTTCACAAGTGAAAAATTTACTTTTACCATGACTAATGTTTGTGCAAAATTTAAAAAAAATCCAAGTTGTGATCATTGAGTGCAAACGGATCAATTAAGAAAGATGGATAAATTAAGACCTGGCCAGAGATAGGTTATTTTCAAAGTTAATTTCTAAAAGTCGTCCGATACATACCAGCAACAACTGTCACTGATGCTGTTGTTAAGAAACTTGAATCTGAATGTAGTGTTAAACAGATAGATTCCCAGAGTTTGACAAAAAGATTCCCAGAGTTTGACAGAAAGATTCCCAGAGTTCGATAGAAAGATTCCCAGGGTTCGACAAAAAGATTACAGAATCCGACAAGACATACGTGAAGGTTAGAGATTATATAAACCATAACATTCAAGATGAGAACAGCAGTCCAAAGAATCCAAATAATATTAAAAACAAATCCTCATCTCAAAAATTCAGAAACGCAAAATCCTCAAATATTTTCAATACTTATCAATCATAATAATTTGCATGAAAGCGACACGTGCAAAATTACGATTAGTGAGATATCGACGGTAGGGGGATGAGGTCAAAGGAACTCAACAATCATGACATGAATGTATACGAAACTATAAGATCAAAGTAATAGAAATCCGAACATTATACCAACCTTGGACGCCTTCACGGCAGAGACAACTTCTGATGTCGCATTCTTTCTCCTCTCATTCGGTTGAGTTGGGGTTACATCATGAGCTGAGAACCTTTTGGAATCGTAAGCTTTCAGTCGATTTCCATCCACCATTTTGTTTTTGGTCAAATTTACATCATCTGCCAAATAAGAACGATTAGTATTGGATTTTTTGTTGTTAGAAGCCATATGTATGGGAGAGTGGTTCATTATGTAAGGAGTGGAAGAGGCGACTGGTGTGGACAAAGGGGTGAGAGACGGTTTGTGATGAGGGCTGGGTGGATGGGATGGTGTCTTCGAGGAACTAGACATGCCAGTGAGAGCAGAAGGGACCGACAGGGTCGGAGATGGGGCCGGAGACGAAACCCGCTTGCAAGGCGTGGAGGTTGGTAATGTCGGTTTTGAAACGTTTGTTTCATTTGGTACTTCCATGACGTTGCTGGATTTTTCCGTCTTTTTGTTATTCTGGTAGATGGAGGTCATGAAGTTGTTCATTGCGTTTGTGTCCTGCGGAAAATACGAAAACGTTAGGAATAGCAAATGAGAAATAAAAAAAAAATTTTAAATTAAAAATAAAAACTCAGGAAAAAATTATTATAGTAAATAATTTATATATATATATATATATATATATTCACAGACATACATATACGTATATATATATAGAGTAGAACTCCAGAATAAAGCATTAATAAATGGTAAGATGGTGAACATCTTAAAATTTGGAATATAGACTTTTGTCATTTATTTGTTATATGCTCTGTAATTACATTGAGCTTCATAAATTAAAGGATTGGTATATATAAAAGGAGAAATTTCCATATATATATATAATATAATATAAACCTGAACGTCTGTGTTGTGTCTGGTCACGAATAGGCTCCTATATGGTTGACTATTATAGAAAACTGATCACATATAATGATGTATCGAGACACAGGAATGGGTATGTTTGATCTGGCATAATGATGATTCATTAAAATTGTGGGGTCTGCATACGCGCCTGGTCCACAAAGTATGGAAATAAAAAATTTAAAAAGTAAAAAAAAAACGTTTACAAGTGTTTTTGATATAGATGTACATAATAATACTTTGATAAGTATGTTTTAACTTAAATAGGGATGGTATAATAAAATTGTAGGGTCTGCGTTCGCGCCTCGCCTCCATAGAATGGAAATAGGCACAAACTTTAATAAAGACTTTTCATATCTATCTGCGTAAGTATACTTTGATAATTATGTTTCAGTTTGAAGAAATATGGTATAATAAAATTATGGGGTGTTCGTTTGCGCTTGACCTCCATAGAATGGAAATATGTCACAAAGTTTAACAAGGTTTTTTAATATAGATCCACAGAATATTGTGATAAGTGTTTCAGTGTGAACAGGTATGGTATAACAAATTATGGGGTTTATCTATTTTATGTTTACTTTCATCATATTTTGCTTTGGTTTTGATACCCCAAATTCGAAGCTATCTCATTACAACCCTTCCTTTTGATAACCTATCATACTTTCATAAATCAGAGTCCATTTTCTGTAGGCTGTTTTTGAACCCAGTCAACGACGGGTACTTTTGCTAGTAATATATATATGTGAAAATAAGTTTCTTCAATTATACAATGCTGGCTACATGTATGTATGTATGTCTGTGTGTGTGTGTGTGTATATATATATATATATGTATATATATATATAGTAGAACCCCAGAATATGGCATTAATCTGTTCGCGGGTTGGAATCGTAAGGTGAAATCGCCGTATGGTGGAGGCTAAAAAAAAGTACATATCAAAAATTACAACACAAAATACAGTACAATATATAATACACATGTATATAATCAAATAACATTATAAATAACACTGTAAGGCGGGGCAAATACCGTAACTAGGGGCTTGAAAAACATTGTATTCCACATCGTAAACTAAAAAACAACGTATCCTAGGGCCACCGTATCCCGAGGTTCTACTGCATAGACATACACGTAGTCAATAAAGAAATGTTAACGCAAAAAGAAATGTCGATGTTAAAATGTGAATACCTTGTACATGACGTAATCAGCGTTGTCAGAGGAAAAGCTTTTCTCCGTTGTGTCGCTTTCGGCATCGATGCAATCCTCACTGTATCTGGAGAAGGAAGACGGAAAACCAAACATCAGATCAGAATTTCAAGTTCACACATAACTGGATAGATATTTAGATAACGTTTTTTTTCCCCTGATCGTATTGCAGTAACAAAGTGTCGTTATTTGATTGGACAAGCTAGCTAGTTAGTTATGATAGTCCATCCATCTGGGGTCCTGGATATGACCTAAAACTATATCTGATGGTGAGGCCCCCACCTTGCGGGCCTTGGGGAGTGTGGAACCACCCTTTAATTGCCATTGCTCCCAGGTCCACTCTGACCCTGTTAGGGTCCTAACTATGAGTTAAATAGAATCCGACTTAAAAAACAAATATACTCCATTAAATAATCGTTCCTCAAAATAACTAGATTCGGCATTAAATAACCTGAAAAACGTTGATATGCCGTAAAACAAAAACAACCAACCATCCATGTGGATGACGATGTCTCCATTTTTTTTTAAAAATTGACTCTATGTCTCCGTTGATGACTGTGAAGCCCGATGCGTCGTCTACACTGCTTTACACAGATAGAGCACGGGAAGACAGGATTTGAGTTTGGATGATGAGTGGTCGCCGCTCGTTGGTGTCTCAGTCTGCGACGTTCCATAGCTGCTCGCTCAAAAATTTAATGAAAACGTAAACGAATCTCTTAGTAAACGAGAGTTGCCTCCCTCTGCAAAATGACAAATTGCAAGTCCAATGTAAACAGATTGCAAACAGCGCTTTGTTATTTACATACCGTACTTCGGAGTAATTGCACCAAATCCAGGGGTAATTGCACCAACTAAAAAAAAAAGTGCTCTTTATATGCATGCTTGCCAAAAGAGTACTTTTAACTAGTTGGCGCCACTAATCCCGATGTATAAACACTTTTGCAGTTTTAACAAAAGAGCTACAATAATATCAGGGCGTCTCCATTCACGCTGAACATCTACAGAATGCCAACATCAATATATTAGATATGAAGCAGTCCCCTGTGGAATTTCTACAGGTCCCGCTAGTGTTAAAGAGTTATTTTATTAAAATAATCAATAATCAGTAATAATCAATCAATAACCAGTAATACTTACCGGAAACCACTCTTCTTACTAGCAATGTGCTTCTTTTCCAACTGACTCGTAAAATCATCCGCCTCTTCCGAAGATGGTTCATCCTTACAAATGATTTCGTAGGCTACGCAATAGAATTCAAAACAAATTTAAAAAAGTAGATAATTCTATATTCATAAAGTTAGGTAAGTGGTAGATAAATAGAAAAGCTAAAAAATGTTGACACACACACACACACATATAACAGTGAACTGCACGCAAGAGCATGCAGACACACCCACGCCCGTATATGGAAGAACGGTGATAAACACACAGACCCGTAAAAGTACTCGTAACAAGAAAACGATTAGTAAAGTAAACGATTAAATAATAAACAGGACAGCAAAAGTTTCATGGGCACGAGCTGCTAAAAACAGCCT
The DNA here is from genome assembly GCF_053919585.1 of Euprymna scolopes. Lineage (NCBI taxonomy): Eukaryota > Metazoa > Mollusca > Cephalopoda > Sepiida > Sepiolidae > Euprymna > Euprymna scolopes. The sequence goes on along the minus strand of NC_136527.1, from coordinate 95,395,901 downwards.
ATCCTGCCTTGACAGAGTACAAAATAGGCTCCGTGGCCTACTGGGTGATGCCCTTTTCTCTTTCTTGCGAGCCTGTCTTTGTGTTATCGTTACTACCATGGCAGGTGCTTGTCTGAGCTCCAATCTTTGGTCCCCCTCCCTCACCCGTCTAGCTGAAACCACTGTCAAAAATTTGCCCCACTCTTTATCTGTGCCAAAATCAAAACGTAGATTCCATAAACAAGGCTTCTTTCTTAGAAGTGCACACCTGTGGAACTCTGTTCCGGTTGCCTGTTTCCCACCTGACTACAACCTGGATGTCTACAAGTCCAATGTTAACAAATTCCTGATGAACTGCCCCCTTAAGTAAGACACTTTATCAGATCTCCAACACTAACGTACTGTACATGCAATAACCCTTATCTCTGAGTGGCTTCCGGGCCTTGATAAGTGGTGACCACCTTGTAAAAAAAAAAAAAAAAAAAAAGAAAAAGTTGACTTATGCAATTCTTGAGAGTATGTGTTTCGTAACACAAAATCAATCACTTAATTATTATATCAATCAGTGAATCTATTTTGCCCTTAACTCATCAGAAGAAATAGCAACAATTCATCCATGAAAAAAAATCCGAAAATTGGAAAAGAAGCTGTAAATACCTTATAACATGTTTACATTATGTCCTTTTGGAATTACACTGAGCTTCTTAAATAAGGATTAGTATATATTATAAGGAAATAAAGTATATTCTCACAAAAATACACGTGTGTACAGATCACGTTGACACATCGGTTCTTGCCAGATCACCGGAAGGTTAGGTGCTTTAGGTACCGCGCTGAGTCGTAGAAATTTCTAGGTTGATATCAATTTATTTTTTTTTGGCTCAATTAACACCCTTACACACACCTCGACTTTCTTTTTCGCCTTCGCGTCACGGGTTCAAGCCTGCCTACCTACCACCACTTTTTATTTTTTTTTTTTGCTCAACACACACCTCAAATTACAAAAAGTGCGTGCAATTCGTATCCTGATGAAAATAAAAAAAATTTAATGATTCACAAAAAATGCAATTCGTATCCTGATAGAAAAAGAAAATGGAAATGTACCACTAACCTCTTTCGACACTTTTCAAGAATGCAGTCCTTTTTTTCCTGTTATAATCTCTGAAAAAAATTAAATGTATAAATAAAAATAAATTAGGTACTTTGCATTTTACGATTTCGCTTGGCCACAAATATTAGAATCAAAACAATAAACGTCGGAAAAATCATAACGACAAATTACCTGTCATCTGGCTGATTTTCGTCTATGGTAGCGAGACAATGACCGTGGCTGATTTAGCGGAAACTAAGGTTTTAACAACGACTAGCGGGTGATCTGTGCGAATAGCAAAGATTGACTTTGAATAGAAAAGTTTGAAAGACGCATGAGGGTCAATGAGGCTGATCGGCAGAAGCTGGAAATCTTTAACAAGAATATCTCTGTCGCATCTTGCTGACCATGTTCCACCTTACCTCGGCTAGGGATGTTTATCCTGTGCCCCCAGAATTAACAGAGATCATACCATTCCTGTAATGATCTGGTTTCTGTTGATTGGAACCTTGAGGAGGCTTAAAGCTACTCAAATTCCAGTGAAGACCAATAGCCGCTGCCAACGAGAAATCGATGGTAAGCAGCTGTTGGGATAATGCAAATTTATTTGCAAATCTTATCAAAAGAGATGGAGAGTGCTGACATGTTGTCACTCAGCTTTCAGGGAACAGCGCAGGCTGTTTTCAAGGAGAAACTATGTGAAGGCTCCTTGTGAGCCAATAATAACGACAACAACACAGGTTCACAATTTTCAATTTCAGATATGCGGCCATGATTAAATGGACCCCTTCTATCTTACCTATTTTTACTGACATATGACGTCAGGCTTCGATGAAAATAGAGTACGTCTTTGTTCGGCCGTCTTCCCAGTAGTTACCTACTCCAGAGTGCCTCCCTGCCCCTCCTTTTTGAGAGAGGGTCTGAATTGCCTCCATATTAAACTGATTTATGCTGGGCCCCCAAAACCAACAGAGATTAGACCATTCCTGTAATGATACGGTTCCGGATACGATTTTGCAGTAGAAGTTTAGTTCTGTGCAGTTCTAGGAGGTCCACCCTTCCAAGCTTTGCCTTCTCTCTTTGAGAAACGGCTGGTTTATTGCTAATCACCGAGGCGCTCTTACCGGAGAATCCCGACAGGGCTGTCCAGGTGCCCCTCTTCGGGAGCACTGACTTCTCAATCCCATTTTCCGACCCTGGTGTCTAAGTTTTTGCAATTGGAGAGGACTAAACGCATTCTTTGCCAACATCTCAATCTTAAATTTCTGTCATGTTAAAGCGACGTCTTCAATGATTAGGCATGCAGCTCGTCACCTAAAAGGAGGCGCTAAAGGAGTTCATGAACAATTTTACATAAGGGAGATAATCAACCAAGCAAAAATAAGCATTTTTTTTTTTTTGCAAGAGATAATTTGAGACGCCAAACCAATCAATGGTACAATGAAACAATTCCAATCAAAAAAAACATCTTGTTCCCACAAGAGTATAGTCCCGGAAATTGCGGAGGTAGTTTTCAAAAAGGAAAAACACTAAGTAAAGATTCAAGGTCTTGGAACACATTCCACATGACCATACCAGCGTAACAGATTCACCCCCACCCCTCCTTTGTTTTTTTTTTTGTTTTTTTAACTTGGGAGTCATCATTTATGGCCATCTTCAAGTCTAATGCAAACAAGTTCTTGATGAGCCGTTCCACTTAAGTTAACAAATTTAACAAATCTCCACTACTGACGATTACTATGATTCTGATAATGTGCACTCTTTAACCCTTATCCTCGAGTGGCCTCTGGACCTTGATAAGTGGTGACTCCTATGTAAAAAAATAAAAAAAAGGATGAATCTAATACGCTGGTATGGTAAAAAAATTTTTAAAAATTCAAGTTTGATTTTCGCTTACCCATATGACGACTGCAGATCTCTGGCCATCGTGCCAACACTAAAACTTTTGCTTCTTCCATGACTAGACAAATACTGTCGAAACAAAAGAAACAGAAATCATTATCATATTCAGGGCTTTACATTTACTAGTGGTGGCCATAAAGTGAGTGATCATTATACGTTAAATTATTATAGAAAAGTGATCCCTCACTTTCTTTAAACTAACATTTCTTCATATCTTGGAAACTACTCGTTTGCTGGAATTTTAAACGTTATTTTCATTTTCAACATCCTCAAAAACTTATAAATGTCTTAATTTTCCAAGTTTTTTTTTTCTATAGTGTGGAAAGTCGATTGTCTGCCCCTTGCTGATCTTATATTCCAAACATTCCCAATAGGTGTCGCTAGCAGTGTATCATTCAAAAACAAGATGGAGTGAAGTTTTTCTTCGATAAAATGTTGCATAATATTTGATTTTCTTAAATTAAAAAAATACTTGATCGATTTACGTGATTTTTGGAATATGACATCTTCATGCAGTGACAAGTACGTACATTATAAAGATTTTTTTTCAGATTTTTATAGTAAAAAAGATTACTTGTGGATCATGCACCGAAAAACGCAATTTTACCCAATTTTTTTTTAATTGCTTAGAACTATAAATAACTTTCTACTCATTGATTTTTCGTCATTTTTGGATTATTACTATTTTCGCCGAAAATTTTTCGCCATGACAATTAAGTACGTAATATTGTTTTTGGTAAATATCCAGATACGCTACAACAGAACACCGCGCTCGTAACGTAAACGGAAGCTACAAAATAGTGGAAAGTAGTTCGTGGGTTCAGGGGTTAATACCATGCAAACGGTAAATTTGCCCCAAGTTTGACTATCAGATTCGTTGTCAGCGACCTCAATTACCTATATAAAAACAAATTAGAGTGGTCTGTGTTCTGTTGTAGCGTATCTGTATATTTACCTCGTTTTTGCTTAAAACAATTAAATAAAAAAAAACTTGATCTGTCGACTCTTAATAAGCATTATCAGCCTTATGTTCAATAACAATTTAGTAGTAAAATCATAAATTTGGATTTTCTTAGTTTAAAAAAACTAATGGATCGGTTTAAGTGATTTTTGGAATATGACATCTTCGTTCTGTATAGACTTTCGGTGCTTCTACAGAATTGGCACGAGATTTTGTAGTCGATAAATGGAGTTTTCAGATTAAAAAAAAAAAAACAATGGTCTCAACTGATTTTCTTGTCAATTCTAATAAGTTACAATGGTACCACCTTCCAAATTATACAGTCGAAATTACCTGAATATTACTGAATTATTAAAAAAAAAACTTTAATCGTGTTAGCAGGAGAAAAATTGCTGCTATCTTGTTTAAACAAAACGGAAAATTACCTCCCTTTTGAACTCTCCTGTGTCTTACGATCGTTTTCATCAAAGTCTATTGTTTATTTTCTTTAATAAATAATTTTCTACCTTATCGATTTTCGTAATTTTTGGATATAATCATCTTAAAAATACGAGGAATACGTAGATACGATTCTTTTCATGTGAAATTCAGGATTATGGGTACTAGTGCACTTATTGATCCGTGCTGAAATATTAACGTTATTATTTAAAAAGCCATTCTTAACATGGGGAGGGGAGGGTATTTTGTACCTATTGTATAATTTAACCTTACAATTGAATAAAAAAAAAACATATCATAAAACTTTTATTAAAATTGGAAATACGATTTAAAAAAATAGCGCTGATCAATCAGCAAGTGCACTAGTACCGGATTATGATTTTCGAAATTCCGTCCCAATAGTGTTTCCCGATTTTTCCGTGTTTTTTTTTTTTTTTTTTTTTTAAGTAAGTGTCATTGTGAATATACAAAAAAAAAAAAAAACAAAATAAAAGCACCGCGGTTTTATTTTGTTTTTAAGAGCCACTATGCTAGAAAAGAACGAACTCTCATTTATAAATGAATTCATACACAAAAGAAAACATCCTTATAATAAGGATGTTTTCAATAAGGCTTATTGATAATGTCGAAACATGTGCAAGAGAACACGTGTTCGCATTTTTAGTTGGTGATCGCGAGAAACGATTAGAAATTTTAAAAAATAAAAATGTTTTCTTTAAAAAAAAAAATGGCGTTGTTTACCTGCCGAATCCGTGGAATAAGTTTGGCATCTGCTAAATAAAAAGAATCTTTGCTGGAACCGGATTTCTTTTTTGAACTCATCCTAAATTTGGAAAAGATCGTATAAATTTAGAAAAATAAATAAAATCAAATAGGTTGTTTTAGCAAAATTATCTCCCTTTGACGGTGTTAGCCGAGATTATGTCCCTTATTAAAAATTGTCTTCATCCTATGTGTATTTGTGATTTAAAAAAAAAACAAGAGGCAACAATGCCACACTGCCAACACTCTACATTCTACAATCAAGAACATCTCAACTGCAAAATACGACGCACAGCTGATACAACTCTTCACTCCTTCTGTCTGTATGAGATCTTACAGGCTGCCGAAAGAACAGGTTTATCACGAATTAATATTTTTTTTTAATTCGTTAACTAACTTACACACAACTCAAGTAGATGTTGCTCATACAAGTCGATGATACGTCCTTGACAATTAGTTTGACCATATTGGTGGCCTTTTATCTATCAGGCTGTGATATTTGCTATGTTTAGAATGTCCACCCTTCCAGGTCTTGGCTTCTCATAGAGTTTTCTCTGCAACTTCTCTCCCTCTCACACACAGACGTGATGTTACTTGTCTCAGTCTTTTCTATAAATATTATTATTGCATGTGTTCTGTTCCCTGCTTCCTTTGTTCCAGCTCTTTGAATCGGTGGTCTAGTGGTCGTCACTAATTTGCTGTTTTGATGTAGCGACCACTACATACGGTCGAGTGTCGGCATTCTTGTCACTTTGAAGAAGAACTAAGTTTTGAAAAAGTTCAGTTTGAAATGGATTTTTGTTTACAATGCACGGCCCAGGTTGGCCGATAAGAATAGCAACAAATAATAACAATAATTATTATCTTCAAGTCTCTTCTTAAAGGGGCTTCTCCTTTAAGAATTTACAACTAGTTAATCGACAGTCGACACTTTCACTGAGTTATGCCAAACAGACGGACTGTTCCGCTGTATCACAGTGTGGCTAGACTAAAACTCATCAGAGAGTAATCTAATTTACAACTAGCTTATCGACGGTAGACACTATCAATGAGTTTACGTGTGTGTGTGTGTGTGTGTGTGTTACGTTAACATTCGAAATGTTGATTTTAAAAGCGTTCAGGTATGCTGAAAACGAATATCGCAAGGAAAATTAGCAGAGACAAATAGTTTTGTTGCTAGTTTTATTAATGCGTGTATTTTGAAATGTAAATCACTGGCGACCATGTTTAAACAGGCGGCATATGGAAGGGGCCAACCCTCAGTTTGTTCAGGTATGCTGAAAACGAATATCGCAAGGAAAATTAGCAGAGACAGATAGACAGACTACTAGTTTTGGAGCTAGTTTTATTAATGCGTGTATTGTGAAATGTAAATCCCTGGCGACCATGTTTGAATAGGGGGCATATGAAAGGGGCCAACCCTCAGTTTGTTCAGGTATGCTGAAAACGAATATCGCAAAGAAAATTAGCACAGACTGACTATAGATTCACCATCATAGTATTGAAATATTTTTTTATTTTATAAAGGAATCACTACTTATCAAGCCCCAGAGGCAACTCGAGGATAAGGGTTAAAGTGTGTACAGTAGTCAATTGGACAATATCATAGTAATCGTTAGAAGTGTCAATTTGGTAAATTGGATTACTTAAGAGGAACGGCTCATCAAGAACTTATTTACATTGGACTTGAAGACGACGAAGTAAAAATATAAAGTTGAAAGAACTAGCGAAAAATACGATTTTTACGATGCCTTTCAAATCGTAAACTGCCTGTTTACATTTTTTGCGTTTAAAAAGTGTAAAAAAAGAGCAAACCTTCAGAATCCTAAAAAGATCTCCCGGGAGCATTTTTGCAACATGAAAAATATACAAACCAAAATAAAGAGAGGAGAGGCCACCCTATTTTGGTGAAACGCACGCACGCACACACGCATACACACACACAAACGCACACATAAGCACGCATGTCACCAAGCTAAAGAAGAGAGAAAGTGGGTGAAGGAGAGAAAAGGATCGTGTTCTCTGCACTGCACGTGCCGGGGTCAAACAGAAGTTAAATGAAATCGATTAAAAATGGCTCCACAAAGTTGTGTCTGAACTTTTTATTCTATGAAACTTAAGATTAATAAAACGAAATAATCGTGACCCGTGGAAATTCCACGGCGAATATTTCGCATTCAATAAGAACAAAACGAAAAAGTAGTGAACAAATAAATATATAAGAAAATGAATGTTACCAAAGGCAAGATAAGTTACCCTTCTACCTACCTAGATCACATTTTTGTTGTTTTAACTTATTTTAAAACGTTTATTTAACACAAACAAAAGTAGCGCACAGTTTTAAGTTAGAACAATAAAGAAAATGTCTGACATTTTACAGTCATCTTGTGAGACTCGATAATCGCTCCAAACTCGAAAATTAAGCAAAATACTGGTAGCAACACATCCAATAAATGTCAGCAAACGAACATGTTTTCTTTTTCACATTAGCGAAACTCTTATCAGAGCAAAAGCGAAAATGAGAAGCAAAAACAAATGAAGAAGTCGGTTTTTATCGTTGAGCACAAAAACAAAAACAAAAAGAGTATCTAATCTAATAGGCCCCGTGCTATAGGTCAATCTCCAAAGTCTGTCCCATCACCTCAGTGTTGCATCCAGTTTGTTCAGGTATGCTGAAAACGAATATCGCAAGGAAAATTAGCACAGACAGACTACTAGTTTTGGAGCTAGTTTTAGTTAATGCGTGCATTTTGAAATGTAGATCACTGGCGCCCATGTTTGAACAGGCGGCATATGAAATGGGCCAACCCTCAGTTTGTTCAGGTATGCTGAAAACGAATATCGCAAGGAAAATTAGCAGAGACAAATAGTTTTCGAGCTAGTTTTATTAATGCATGTATTTTGAAATGTAAATTACTGGCGACCATATTGGAACAGGCGGCATATGAAACGGGCCAACCCTATCTTTGTTCAGGTATGCTGAAAACGAATATCGCAAGGAAAGTTAGCACAGACAAATAGTTTTCAAGACAGTTTTATTAATGCGTGCATTTTGAAATGAAAAGGAAAACTAGCACATCAAAGTATTGAAATATTTTTTGTTTTACAAAGGAATCACTACTTATCAAGGCCCAGAGACCACTCGAGGGTTTAAAGAGTGTGCAGTATGGGACAATATCATAGTAATCGTTAGAAGTATAAATTTTGTAAATTGGATTACTTAGGAGGAACGGCTTATCAAGAACTTGTTTACATTGGACTTGAAGAGGACGAAATAAAATATAAAATTTAATGAACTCGCTAAAAATATTTTAACGATGCCTTTCAACTCGTAAACTGCTTGTTTACATTTGTGTACATTTTTCGAAGATAATAAAAAGTGTAAAAAAAAGTAAACGTTTAGAATCCTAAAAAGATCTCCCGGAAGCATTTTTGCAACATAAAAAATATACAAACCAAAATAAAGAGAGGAGGAAACCTACTCAAAAATATGGTTTATTACATCGCTTAAAATAAAGAAGAATCGGGGCCTCCAATAATACGATAATTTGGTGGGGAAGCAAATTGTGTTCTTTTTTCTAACTTGGTTTTAAAAAGTTTTTATTGCTAACATTTATTTTCATGAACTCTAACCACACCTCACAACCCTAATCCGGCCGGTCGGGAAAAAGTTTTTACTTTTTTAAAATTTTGTTGAAACCGACGAAATGAATTTTAATTTAAACTTCGTTTGACGTTGGCACGTCGCACGCACGCACGCACACACACACACACACACACGCACGCACGCACGCACGCACGCACACATAAGCATTCGCTTGTCACCGAGCTAAAGAAGAGAGAAAGTGGGGGAAGGAGAGAAAGGGTCGTGTTCTCTGCACTGCACGTGCCGGGGTCAAACGTAAGTTTTAAAAAATGGCTCGACAAAGTTGTGTCTGAACTTTTTATTCTATGAAACTTAAGATTAATAAAACGAAATAATCGTGACCCGTGGAAATTCCACGGCGAATATTTCGCATTCAAGAGAACAAAACGAAAAAGTAGTGAACAAATAAATATATAAGAAAATGAATGTTACCAAAGGCAAGATAAGTTACTCTTCTACGTACCTAGATCACATTTTTGTTGTTTTAACTTATTTTAAAACGTTTATTTAACACACACAAAAGTAGCGCACGGTTTTAAGTTAGAACAATAAAGAAGTGTCTGACATTTTACAGACATCTTGTGAGACTCGATAATCGCTCCAAACTCGAAAATTAAGCAAAATACTGGTAGCAACACATCCAATAAATGTCAGCAAACGTTCGAACATGTTTTCTTTTTCACATTAGCGAAACGCTTATCAGAGCAAAAGCGAAAATGAGAAGCAAACACAAATGAAGAAGTCGGTTTTTATCGTTGAGCACAAAAACAACAACAAAAAAAGAGTAATCTAATAGGCCCCGTGCTATAGGTCAATCTCCAAAGTCTGTCCCATCGCCTCGGTGTTGCATCCTTGTTTACAAGTACTTTAATGGGATGTGCTCTAATGAACCCATACCACCTCGACGTACAATGGCAAAATTACAGCGGTTCGGTTCACGACGGTTCACTGCTGGGGTCCCTAAAGGTCGGAAATCCTTCTACTCTGATAGTGTTTACTTTACGCAGACTTGCTATCGTATAGAAAAGTCGGTACTTAGTTGGATACGGGGTAATATTTAAAGATAGCGACCAGAGAAAAAAAATAGTCAAAAGGTCGCAACCAGGTTAAAAAATAGTAAAATAGTTTTATTTTGCTTTTATTAATTATTAATAAACGAATGAATCATTTCTATTTAAAATCCATTAAGTATTATGCATGCAAAACTTAAAAAACAAAACATGTTTCTAATGCATCAACATTATGTGAACAAGCTAAATCTAAACTAAATGAATTTGACCTGATGTCGAGTTTATCTAAAAGCGATACTCGATTTTTCACTCGGAATTATTCCTCGTTCAATTCAAGTTTCACGACATATTGATTACATTGTTAGATGACAGTACAAAGAATAGATTTCTAAATAATAATGTTTTTATTTCGGCACGGTAGCACAACTGCATAGGATGCATATATTTTTTCAAGGAGAGGTTGGATGTTTATACTACGCTGGGGTAGGTCGTAAAAATAACCGTTTTTTTTCCTTCATTCTGACCAAAGACCATTTGCTGCTAACCTCTCTCTCTCTCTCTTTCTCTCTCTCTCTCTCTCTCTCTCTCTCTCTCTCTCTCTCTGGCTTCTCCGTGCTCCTGTTACGAAGTTTATATATATATATATATATATATATATATATATATATATATATATATATATATATATATATATATATATGAGAGATGGAGACAGAAAAGGAAAGGGGGGAGAAGGGAGAGAGAGAGAGGGAGGGAGACAGAAAGAGAAAGAGGGGCAAAGGGGGGAGAAGAGAGAGAGAGAGAGAGAGAGAGAAATATGTGTGTCTACGCTCTCCGCCATCACGTCAACGAGGAAGGGAGAAGAAACGGAGACAGCTGAGAGGCACACACTCTATATAAACGCACACATACACACATACTTGCATAAACACACATACACGCACTCGCATAAACACACACACAAATACTTAAACACACCAACACACAAAACACGAATCATTACTCTGTGTTTGTGTGTGTGTGTGTGTGTGTGTGTGTTTCGCTCCCCAGCTTTCTATATCATCTCCGTTTGACAAAGTTTTAATATTCAATACATTAAATCAACAGCTATAATTTATATGAATCGTCCTTGTATTTAGCTTGACTTTCTCAATTCAAATTGAGATTCGCCATTTTGATCCCAGGCAAAGAACAATTTTATTAGCGTAATGGTGCGAAGATCGGGGTGGTGACAATAAGTCGAGTGTCGGCATTCTTGTCACTTTGAAGACGAACTAAGTTTTGGAAAAAGTTCAGTCTGAAATGGATTTCTGTTTACAACGCACGGCCCAGGTTGGCCGATAAGTCTTCAAGTCTCTTCTTAAAGGGGCTTCTCCTTTAAGAATTTACAACTAGTTAATCTACAGTCGACACTTTCACTGAGTTATGCAAAACAGACGGACTGTTCCGCTGTATCACAGTGTGGCTAGACTAAAACTCATCAGAGAGTAATCTAATTTACAACTAGCTTATCGACAGCAGACACTTTCACTGGGTTTACGTGTGTGTGTGTGTGTCTGTGTGTGTATTTCGTTAACATTCGAAATGTTGATTTTAAAAGCGTTCAGGTATGCTGAAAACGAATATCGCAAGGAAAATTAGCAGAGACAAATAGTTTTGGAGCTAGTTATATTAATGCGTGTATTTTGAAATGTAAATCACTGGCGACTATCTTTGAACAGGCGGCATATGAAAGGGACCAACCCTCAGTTTGTTAAGGTATGCTGAAAACGAATATCGCAAGTAAAACTAACAGAGACAAATAGTTTTGGAGCTAGTTTTATTAATGCGTGTATTTTTAAATGTAAATCACTGGCGACCATGTTTAAACAGGCGGCATATGAAAGGGGCCAACCCTCAGTGTGTTCAGGTATGCTGAAAACGAATATCGCAAGGAAAATCAGCACAGACTGACTATAGATTCACCATCAAAGTAGTGAAATATTTTTTTATTTTATATAGGAATCACTACTTATCAAGTCCCAGAGGCCACTCGAGGATAAGGGTTAAAGTGTGTACAGTAGTCAAAGACAATATCATAGTAATCGTTAGAAGTTTAAATTTGGTAAATTAGATTATTTAAGAGGAACGGCTCATCAAGAACTTATTTACATTGGACTTGAAGACGACGAAATAAAAATATAAAGTTGAAAGAACTATCATTTTAATGATGCATTTCAAATCGTAAACTGCCTGTTTACATTTTTTTTTACATTTTTCGAAGATAATAAAAAGTGTAAAAAAAAGAAAACCTATAGAATCCTAAAAAAGATCTCCCGGGAGCATTTTTGCAACATGAAAAATATACAACCCAAAATAAAGAGAGGAGGCAACCCTACTCAAAAATATGGTTTATTACATCGCCTAAAAAAAGAAGAAGAATCGGGGGCTCCGTGGGGAAGTAAATTGTTTTCTTTTTTCTAACTTGGTTTTAAAAAGTTTTTATTGCTAACATTTATTTTCATAAACTCTAACCACACCTCACAACCCTAATCCGGCCGGTCGGGAAAAAAGTTTTTAT
>NC_136527.1:95331053-95376053 GCF_053919585.1 Euprymna scolopes | reverse complement strand
TTTAAGGGCGGTCGATAAACTTTAGTATTACCGTGACAATTGTGCAGTTTATAAGTTTATAAACCGTACTGTTCTTGGATAAAATTCTGGATGTGTATTTCCCCTCTAAAGTCCAACCCTATCCTCACCGTGGTAGGGGGGTGTAACGTTGTAGTTTAACAGCTACACGGCTAAATGGGCTCTGGCAAAAAAAAAAAAAAATCCAGAAAATGTCGGCATTAGTTTGTTGCGTCCGTCATCTGGTCGTCTTTTTATACGCTTGCATGTGGCGAGCAAAAAGGCGTGAAGGGGGCAGGCTGAAAGGAGAACAATACCCGAAAGATGTAAACCGAACGAAAGAGAAAAATGGGCCTCCCTCCAAGGCCCTGTGTTCTCCCCAGCCTGCTCCCAGTTTCCCCGACTTTGCATGCAACTGGTTTTGAGCTTTTGGAAAGCTCTTTTCTCAGTGTCGGGGTGTTGACTCCACTTCCAAGTTAACAAATAGCTGCAAGTCTGGGTACGGTCCGATTGGTTCCGAAGCTCTTCCGCTGTGAGGTGCGCTTTCGAATCTCCCGAAGGGGGCTACCCTCTAAGCAGGCGACACGTGCTCGTGTTACTATGTAATGCATGCTTGCCTCGACTCGACTAAGGACGACTAGAGTTCGACTAGATTGTGTGCTCACAAGCCGCTTTAAGGCCGCTTTTATTATTCCTACTGTCTAGGAACTCCGAAACGGTATGGTAGTGCAATTATATATGACCGTCCTCCAATACGAAATGGTAGTGCAATTATATACGACGGTCCTCCGATATGATAGTAGGAATGCCAGTTTTGTGAGCGATCATCGCCGTCTTATGAACACAAACTAGTGGTATCTTTACGAATCCTGTTGGGTAGAGAGAACACCCCTGTTTTCTCCTCCGCCTGTTATTCTGAGTAGAAACCGCTTTTTAGGAGATGTTCGCAGCAAAGCTTGTTTTTATATAGTGCCCCTCCTTTCGGGAGTTCATCACCTCGCTGCCCAGACGAGAGCTTTCCCCAGTGGAACCTCTTTTTTTTTTCTTATTTTTATTTTATTTTCCAGTTTAATGGCGAACGAACAGTCACCAGCAATTGGTCTGCACCGACAGGAAGATGAGTATAGTATCACCCTTTCTTCTTTCTGTTTCGATTTCAGTCTTTGTGATTTGAAAATTTAATTTAACTGTTTCCATTGTTCCAGCTTTCACACAGCAGTAGATTATCAACACTATAAATATCATCTCTTTTTTATAGATTAGAACAAGCAACAAAACCTAGCAGCATCACCGTTCCTGTCTGCCACATGTCTTGTGCAGTTTGAATCAAGTATTTCTTTCTTTGCGTTCAAGCACATCTGGGTACAATCAAACTGTGTATGATGTATGTCTATCTGTTTCTTCCAACATTAGCATCTCAAAGTCTTGGCAGCAATCATTGTCATAGAAGTAGAGTAAGTATTCTTTTTCTTTCCTTCTGTGTGTATATTTTTGTAATTTCAGGTACTCCTCTTGATCATGATGGAATTCTACTATCAGCTATTGTGAGAATTATGTGGATTGGAAAAAACAACTGAATCCAGCAGCATCAGCTATCCTAGCTGCCACATGTTTCCTGTAGTTACAGAAGTCCTCAAGTAAGTGTTTCTTTCTTTGTGTACATGCACATCTGGATCCAATCAAATTCTAAACTATTAGCTTTATTTAAATGAATGCAGTTCTGCTTGTATTTCTTCTCATCAGCTAACTTATGCAACTGCAAAAAAGAAATAGTAGTACATGTGTGTTTGATCATAGCCAGAAAGTTAAATATATCATTTTAAAAAAATCCATTAGTTATGTTGTCTCTCTTTATTATATAAATCAAAAAAAAATTGTTAATAATTAAAAGAAAAAAAATCATCACAGTAAAAATTATATATATGTAACAAAGAACACAAACAAACATGAAATTGCCATGAGTTTCAGCAAGAAGCAGAAAAGAGAAAAAGTGGAGATAACACCTGGGAAGTAACAGGTAAGAATTTTCTTTATTTCTTTTATTTCTTGTCTCGAATAGCACATAGATTTTTTTCATGTATATATTAAAAAAGAAATAACCCAAGTCCAAAAATTGATGGAAAAACTAAGCATTAAAGTTCAATTAAGCATTAAACAAATAACTTCTAATAATTATGTGATCTATATACAAATTGTCTCCCTTGAATATATATATATATATACATATGTATGTATAAATATGTATAAATATATTTATTCAAGGGAGACAATTTATATATTGTCTCCCTTGAATATATATATATAACCAACCCAGAGATGTCTCGTGATGCGGAGTTCGAATCGTTCCACTGGTATTAATCGTGACACCCTGCACTGAAGATTCCCGAAAGGATGAAACACTAGTGTCTGTAGGTATTTAATAATTATTATAGTAAAAAAATAATTATATATATATATATATAAATTGTATCCCTTGAATATATACTAGTATGGGTTCCTGGCGTAGCCCCGGTGTTTGGTGGTGTATGCTAACCCCCCCCCCCACAACCAAAAAAAAAAAAGCAAAAAAACGGTTAATTTTTTTTGATTTGCCCCCTATTATGAACCCTTAAAATTGTTTGTTTTGGGCTCAAATCAAGATATAAAGTTAGATCCATGTCCAAGAAAACTATATCTAAAATTTCAAGTGTTTAGACCCATAATTGTCGGAGGAGTTTTGTAGAGTTCTCAAAGGTCAAATCGTTGAACTTTGACACCTTAATCGACAAATTTCTGTCCAAATACCAATCGCATAGATTTTCCAAAATCTCAGTACCCTGTATATCAAATTTTGAGTCTGTAGACTAAAATTGACAGAGTTATTGCCTAGGGAAATGTACACACACACAGACAGACATTTTCACTTTTATAGATAGAAAGATATATAATGAGAGACAGAAAGATAACTATATACAATTATTAATGAATTAGTAGAGATAGTTGTTAAATTTCTGGGGATATGTATGGCAATTTAGATGACAAGACTTACTGCTAGAGTGCTCAATGCATTAGTAAAGGTTACTGTTTAGACTTAAAATATATATAGAGAAATTCAAATGGCAGGACTTATATGTAGATCGCTCAATACATCAGTAGAGCAAGGTAATAAGTTTAAAAAATGCATACGTCAATTTAGATAACCACACTGTTTTTGGTATTCATGTGTGAATATGACATAATGTAATATAAATTTTAATAATTTTATTCAAAATGTTATGATTCTCAATAAAAAATCCAAAATGTCAATATTGCTCTATGTATGATAAAGCATTGGCATATAATTTTCTTTCAATAATATAAACGTTTGATAATATCAGCTGTTTCTAGTGATGAGCACTTATTTAAAGTGTAATTATTAAGTAAAAATCTAAATAAATGTGTTTATTGCTCTGTCTTACTCATATAACTTTAGTTAAATCTTAATATTTATATCTCTTGTAATAAAATAAACGTTTTATAATATTAGCTCTGTCATGTGTTGAGCACTTACTTCAAGTGTAATTATAAAGTAAAATTCTAAATAAAATGTCTTCATTGCTCTATGTCTTATTAGGCACTCTTATATAACTCTAGTTAAATCTTAATGTTTATTAATCCTTTAATACAATAAACGTTTTATAATATCAGCTCTGTCTAGTGTTGAGCGCTTATTTCAAGTGTAATTATTAAGTAAAAATCTAAATAAAATGTGTTCATTGCTCTATGTCTTATTGAGCACTCTTATATAACTCTAGTTAAATCTTAATATTTATATCTCTTGTAATAAAATAAACGTTTTATAATATCAGCTCTGTCTAGTGTTAAGCAGTTATTTAAAATGTATTTATTAAGTAAAAATCTAAAAAAAATGTCTTTATTGCTCTATGTCTCATTAAGCAGTCTTATATACCTCTGGTTAAATCTTAATGATTATTTATCCTGTAATTAATTAATCGTTTTATAATATCAGCTCTGTCTAGAGTTGAGCACTTATTTTAAAGTGTATTTATTAAGTAAAAATCTGAATAAAATGTCTTTATTGCTCTATGTCTCATTAAGCAGTCTTGTATACCTCTGGTTAAATCTTAATGATTATTTATCCTGTAATTAATTAATCGTTTTATAATATCAGTTCTGTCTAGAGTTTAGCACTTATTTTAAAGTGTATTTATTAAGTAAAAATCTAAATAAAATGTCTTTATTGCTCTATGTCTCATTAAGCAGTCTTATATACCTCTGGTTAAATCTTAATGATTATTTATCCTGTAATTAATTAATCGTTTTATAATATCAGTTCTGTCTAGAGTTTAGCACTTATTTTAAACTGTATTTATTAAGTAAAAATCTAAATAAAATGTCTTTATTGCTCTATGTCTCATTGAGCAGTCTTATATACCTCTGGTTAAATCTTAATGATTATTTATCCTGTAATTAATTAATCGTTTTATAATATCAGCTCTGTCTAGAGTTGAGCACTTATTTTAAAGTGTATTTATTAAGTAAAAATCTAAATAAAATGCCTTTATTGCTCTATGTCTCATTAAGCACTCTTATATACCTCTGGTTTAAACTTAATGATTATTAATCCTGTACTTAATTAATCGTTTTATAATATCAGCTCTGTCTAGAGTTGAGCACTTATTTTAAAGTGTAATTATTAAGTAAAAATCTAAATAAAATGTCTTTATTGCTCTATGTCTCATTAAGCAGTCTTATATACCTCTGGTTAAATCTTAATGATTATTTATCCTGTAATTAATTAATCGTTTTATAATATCAGCTCTGTCTAGAGTTGAGAACTTATTTTAAAGTGTATTTATTAAGTAAAAATCTAAATAAAATGTCTTTATTGCTCTATGTCTCATTAAGCAGTCTTATATACCTCTGGTTAAATCTTAATGATTATTTATCCTGTAATTAATTAATCGTTTTATAATATCAGCTCTGTCTAGAGTTGAACACTTATTTTAAAGTGTAATTATTAAGTAAAAATCTAAATAAAATGTGTTCATTGCTCTATATCTTATTGAGCACTTTTATATAACTCAAGCTAAATCTTTGTTTATTTATCCTTTAATAAAATAGACGTTTTATAATATCAGCTCTGTCTAGAGTTGAGCACTTATTTTAAAGTGTATTTATTAAGTAAAAATCTAAATAAAATGTCTTTATTGCTCTATGTTTCATTGAGCACTCTTATATAACTTTGGTAAAATTTTAATGTTTATTTATCCTGTAATAAATAGACGTTTTATAATATCAGCTCCGTCTAGTATTGAGCACTTATTTAAAATGTAATTATTAAGTAAAAATCTAAATAAAATATCTTTATTGCTCTATGTCTCATTAAGCACTCTTATATAACTTTGGTTAAATCTTAATATTTATATCTCTTGTAATAAAATAAACGTTTTATAGTATTAGCTGTGTCTAGAGTTGAGAACTTATTTTAAAGTGTATTTATTAAGTAAAAATCTAAATAAAATGTCTTTATTGCTCTATGTCTTATTGAGCAGGGTTATATACCTCTGGTTAAATCTTAATGATTATTTATCCTGTAATTAATTAATCGTTTTATAATATCAGCAAGTTAAATCTTTGTTTATTTATCTTTTAATAAAATAGAAGTTTTATAATATCAGCTCTGTCTAGTTTTGAGCACTTATTTCAAGTGTAATTATTAAGTAAAAATCTAAATAAGATGTCTTTATTGCTCTATGTCTCATAGAGCACTCTTATATAACTCTGGTTAAATCTTAATGCTTATTTATCCTGTAATAACATAGACGTTTTATAATATCAGCTCTGTCTAGTGTTGAGCACTTATTTAAAATGTAATTATTAAGTAAAAATCTAAATAAAATGTCTTTATTCCTCTATGTATCATTGAGCACTCTTATATAACTCTGGTTAAATCTTAATGCTTATTTATCCTGTAATAAAATAGACGTTTTATAATATCAGCTCTGCCTAGTGTTGAGCACTTATTTAAAATGTAATTAATCAGTAAAAATCTAAATAAAATGTATTTATTGCTCTATGTCTCATTGAGCACTCTTATATAACTTTGGTTAAATCTTAATATTTATATCTCTTGTAATAAAATAAACGTTTTATAGTATTAGCTGTGTCTAGAGTTGAGCACTTATTTTAAAGTGTATTTATTAAGTAAAAATCTAAATAAAATGTCTTTATTGCTCTATGTCTCATTGAGCTGTCTTATATACCTCTGGTTAAATCTTAATGATTATTTATCCTGTAATTAATTAATCGTTTTATAATATCAGCAAGTTAAATCTTGGTTTATTTATCCTGTAATAAAATAGACGTTTTATAATATCAGCTCTGTCTAGTGTTGAGCACTTATTTAAAATGTAATTATTAAGTAAAAATCTAAATAAAATGTCTTTATTGCTCTATGTCTCATTGAACACTCTTATATAACTCTGGTTAAATCTTAATGCTTATTTATCCTGTAATAAAATAAACGTTTTATAATATCAGCTCTGCCTAGTGTTGAGCACTTATTTAAAATGTAATTAATCAGTAAAAATCTAAATAAAATGTCTTTATTGCTCTATGTCTGATTGAGCACTCTTATATAACTCTGGTTAAATCTTAATGTTTATTTAGCCTGTAATAAAATAAACGTTTTATAATATCAGCTCTGTCTGGTGTTGAGCACTTATTTAAAGTGTAATTATTAAGTAAAAATCTAAATAAGATGTCTTTATTGCTCTATGTCTTATTGAGCACTCTTATATAACTCTGGTTAAATCTTAATGTTTATTTAGCCTGTAATAAAATAAACGTTTTATAATATCAGCTCTGTCTTGAGCACATTTTTAAAATGTAATTATTAAGTAAAAATCTTAATAAATGTCTTTATTGCTCTATGTCTCATTGAGCACTCTTAATTAACTCTGATAAATCTTAATATTTATATCTCTTGTAATAAAATAAACGTTTTATAATATCAGATCTGTCTAGTGTTGAGCACTTATTTAGAGTGTAATTATTAACTAAAAATCTAAATAAAATGTCTTTATTGCTCTATATCTCATTGAGCACTCTTATATAACTCTGGTTCAATATTAATGTGTATTTATCCTGTAATAAAATAAACATTTTATAATATCAGCTCTGGCTAGTTTTGAGCACTATTTCAAGTGTAATTATTCAGTAAAAATCTAAATAAATTATATAATGCTCGGTCATAGATATTTGAATAAAAGTAACCTGTTATAATATCAGCTCTTTTTTCGAAGCTTTGTATTTAGTTTTGAAAACATTTGTCATTTATAGCAGAGAAATTTCCTTTAAGAGTGCTCAATGTATGAGTTAATTTTTGGAGTTATTTGAAAAATACAAATTTCTGTTATGCGATCCAAAATTTTCTTTTAGACTGCAAAATAGATAAGTACAGCTCTGTAGTGAGTTTTAAAATTGTGTATTGCGAGTATGCTGGAAAAGTAATTACCAGAGTGCTTAATACTGTGGTAGAGTTCTGTGGAAAGATTTGAAAGAATTTTTCTCATTTGTGCTAGACAAATTTACTTTGAGTAAAGCTCTTTCGTACGTTTAAACAATATATATATATATATATGCCAATGATGCTTGCATGTGCTCCATAGTTTAATATAGTTGTGTAGTAAATTTAACAATTGTGTTGTTTAATTATGCAAGACGATTTTACTTTAAGAGTGCTCAATGCATTTATAGAGCTTTGTAGTAAGATTTGGAAACATTTTGGCAATTATTTTAGACAAATCTACTTCCAGAGTGCTTAATATATTAGTAGAGCTTAATAAAACCTTTGAGAAACAGATATGGCATTTCAACTGCATAAATTTATTTTTACAGAGTTCAATGCATTAGTAGAGCTAAATATAGACTTTCAAAAAATATGTATGGCAATTCAGCTACACGAATATACTTTGAGAGTGCTCAATACATTAGTAGACGAAAGCATAAAATTCAGAAAACATGAAGAGCTCTGCAGTATGTTTTAAAAACCTAAATGTCAATACGTAAGTATAGATATACTGTAAGTTTTTAATATATATATATATATATATATATATATATATATATATATATATATATATATATATGACAAGTATTTGAAACAGGCTTCCTATTTGAGTGCCTAATATATTTGATAGCTCTATGGTAACTTTAAAAAACATATTTCCAAATTATGTTAGACAAATTGTCTTTGAGAGTGCTCATTTTTAAGTAGAGCTCTGTAGAAAATTTTTGAGACATGTTCAGCCATTTAAATTCATATCAGTTAATAAATAGAGCTATATAGTGAGTTTTGCAAGCTTATATGTCACTTATCCTAGACAAGTTAACTCTTGTAGCTGTGCAATACATAAGTAGAGTTCTGCATTAGTTTTGGGGGTATGGTTCTCACTTTATTAGGGCAATAACTTGGACACATTATACTCTGGACAAATCCATTGAGGACAACCAAAGGTACCCTGTTTTTTTTCCACTCTGTTGAATAAGACTCATCCGTCTTGGTTCACTCTTGGGACATTAAAACAAAAAAGGTGAAGAATTAAAAAAAAACGAATGAAAAAATATAAATGTCTTTGCAAGTCATTCATTTTCATAACACAAAAATATCTGTAAGAACTTGATAAAAGAATGCACAAACAATAAAATACAACTTTGCTGTCTTGGAATCTAAAATCAGTAGAAACTTCCCCTACTGAAATTCCCGCACACCTCAAAAAAAAAAAGAATCCTTCCTAATGCAATACTTTTCAAGCAATTACAGTGTCAGACTTGGTACTGCAATGACTCTGTAAACTGAAAAAATATGTATAAAAAAAATTAAGCAAAATTGATTCATGTCAACACCTCTCCCAACACCACAGATTAACTACAAAAATACTTGATAAAGCAAAACACAATTACAAATGTATATGAAAAAAATCAAAATAAAAAAAATAAAAAAAATAAACCAAGCAATGGATCATGATTTTCTGGTGTTTGATGGAATGTGAGTAGGCATACAGCCTGGATAATTTTCCAAGGTAAGTGATGATATTCATTATTATTGTCTTTTTGGATTAGTTCAGATATATCTCATAGCTATAATTGTTTTATGTATATATTTATATGTCTAGATGTTATGTGTGCTATTTGCATGTTCCCTATAGAAAAAAAATCTACAAGTGTATTCTGATGTAAAATTAACCAGTAAAACCAATGCTTGTGTTTCTGATACACCAACTATTTCTTATTAGCATATAAGTTGAATCATGAAATTTATCTCCCTTGCCTGTCTCTCTTTATACCTCTGTATTTATCTAGATCTGTCTATCTCTCTCTTCTTATTCTTTATCCCTATAAGCCGTCTTGCCAACCCCTATGTGCGAACTTATAAATTTCAACATGTCTAGATTGATAAGCTTCTCCTTTACCGGTACCTAACTCCCGTTTTGAAGTTAGAAGTTTTAACTTGAATACACGTTGATGTGTCAAGGTAACAGCAGGCATCGATCGGGCACTTCCAGACGCCAACCTACACGGTGCAGAGAAAGAAAAGAAAAGAAACTAAGTCCCGATGTGCCTAGCAGATTAAAAGGCATTTTGCGACGCCTACATGAACCCAACATGGAAATAGGCGTCGATCGGGCACTTCCAGACACTTACTTACACTGTTTTGATCTTTTGGACTTAGAAATTTTCAATTGAATACACGTTGACTTGACTTGGTCTATAGGATTCTCATTTACCTATACCTACGTCCCCTCTTGTTTGGACTTAAAAATTTTCAATTGAATACACGTTGAGAAGACTTGGTCTATAGGATTCTCATCTACCTATACCTACGTCCCCTCTTGTTTGGACTTAGAAATTTTCAATTGAATACACGTTGACTTGACTTGGTCTATAGGATTCTCATCTACCTATATCAACGTCCCCTCTTGTTTGGACTTAGAAATTTTCAATTGAATACACGTTGACTTGACTTGGTCTATAGGATTCTCATCTACCTATATCAACGTCCGCTCCTGTTTGGACTTAGAAATTTTCAATTGAATGCACGTTGACTTGCCTTGGTCTGTAGGATTCTTATCTACCTATACCTACGTCCCCTCTAGTTTGGACTTAGAAATTTTCAATTGAATACACGTTGAGATGACTTGGTCTGTAGGATTCTTATCTACCTATACCTACGTCCCCTCTTGTTTGGACTTAGAAATTTTCAATTGAATACACGTTGACTTGCCTTGGTCTATAGGATTCTCACCTACCTATACCTACGTCCCCTCTTGTTTGGACTTAGAAATTTTCAATTGAATACACGTTGACTTGACTTGGTCTATAGGATTCTCATTTACCTATACCTACGTCCCCTCTTGTTTGGACTTAGAAATTTTCAATTGAATACACGTTGACTTGACTTGGTCTATAGGATTCTCATTTACCTATACCTACGTCCCCTCTTGTTTGGACTTAGAAATTTTCAATTGAATACACGTTGACTTGACTTGGTCTATAGGATTCTCATTTACCTATACCTACGTCCCCTCTTGTTTGGACTTAGAAATTTTCAATTGAATACACGTTGACTTGACTTGGTCTATAGGATTCTCATTTACCTATACCTACGTCCCCTCTTGTTTGGACTTAGAAATTTTCAATTGAATACACGTTGACTTGACTTGGTCTATAGGATTCTCATTTACCTATACCTACGTCCCCTCTTGTTTGGACTTAGAAATTTTCAATTGAATACACGTTGACTTGCCTTGGTCTATAGGATTCTCACCTACCTATACCTACGTCCCCTCTTGTTTGGACTTAGAAATTTTCAATTGAATACACGTTGACTTGACTTGGTCTATAGGATTCTCATTTACCTATACCTACGTCCCCTCTTGTTTGGACTTAGAAATTTTCAATTGAATACACGTTGACTTGACTTGGTCTATAGGATTCTCATTTACCTATACCTACGTCCCCTCTTGTTTGGACTTAGAAATTTTCAATTGAATACACGTTGACTTGACTTGGTCTATAGGATTCTCATTTACCTATACCTACGTCCCCTCTTGTTTGGACTTAGAAATTTTCAATTGAATACACGTTGACTTGACTTGGTCTATAGGATTCTCATCTACCTATACCTACGTCCCCTATTTGGACTTAGAAATTTTCAATTGAATACACGTTGACTTGACTTGGTCTATAGGATTCTCATTTACCTATACCTACGTCCGCTCTTGTTTGGACTTAGAAATTTTCAATTGAATACACGTTGACTTGACTTGGTCTATAGGATTCTCACCTACCTATACCTACGTCCCCTCCTGTTTGGACTTAGAAATTTTCAATTGAATACACGTTGACTTACCTTGGTCTATAGGATTCTCATTTACCTATACCTACGTCCCCTCTTGTTTGGACTTAGAAATTTTCAATTGAATACACGTTGAGATGACTTGGTCTGTAGGATTCTTATCTACCTATACCTACGTCCCCTCTTGTTTAGACTTAGAAATTTTCAATTGAATACACGTTGAGATGACTTGGTCTGTAGGATTCTTATCTACCTATATCTACGTCTCCTCTTGTTTGGACTTAGAAATTTTCAATTGAATACACGTTGAGATGACTTGGTCTGTAGGATTCTTATCTACCTATATCTACGTCTCCTCTTGTTTGGACTTAGAAATTTTCAATTGAATACACGTTGAGATGACTTGGTCTGTAGGATTCTTATCTACCTATACCTACGTCCCCTCTTGTTTGGACTTAGAAATTTTCAATTGAATACACGTTGAGATGACTTGGTCTGTAGGATTCTTATCTACCTATACCTACGTCCCCTCTTGTTTGGACTTAGAAATTTTCAATTGAATACACGTTGAGATGACTTGGTCTGTAGGATTCTTATCTACCTATACCTACGTCCCCTCTTGTTTGGACTTAGAAATTTTCAATTGAATACACGTTGAGATGACTTGGTCTGTAGGATTCTTATCTACCTATACCTACGTCCCCTCTTGTTTGGACTTAGAAATTTTCAATTGAATACACGTTGACTTGACTTGGTTTATAGGATTCTCACCTACCTATACCTACGTCCCCTCTTGTTTGGACTTAGAAATTTTCAATTGAATACACGTTGAAATGACTTAGTCTATAGGATTCTCATCTTCCTATACCTACGTCCCCTCTTGTTTGGACTTAGAAATTTTCAATTGAATACACGTTGACTTGACTTGGTCTATAGGATTCTCATTTACCTATACCTACGTCCCCTCTTGTTTGGACTTAGAAATTTTCAATTGAATACACGTTGAAATGACTTAGTCTATAGGATTCTCATCTTCCTATACCTACGTCCCCTCTTGTTTGGACTTAGAAATTTTCAATTGAATACACGTTGACTTGACTTGGTCTATAGGATTCTCATTTACCTATACCTACGTCCCCTCTTGTTTGGACTTAGAAATTTTCAATTGAATACACGTTGACTTGACTTGGTCTATAGGATTCTCATTTACCTATACCTACGTCCCCTCTTGTTTGGACTTAGAAATTTTCAATTGAATACACGTTGACTTGACTTGGTCTATAGGATTCTAAGATACCTATACCTACGTCCCCTCTTGTTTGGACTTAGAAATTTTCAATTGAATACACGTTGAGATGACTTGGTCTATAGGATTCTCATTTACCTATACCTACGTCCCCTCTTGTTTGGACTTAGAAATTTTCAATTGAATACACGTTGACTTGACTTGGTCTATAGGATTCTCATTTACCTATACCTACGTCCCCTCTTGTTTGGACTTAGAAATTTTCAATTGAATACACGTTGACTTGACTTGGTCTATAGGATTCTCATTTACCTATACCTACGTCCCCTCTTGTTTGGACTTAGAAATTTTCAATTGAATACACGTTGACTTACCTTGGTCTATAGGATTCTCATTTACCTATACCAACGTCCCCTCTTGTTTGGACTTAGAAATTTTCAATTGAATACACGTTGACTTGACTTGGTCTATAGGATTCTCATTTACCTATACCTACGTCCCCTCTTGTTTGGACTTAGAAATTTTCAATTGAATACACGTTGACTTGACTTGGTCTATAGGATTCTCATTTACCTATACCAACGTCCCCTCTTGTTTGGACTTAGAAATTTTCAATTGAATACACGTTGAGATGACTTGGTCTATAGGATTCTCATTTACCTATACCTACGTCCCCTCTTGTTTGGACTTAGAAATTTTCAATTGAATACACGTTGAAATGACTTAGTCTATAGGATTCTCATCTTCCTATACCTACGTCCCCTCTTGTTTGGACTTAGAAATTTTCAATTGAATACACGTTGACTTGACTTGGTCTATAGGATTCTCATTTACCTATACCTACGTCCCCTCTTGTTTGGACTTAGAAATTTTCAATTGAATACACGTTGACTTGACTTGGTCTATAGGATTCTCACCTACCTATACCTACGTCCCCTCCTGTTTGGACTTAGAAATTTTCAATTGAATACACGTTGACTTGACTTGGTCTATAGGATTCTCATTTACCTATACCTACGTCCCCTCTTGTTTGGACTTAGAAATTTTCAATTGAATACACGTTGACTTGACTTGGTCTATAGGATTCTCATTTACCTATACCTACGTCCCCTCTTGTTTGGACTTAGAAATTTTCAATTGAATACACGTTGACTTACCTTGGTCTATAGGATTCTCATTTACCTATACCAACGTCCCCTCTTGTTTGGACTTAGAAATTTTCAATTGAATACACGTTGACTTGACTTGGTCTATAGGATTCTCATTTACCTATACCTACGTCCCCTCTTGTTTGGACTTAGAAATTTTCAATTGAATACACGTTGACTTGACTTGGTCTATAGGATTCTCATTTACCTATACCTACGTCCCCTCTTGTTTGGACTTAGAAATTTTCAATTGAATACACGTTGACTTACCTTGGTCTATAGGATTCTCATTTACCTATACCAACGTCCCCTCTTGTTTGGACTTAGAAATTTTCAATTGAATACACGTTGACTTGACTTGGTCTATAGGATTCTCATTTACCTATACCTACGTCCCCTCTTGTTTGGACTTAGAAATTTTCAATTGAATACACGTTGACTTGACTTGGTCTATAGGATTCTCATTTACCTATACCAACGTCCCCTCTTGTTTGGACTTAGAAATTTTCAATTGAATACACGTTGAGATGACTTGGTCTATAGGATTCTCATTTACCTATACCTACGTCCCCTCTTGTTTGGACTTAGAAATTTTCAATTGAATACACGTTGAGAGGACTTGGTCTATAGGATTCTCATTTACCTATACCTACGTTCCCTCTTGTTTGGACTTAGAAATTTTCAATTGAATACACGTTGACTTGACTTGGTCTATAGGATTCTCATTTACCTATACCTACGTCCCCTCTTGTTTGGACTTAGAAATTTTCAATTGAATACACGTTGAGATGACTTGGTCTATAGGATTCTCATCTACCTATACCTACGTCCCCTCTTGTTTGGACTTAGAAATTTTCAATTGAATACACGTTGAGATGACTTGGTCTATAGGATTCTCATTTACCTATACCTACGTCCCCTCTTGTTTGGACTTAGAAATTTTCAATTGAATACACGTTGACTTACCTTGGTCTATAGGATTCTCATTTACCTATACCAACGTCCCCTCTTGTTTGGACTTAGAAATTTTCAATTGAATACACGTTGACTTGACTTGGTCTATAGGATTCTCATTTACCTATACCTACGTCCCCTCTTGTTTGGACTTAGAAATTTTCAATTGAATACACGTTGACTTGACTTGGTCTATAGGATTCTCATTTACCTATACCAACGTCCCCTCTTGTTTGGACTTAGAAATTTTCAATTGAATACACGTTGACTTGACTTGGTCTATAGGATTCTCATTTACCTATACCTACGTTCCCTCTTGTTTGGACTTAGAAATTTTCAATTGAATACACGTTGAGATGACTTGGTCTATAGGATTCTCATTTACCTATACCAACGTCCCCTCTTGTTTGGACTTAGAAATTTTCAATTGAATACACGTTGACTTACCTTGGTCTATAGGATTCTCATTTACCTATACCAACGTCCCCTCTTGTTTGGACTTAGAAATTTTCAATTGAATACACGTTGACTTGACTTGGTCTATAGGATTCTCATTTACCTATACCTACGTCCCCTCTTGTTTGGACTTAGAAATTTTCAATTGAATACACGTTGAGATGACTTGGTCTATAGGATTCTCATCTACCTATACCTACGTCCCCTCTTGTTTGGACTTAGAAATTTTCAATTGAATACACGTTGAGATGACTTGGTCTATAGGATTCTCATTTACCTAAACCTACGTTCCCTCTTGTTTGGACTTAGAAATTTTCAATTGAATACACGTTGACTTGACTTGGTCTATAGGATTCTCATTTACCTATACCTACGTCCCCTCTTGTTTGGACTTAGAAATTTTCAATTGAATACACGTTGACTTACCTTGGTCTATAGGATTCTCATTTACCTATACCTACGTTCCCTCTTGTTTGGACTTAGAAATTTTCAATTGAATACACGTTGACTTGACTTGGTCTATAGGATTCTCATTTACCTAAACCTACGTTCCCTCTTGTTTGGACTTAGAAATTTTCAATTGAATACACGTTGACTTGACTTGGTCTATAGGATTCTCATTTACCTATACCTACGTCCCCTCTTGTTTGGACTTAGAAATTTTCAATTGAATACACGTTGAGATGACTTGGTCTATAGGATTCTCATTTACCTATACCTACGTCCCCTCTTGTTTGGACTTAGAAATTTTCAATTGAATACACGTTGACTTGACTTGGTCTATAGGATTCTCATTTACCTATACCTACGTCCCCTCTTGTTTGGACTTAGAAATTTTCAATTGAATACACGTTGAGATGACTTGGTCTATAGGATTCTCATCTACCTATACCTACGTCCCCTCTTGTTTGGACTTAGAAATTTTCAATTGAATACACGTTGAGATGACTTGGTCTATAGGATTCTCATTTACCTAAACCTACGTTCCCTCTTGTTTGCACTTAGAAATTTTCAA
Organism: Euprymna scolopes; assembly: GCF_053919585.1. Lineage (NCBI taxonomy): Eukaryota > Metazoa > Mollusca > Cephalopoda > Sepiida > Sepiolidae > Euprymna > Euprymna scolopes. The sequence continues at coordinate 95,359,896 of NC_136527.1, read as the reverse complement.
TTGAATACACGTTGACTTGACTTGGTCTATAGGATTCTCATTTACCTATACCTACGTCCCCTCTTGTTTGGACTTAGAAATTTTCAATTGAATACACGTTGACTTACCTTGGTCTATAGGATTCTCATTTACCTATACCTTCATCCCCTCTTGTTTGGACTTAGAAATTTTCAATTGAATACACGTTGACTTGACTTGGTCTATAGGATTCTCATTTACCTATACCTACGTTCCCTCTTGTTTGGACTTAGAAATTTTCAATTGAATACACGTTGACTTGACTTGGTCTATAGGATTCTCATTTACCTAAACCTACGTTCCCTCTTGTTTGGACTTAGAAATTTTCAATTGAATACACGTTGACTTGACTTGGTCTATAGGATTCTCATTTACCTATACCTACGTCCCCTCTTGTTTGGACTTAGAAATTTTCAATTGAATACACGTTGAGATGACTTGGTCTATAGGATTCTCATTTACCTAAACCTACGTTCCCTCTTGTTTGGACTTAGAAATTTTCAATTGAATACACGTTGACTTGACTTGGTCTATAGGATTCTCATTTACCTATACCTACGTCCCCTCTTGTTTGGACTTAGAAATTTTCAATTGAATACACGTTGAGATGACTTGGTCTATAGGATTCTCATCTACCTATACCTACGTCCCCTCTTGTTTGGACTTAGAAATTTTCAATTGAATACACGTTGAGATGACTTGGTCTATAGGATTCTCATTTACCTAAACCTACGTTCCCTCTTGTTTGGACTTAGAAATTTTCAATTGAATACACGTTGACTTGACTTGGTCTATAGGATTCTCATTTACCTATACCTACGTCCCCTCTTGTTTGGACTTAGAAATTTTCAATTGAATACACGTTGACTTACCTTGGTCTATAGGATTCTCATTTACCTATACCTACGTTCCCTCTTGTTTGGACTTAGAAATTTTCAATTGAATACACGTTGACTTGACTTGGTCTATAGGATTCTCATTTACCTAAACCTACGTTCCCTCTTGTTTGGACTTAGAAATTTTCAATTGAATACACGTTGACTTGACTTGGTCTATAGGATTCTCATTTACCTATACCTACGTCCCCTCTTGTTTGGACTTAGAAATTTTCAATTGAATACACGTTGACTTACCTTGGTCTATAGGATTCTCATTTACCTATACCAACGTCCCCTCTTGTTTGGACTTAGAAATTTTCAATTGAATACACGTTGACTTGACTTGGTCTATAGGATTCTCATTTACCTATACCTACGTCCCCTCTTGTTTGGACTTAGAAATTTTCAATTGAATACACGTTGAGATGACTTGGTCTATAGGATTCTCATCTACCTATACCTACGTCCCCTCTTGTTTGGACTTAGAAATTTTCAATTGAATACACGTTGAGATGACTTGGTCTATAGGATTCTCATTTACCTAAACCTACGTTCCCTCTTGTTTGGACTTAGAAATTTTCAATTGAATACACGTTGACTTGACTTGGTCTATAGGATTCTCATTTACCTATACCTACGTCCCCTCTTGTTTGGACTTAGAAATTTTCAATTGAATACACGTTGACTTACCTTGGTCTATAGGATTCTCATTTACCTATACCTACGTTCCCTCTTGTTTGGACTTAGAAATTTTCAATTGAATACACGTTGACTTGACTTGGTCTATAGGATTCTCATTTACCTAAACCTACGTCCCCTCTTGTTTGGACTTAGAAATTTTCAATTGAATACACGTTGACTTGACTTGGTCTATAGGATTCTCATTTACCTATACCTACGTCCCCTCTTGTTTGGACTTAGAAATTTTCAATTGAATACACGTTGACTTACCTTGGTCTATAGGATTCTCATTTACCTATACCTACGTTCCCTCTTGTTTGGACTTAGAAATTTTCAATTGAATACACGTTGACTTGACTTGGTCTATAGGATTCTCATTTACCTAAACCTACGTTCCCTCTTGTTTGGACTTAGAAATTTTCAATTGAATACACGTTGAGATGACTTGGTCTATAGGATTCTCATTTACCTATACCTACGTTCCCTCTTGTTTGGACTTAGAAATTTTCAATTGAATACACGTTGACTTGACTTGGTCTATAGGATTCTCATTTACCTAAACCTACGTTCCCTCTTGTTTGGACTTAGAAATTTTCAATTGAATACACGTTGACTTGACTTGGTCTATAGGATTCTCATTTACCTATACCTACGTCCCCTCTTGTTTGGACTTAGAAATTTTCAATTGAATACACGTTGACTTACCTTGGTCTATAGGATTCTCATTTACCTATACCTACGTTCCCTCTTGTTTGGACTTAGAAATTTTCAATTGAATACACGTTGACTTGACTTGGTCTATAGGATTCTCATTTACCTAAACCTACGTTCCCTCTTGTTTGGACTTAGAAATTTTCAATTGAATACACGTTGAGATGACTTGGTCTATAGGATTCTCATTTACCTATACCTACGTCCCCTCTTGTTTGGACTTAGAAATTTTCAATTGAATACACGTTGACTTGACTTGGTCTATAGGATTCTCATTTACCTATACCAACGTCCCCTCTTGTTTGGACTTAGAAATTTTCAATTGATTACACGTTGACTTGACTTGGTCTATAGGATTCTCATTTACCTATACCTACGTCCCCTCTTGTTTGGACTTAGAAATTTTCAATTGAATACACGTTGACTTACCTTGGTCTATAGGATTCTCATTTACCTATACCTACGTCCCCTCCTGTTTGGACTTAGAAATTTTCAATTGAATACACGTTGAGATGACTTGGTCTATAGGATTCTCATTTACCTATACCTACGTCCCCTCTTGTTTGGACTTAGAAATTTTCAATTGAATACACGTTGACTTGACTTGGTCTATAGGATTCTCATTTACCGATACCTACGTCCCCTCTTGTTTGGACTTAGAAATTTTCAATTGAATACACGTTGAGATGACTTGGTCTATAGGATTCTCATTTACCTATACCTACGTCCCCTCTTGTTTGGACTTAGAAATTTTCAATTGAATACACGTTGACTTGACTTGGTCTATAGGATTCTCATTTACCGATACCTACGTCCCCTCTTGTTTGGACTTAGAAATTTTCAATTGAATACACGTTGAGATGACTTGGTCTATAGGATTCTCATTTACCTATACCTACGTCCCCTCTTGTTTGGACTTAGAAATTTTCAATTGAATACACGTTGACTTGACTTGGTCTATAGGATTCTCATTTACCTAAACAAACGTCCCCTCTTGTTTGGACTTAGAAATTTTCAATTGAATACACGTGTAGATGACTTGGTCTATAGGATTCTTATCTACCTATACCTTCATCCCCTCTTGTTTGGACTTAGAAATTTTCAATTCAATACACGTTGACTTGCCTTGGTCTATAGGATTCTCATCTTTCTATACCTACATCCCTTCTTGTTCGACTTAGAAATTTTCAATTCAATACACGTTGACTTGACTTGGTCTATAGGATTCTCATTTACCTATACCTACGTCCCCTCTTGTTTGGACTTAGAAATTTTCAATTGAATACACGTTGACTTACCTTGGTCTATAGGATTCTCATTTACCTATACCTACGTCCCCTCTTGTTTGGACTTAGAAATTTTCAATTGAATACACGTTGAGATGACTTGGTCTATAGGATTCTCATCTACCTATACCTACGTCCCCTCTTGTTTGGACTTAGAAATTTTCAATTGAATACACGTTGAGATGACTTGGTCTATAGGATTCTCATTTACCTAAACCTACGTTCCCTCTTGTTTGGACTTAGAAATTTTCAATTGAATACACGTTGACTTGACTTGGTCTATAGGATTCTCATTTACCTATACCTACGTCCCCTCTTGTTTGGACTTAGAAATTTTCAATTGAATACACGTTGACTTACCTTGGTCTATAGGATTCTCATTTACCTATACCTACGTTCCCTCTTGTTTGGACTTAGAAATTTTCAATTGAATACACGTTGACTTGACTTGGTCTATAGGATTCTCATTTACCTAAACCTACGTCCCCTCTTGTTTGGACTTAGAAATTTTCAATTGAATACACGTTGACTTGACTTGGTCTATAGGATTCTCATTTACCTATACCTACGTCCCCTCTTGTTTGGACTTAGAAATTTTCAATTGAATACACGTTGACTTACCTTGGTCTATAGGATTCTCATTTACCTATACCTACGTTCCCTCTTGTTTGGACTTAGAAATTTTCAATTGAATACACGTTGACTTGACTTGGTCTATAGGATTCTCATTTACCTAAACCTACGTTCCCTCTTGTTTGGACTTAGAAATTTTCAATTGAATACACGTTGAGATGACTTGGTCTATAGGATTCTCATTTACCTATACCTACGTCCCCTCTTGTTTGGACTTAGAAATTTTCAATTGAATACACGTTGACTTGACTTGGTCTATAGGATTCTCATTTACCGATACCAACGTCCCCTCTTGTTTGGACTTAGAAATTTTCAATTGATTACACGTTGACTTGACTTGGTCTATAGGATTCTCATTTACCTATACCTACGTCCCCTCTTGTTTGGACTTAGAAATTTTCAATTGAATACACGTTGACTTACCTTGGTCTATAGGATTCTCATTTACCTATACCAACGTCCCCTCTTGTTTGGACTTAGAAATTTTCAATTGAATACACGTTGACTTGACTTGGTCTATAGGATTCTCATTTACCTATACCTACGTCCCCTCTTGTTTGGACTTAGAAATTTTCAATTGAATACACGTTGACTTGACTTGGTCTATAGGATTCTCATTTACCTATACCTACGTCCCCTCCTGTTTGGACTTAGAAATTTTCAATTGAATACACGTTGAGATGACTTGGTCTATAGGATTCTCATTTACCTATACCTACGTCCCCTCTTGTTTGGACTTAGAAATTTTCAATTGAATACACGTTGACTTGACTTGGTCTATAGGATTCTCATTTACCGATACCTACGTCCCCTCTTGTTTGGACTTAGAAATTTTCAATTGAATACACGTTGAGATGACTTGGTCTATAGGATTCTCATTTACCTATACCTACGTCCCCTCTTGTTTGGACTTAGAAATTTTCAATTGAATACACGTTGACTTGACTTGGTCTATAGGATTCTCATTTACCGATACCTACGTCCCCTCTTGTTTGGACTTAGAAATTTTCAATTGAATACACGTTGAGATGACTTGGTCTATAGGATTCTCATTTACCTATACCTACGTCCCCTCTTGTTTGGACTTAGAAATTTTCAATTGAATACACGTTGACTTGACTTGGTCTATAGGATTCTCATTTACCTAAACCAACGTCCCCTCTTGTTTGGACTTAGAAATTTTCAATTGAATACACGTGTAGATGACTTGGTCTATAGGATTCTTATCTACCTATACCTTCATCCCCTCTTGTTTGGACTTAGAAATTTTCAATTCAATACACGTTGACTTGCCTTGGTCTATAGGATTCTCATCTTTCTATACCTACATCCCCTCTTGTTCGACTTAGAAATTTTCAATTCAATACACGTTGACTTGACTTGGTCTATAGGATTCTCATTTACCTATACCTACGTCCCCTCTTGTTTGGACTTAGAAATTTTCAATTGAATACACGTTGACTTGACTTGGTCTATAGGATTCTCATCTACCTATACCTACGTCCCCTCTTGTTTGGACTTAGAAATTTCAATTGAATACACGCTGGTATTATTTTAAATTAAGGCCCGTCTCACGTCCATATATAAGAAAATAATTTTTTTGTAGATTTAGGTGTGCTAAAACCGAATCTTAAAACCGTTTCCGTCGCAAAAAAATGATTTTCATGATATGAAGAAATTAGTTTTTCGAAAAGTAGTTGATCAGTTTCCATGTAAATTTAACTTAAAATGAGCACCCACTTTCTGGCCACCTTATAGATTTCATCCACTCTATATTTGTGCCTAAATCAAAACGCAGATTCCATGAACAAAGCTTCTTTCTTAGAACTGCACGCCTGTGGAACTCTGTTCCGTCTGCCTGCTTCCCTCCGGACTACAACTTGGATGTCTTCAAGTCCAATGTTAACAAATTCCTAATGAACCGCCCCCTTAAGTAAACATTTCAGCAAATCTCCTCACTAACGTAATGTACTTGCAATAACCCTTATCCCTGAGTGGCTTCCGGGCCTTGATAAGTGGTGATCACTGTGTAAAAAAAAAAAAAAAAAAAAAAGGTCGGTGTTTGGTCCGTCCTCTGCTTCTGTTGTCGTAAATCAAAGGATTCTTCAGCACTGATCAGGAGTACTGGTTAGATATTATGAAACAATGGCATAAACATTTCATAGATCAATTCTTCAGAAGTAGATGAATCTGTCATTGATGGCCACAAAAAGATCATGGAATTGGATGATTTGTCGACAAGAAAAGAAAAAGATCTTATATTGACCAGATCAACCCAGGCAAAGCACCTGGTTTGCAGAAGGAGAGAACATAAAATCAGCTCGTATTATTTAGATTCATCTTGAGTGTGATTTTCACGTTTCAGTCGATGTAACCTCCGACCTTCTTTAGGTGTATCTTGTCAAACTCGGGAATGTTTCTGTCGAACTCAGGAATTTGGACATAATTTCAAGTGGAACCCTTTATTTACTTCATAGGGGTAGCATGTTCTTGTTCCATCAGCCATGACTGGATAGTAACTCGCTATTAGGACCTCTATCCAGTCAAGAAAAAAAGTGTCCTCCAGATCTAAAATGCACAAATGCTCAACAATTATCGAAAAATAAAAACTATCTAGAAGATTCAGCAAACATGACAGCTGAAAGCCGACTCCAAATTTGCGACCCACGTAAAACCATGCTGGGTGTATTAATGTCTCATGATGACGTGCTGCACTTGAAAATTTGGAGAGAAAGTGGTCTGGTATTGGCAGGTAAATGTCTTTATAGTGCCTGCCTGCTTCTTCGGGACTGATCACCGTATTCGAGCGCGACGGAGTGTAAACATAGTTCCTTTGCTTTTATGCATGCGTGTGGTCACATTCACAACGTCGTGTTCCTACGCGTTTTTAATAAGGCAGAGATGTTTCAAAGTGGTGATCGCTGGAAATGTTCCTGCCTGTTAAAAAAATTTAAAAAACAAAGATTGTGATTTTTTTTTTTTTACCCCTGCAATGGCATTAGCCAGTAACGTCTTTCCGCAGCCTGGAGGTCCATGGAGTAAAAGACCTCGTGGAGGAGTGACACCCAGCTGACGATGGATCTCTGGATGTTTCATGTGGACCAGAATTTTGCATATATCCTAGAAAGATGAAAATAACAAAAAAAAAAAAATATCTTATTATATTTAGTTGTACAGGTCCGATGTTACCTGGGAACAAGTTGTGTTACAAATAAAACGTTTAAAAGAGAAAAGGGCATCCACCACTAGATTACGAAGTCTGTTTTAAACTCTGTCAAGGCATGATAAGGTCTTTCTAGCATCTCCTGCCTCCTCCCTTGAGGCTTGCATTTACTAATATCCGCGGGCTTAGAACTAACTTAGATGATGTTGAGTCATTTCTCCTTGTAAACACCCCGGATATCTTAGCATTAAGTGAAACTAACCTTCACTCCTCCATTCCCTCTAACCACTTTAACATGCCTAGTTATCTCCCACTCTACCGTAAGGATTCGGACAGACATATGCATGGACTTGGAGTCTATATTCGTAACACCCTCCCCCTGACTAGAGAAATAAAACTAGAATCAGAGGACCAGGCCTTTATGTGCTTCAGACTAAATATGCAACACAATATTAGCTACTTGTATTTTCTCTACCGCTCTCCCTCAAACCAAGACTGTACCCTAATAAACAAAGTCTCAGACAGCATAGATATAGCACTCTCCCTCGATACTAGCGCACAAATACATGTATTTGGTGACTTCAATGTCCACCACAGTAACTGGCTAGGATTCTCTAATCACACAGATGTAGCTGGTAGCGCAACACATAGCTTCTCTTTATCCCATTCCCTATCTCAGTTGGTTACATTTCCAACACGTTACCCAGGCCAGCATGATCAACATGCCTCACTTCTAGATCTCTTTCTGACAACGGTTCCCAATGACTGTATAACAAATGCCCACAGCCCACTCAGAAATGCTGATCACGCTGTGATAATGGTAAAAATCAGCCTAAATTCTCACCCTAAAACTGAAGACCCACTACTCAAAACAACGAGGTATTACAAAAAGGCTGATTGGGAAGCCATCAGGGAGCTCATCAGAGATGCCCCATGGCAAAATATCTTTACTCTTCCAGCGAAACAGTGTGCAAATGAGACCACTGAATGGTTCAAAACTGCTATTGAAACACATGTTCCCGCACGGAAATTCTATAGCAAGCCCCACTCTCCCCAATGGTTTACTTCTGCTTGTGCAGCTGCCATATGTCAAAGGCAGCATGCGTTCCGCAGATTCAACTGACATAAGTCCAGCTCAAACAAACAGAAGTTTATAGAAGCTAGAAATAATTGTAAGAGAATGATAGAGACAGCTAAGACAGATTACTCTGAAACCACCAGAAAGCGCATCGTTAAGCGTAGTTAATAATGGGCAGTCAACTATTCCCCCATTAACAAACAATCATGAGGTTGCTTGCACGGCAACTGACAAGGCTAATCTGCTTGCCAGTCGGTTTGCCTCAAACTCCACACTGAACTCGGTACACCACTCACTCCCATATTTTCCTCTGCGAACAGACGCCACACTAGACGATTTGAAAATCACCCCTTCTCAGGTACATGCTATTATAAAAAACCTAGACACCTCAAAAGCATGTGGACCAGATCTCATCCCGGCTGTGCTATTAAAAAAATGCTCTGCCGTGGTTGCTCCAGTTCTCTCCAAACTTTACAATAAATGCCTTAACGAATCTTGTTTTCCCGACTGCTGGAAAACTGCCTCTGTAGTACCAGTCTTCAAGAATTCTGGTGAAAGAACTGACCCACTAAATTATCGCCCCATTAGCCTCCTCCCGCTTTTCGCCAAAATATTTGAGTCCTTAGTTAATCAAGCCCTAGTCCAGTACCTAACAGCTGCTAAACTCCTGACTGACAAACAATATGGATTCAGGCAAGCCCGTTCAACAGCAGATATCTTAACTGTAGTTTCTGAACGTATATACCGTTCATTGGATAAAACAGGGGAGGGTAGAGCGGTAGCCCTCGATATATCTAAGGCTTTTGACAGGGTATGGCACGATGGTCTCCTAAGGAAAATTAGATCATATGGAATCACTGGAAGAATTCATAAAGTAATTAAATCCTTAAGTAATAGAAAAATCAAAGTTGTCCTCGACGGTCGTACATCCAAACAATATGACATAAATGCGGGAGTACCTCAGGAGTCTATCCTTGGACCTCTATTATTCCTGATATTCATAAATGACCTCCCTGATAAAATTGTTTTGGAGATGGGTATATTTGCCGATGACACCACTCTCTATAACAAATGAACACATATCCAAGGAAATGGCAGAAACACTAGAGGATGACCTCCAATCCGTAGTGGAATGGGGACAAAAATGGTTGGTCACATTCAATGCTGCTAAGTCTAAGCTTGTTTCCTTCAATAACTACAAGAAACCTTCTCTACCACCAATAGCAATGGCCAAGAACACATTGCCTGAAAGTACTTCTTTTAAACTCCTCGGCCTAACGTTTACAGGGAATATGAACTGGAATAGATACATTGAGAGCATTGCCAAGGCTGCTGCAAGGAAGGTTGGCTCCCTCTACCGTGCTAGAAAACTACTTACGCCTGACAGTATCCTATACCTCTATAAGGCAACCATTCGCCCATGTATGGAGTACTGTTGTCACATCTGGGCTGGTGCATCTGCTGCTTGTCTCTCGCTCCTGGACAGGGTTCAAAAGAGAGTCGCCAACCTGATAGGTCCTGAACTGTCATCTAGGCTTCAGCCTCTGTCCCATCGACAAACTGTGGCATCCCTCTGCCTGTTCTACAAATACTTTAATGGTGAATGCTCTGACGAACTGCAAACACTTGTACCTCCCCGACGTAACTACCCCCGACAAACCCGACAAGCTACTAAGTCTCATCCCTTTACAGTAGAGATCCCTAGGTGCAAGAAAGCCTTTTACTCCAATAGTTTCTTCCCCAGAACTGCTGGTCTTTGGAACTCCTTTCCGGGATTCTGCTTTCCCAACTGCAATGATATGCAGAAGTTCAAGTGTAATGTTAACAAACATCTTTCTACTCTTCTCCCTTCATAATGACCCAGCTAATTAAGTCCCTAATAGTAGCCCCCTGCTTCAAAGTGGCACTGTGCCTTGTTTGGAGTGAAAATTGAATAAAAAAAAAAAAAAAAAAAAAAAAAAAAGATGTTGCAATAATACTCCATCGTTGGCCGTACCTGGCTTTTATATAGGTAGAGAATTGCATCAGGAGTGAGATATCTACTAGAGCGGTAGAAGGATCCTACCATTTTTCCAGTGGCCTTGGCAATGGATTTGATGCATGTGTTCCATTTCAGATCAGGAGTAAAGGTCAAGCCTAGAAGTTTGTTAAAACATGGAGCCTCCCCAAGACGAGAGCCATTCATTTCAATTGATGCCAGATAGGGATCAGAGTGTTGATGATGTAAAGATAGAAGTTTGGTTTTAGATGTATTAAAAGTAACCAGCCACCGCTTTCCCCATTGTACCATAAGCAGCTACAAAGATGGAAATAAGTAAAATAATTACGTACCAATAAACACTGTTCATTACCTCCAACATCAGCAAAAGTTGTACTTGAAATCTGAAATCCAAACTCTAAAAAAAGACAAAAATAACATAAATTAAAACTCAATAATAAAGTAGAGATATTTCCGATAGTGTTCAATACTAAAATTCTTATTAGTAGAGCAAATATTTTATCATGTAATTTACACAAGCCAAATCTATATATCTATAAAAGCGAACGTGTCTGTGTACATTTCCCTACGCAATAACTCTGTCAATTTTTAGTCTACAGACTCGAAATTTGATATACAGGGTACTGAGATTTGGGAAAATCTATGTGATTGGTTTTGGGCCAGAAATTAAGCTGTTAAGGGGGTCAAAGTTCAACAATTTGACTGTTGACAACCCTACCAAACTCCTTCGACAATTTGGGGTCTACACACTTGAAATCTTAGATATAGGCTTGTATCTGGAGTTGGGTGCTTTCTGGAGCGATAAAATGATCCAATCATTTGTTCAACGACCTTAGCAATAGACTGGATATAAGTGTACCGTTTTAAGATGCAAATTGAAAGTTACTCTAAAGAGTTTTATTAAGAGTTAATCTTAAAACCTACCTTTGCTTTGTGTATTTTTATCTGGTTGTTCTTGCCGTGAACGTTCTGACAATCTCGGTCTTTTTGATGATGGAACATCTGCATCCTAAAAAAATAAATAAGCAGTATTAGTGGCTTTGTTTTTAATTGGAATTCACCACTTGTCTCTAACCTGAAGGATAAGAATTAACAAGCTGAGCATGTGGGGTCCCCCTTTCACAAGTGAAAAATTTACTTTTACCATGACTAATGTTTGTGCAAAATTTAAAAAAAATCCAAGTTGTGATCATTGAGTGCAAACGGATCAATTAAGAAAGATGGATAAATTAAGACCTGGCCAGAGATAGGTTATTTTCAAAGTTAATTTCTAAAAGTCGTCCGATACATACCAGCAACAACTGTCACTGATGCTGTTGTTAAGAAACTTGAATCTGAATGTAGTGTTAAACAGATAGATTCCCAGAGTTTGACAAAAAGATTCCCAGAGTTTGACAGAAAGATTCCCAGAGTTCGATAGAAAGATTCCCAGGGTTCGACAAAAAGATTACAGAATCCGACAAGACATACGTGAAGGTTAGAGATTATATAAACCATAACATTCAAGATGAGAACAGCAGTCCAAAGAATCCAAATAATATTAAAAACAAATCCTCATCTCAAAAATTCAGAAACGCAAAATCCTCAAATATTTTCAATACTTATCAATCATAATAATTTGCATGAAAGCGACACGTGCAAAATTACGATTAGTGAGATATCGACGGTAGGGGGATGAGGTCAAAGGAACTCAACAATCATGACATGAATGTATACGAAACTATAAGATCAAAGTAATAGAAATCCGAACATTATACCAACCTTGGACGCCTTCACGGCAGAGACAACTTCTGATGTCGCATTCTTTCTCCTCTCATTCGGTTGAGTTGGGGTTACATCATGAGCTGAGAACCTTTTGGAATCGTAAGCTTTCAGTCGATTTCCATCCACCATTTTGTTTTTGGTCAAATTTACATCATCTGCCAAATAAGAACGATTAGTATTGGATTTTTTGTTGTTAGAAGCCATATGTATGGGAGAGTGGTTCATTATGTAAGGAGTGGAAGAGGCGACTGGTGTGGACAAAGGGGTGAGAGACGGTTTGTGATGAGGGCTGGGTGGATGGGATGGTGTCTTCGAGGAACTAGACATGCCAGTGAGAGCAGAAGGGACCGACAGGGTCGGAGATGGGGCCGGAGACGAAACCCGCTTGCAAGGCGTGGAGGTTGGTAATGTCGGTTTTGAAACGTTTGTTTCATTTGGTACTTCCATGACGTTGCTGGATTTTTCCGTCTTTTTGTTATTCTGGTAGATGGAGGTCATGAAGTTGTTCATTGCGTTTGTGTCCTGCGGAAAATACGAAAACGTTAGGAATAGCAAATGAGAAATAAAAAAAAAATTTTAAATTAAAAATAAAAACTCAGGAAAAAATTATTATAGTAAATAATTTATATATATATATATATATATATATTCACAGACATACATATACGTATATATATATAGAGTAGAACTCCAGAATAAAGCATTAATAAATGGTAAGATGGTGAACATCTTAAAATTTGGAATATAGACTTTTGTCATTTATTTGTTATATGCTCTGTAATTACATTGAGCTTCATAAATTAAAGGATTGGTATATATAAAAGGAGAAATTTCCATATATATATATAATATAATATAAACCTGAACGTCTGTGTTGTGTCTGGTCACGAATAGGCTCCTATATGGTTGACTATTATAGAAAACTGATCACATATAATGATGTATCGAGACACAGGAATGGGTATGTTTGATCTGGCATAATGATGATTCATTAAAATTGTGGGGTCTGCATACGCGCCTGGTCCACAAAGTATGGAAATAAAAAATTTAAAAAGTAAAAAAAAAACGTTTACAAGTGTTTTTGATATAGATGTACATAATAATACTTTGATAAGTATGTTTTAACTTAAATAGGGATGGTATAATAAAATTGTAGGGTCTGCGTTCGCGCCTCGCCTCCATAGAATGGAAATAGGCACAAACTTTAATAAAGACTTTTCATATCTATCTGCGTAAGTATACTTTGATAATTATGTTTCAGTTTGAAGAAATATGGTATAATAAAATTATGGGGTGTTCGTTTGCGCTTGACCTCCATAGAATGGAAATATGTCACAAAGTTTAACAAGGTTTTTTAATATAGATCCACAGAATATTGTGATAAGTGTTTCAGTGTGAACAGGTATGGTATAACAAATTATGGGGTTTATCTATTTTATGTTTACTTTCATCATATTTTGCTTTGGTTTTGATACCCCAAATTCGAAGCTATCTCATTACAACCCTTCCTTTTGATAACCTATCATACTTTCATAAATCAGAGTCCATTTTCTGTAGGCTGTTTTTGAACCCAGTCAACGACGGGTACTTTTGCTAGTAATATATATATGTGAAAATAAGTTTCTTCAATTATACAATGCTGGCTACATGTATGTATGTATGTCTGTGTGTGTGTGTGTGTATATATATATATATATGTATATATATATATAGTAGAACCCCAGAATATGGCATTAATCTGTTCGCGGGTTGGAATCGTAAGGTGAAATCGCCGTATGGTGGAGGCTAAAAAAAAGTACATATCAAAAATTACAACACAAAATACAGTACAATATATAATACACATGTATATAATCAAATAACATTATAAATAACACTGTAAGGCGGGGCAAATACCGTAACTAGGGGCTTGAAAAACATTGTATTCCACATCGTAAACTAAAAAACAACGTATCCTAGGGCCACCGTATCCCGAGGTTCTACTGCATAGACATACACGTAGTCAATAAAGAAATGTTAACGCAAAAAGAAATGTCGATGTTAAAATGTGAATACCTTGTACATGACGTAATCAGCGTTGTCAGAGGAAAAGCTTTTCTCCGTTGTGTCGCTTTCGGCATCGATGCAATCCTCACTGTATCTGGAGAAGGAAGACGGAAAACCAAACATCAGATCAGAATTTCAAGTTCACACATAACTGGATAGATATTTAGATAACGTTTTTTTTCCCCTGATCGTATTGCAGTAACAAAGTGTCGTTATTTGATTGGACAAGCTAGCTAGTTAGTTATGATAGTCCATCCATCTGGGGTCCTGGATATGACCTAAAACTATATCTGATGGTGAGGCCCCCACCTTGCGGGCCTTGGGGAGTGTGGAACCACCCTTTAATTGCCATTGCTCCCAGGTCCACTCTGACCCTGTTAGGGTCCTAACTATGAGTTAAATAGAATCCGACTTAAAAAACAAATATACTCCATTAAATAATCGTTCCTCAAAATAACTAGATTCGGCATTAAATAACCTGAAAAACGTTGATATGCCGTAAAACAAAAACAACCAACCATCCATGTGGATGACGATGTCTCCATTTTTTTTTAAAAATTGACTCTATGTCTCCGTTGATGACTGTGAAGCCCGATGCGTCGTCTACACTGCTTTACACAGATAGAGCACGGGAAGACAGGATTTGAGTTTGGATGATGAGTGGTCGCCGCTCGTTGGTGTCTCAGTCTGCGACGTTCCATAGCTGCTCGCTCAAAAATTTAATGAAAACGTAAACGAATCTCTTAGTAAACGAGAGTTGCCTCCCTCTGCAAAATGACAAATTGCAAGTCCAATGTAAACAGATTGCAAACAGCGCTTTGTTATTTACATACCGTACTTCGGAGTAATTGCACCAAATCCAGGGGTAATTGCACCAACTAAAAAAAAAAGTGCTCTTTATATGCATGCTTGCCAAAAGAGTACTTTTAACTAGTTGGCGCCACTAATCCCGATGTATAAACACTTTTGCAGTTTTAACAAAAGAGCTACAATAATATCAGGGCGTCTCCATTCACGCTGAACATCTACAGAATGCCAACATCAATATATTAGATATGAAGCAGTCCCCTGTGGAATTTCTACAGGTCCCGCTAGTGTTAAAGAGTTATTTTATTAAAATAATCAATAATCAGTAATAATCAATCAATAACCAGTAATACTTACCGGAAACCACTCTTCTTACTAGCAATGTGCTTCTTTTCCAACTGACTCGTAAAATCATCCGCCTCTTCCGAAGATGGTTCATCCTTACAAATGATTTCGTAGGCTACGCAATAGAATTCAAAACAAATTTAAAAAAGTAGATAATTCTATATTCATAAAGTTAGGTAAGTGGTAGATAAATAGAAAAGCTAAAAAATGTTGACACACACACACACACATATAACAGTGAACTGCACGCAAGAGCATGCAGACACACCCACGCCCGTATATGGAAGAACGGTGATAAACACACAGACCCGTAAAAGTACTCGTAACAAGAAAACGATTAGTAAAGTAAACGATTAAATAATAAACAGGACAGCAAAAGTTTCATGGGCACGAGCTGCTAAAAACAGCCTATCCTGCCTTGACAGAGTACAAAATAGGCTCCGTGGCCTACTGGGTGATGCCCTTTTCTCTTTCTTGCGAGCCTGTCTTTGTGTTATCGTTACTACCATGGCAGGTGCTTGTCTGAGCTCCAATCTTTGGTCCCCCTCCCTCACCCGTCTAGCTGAAACCACTGTCAAAAATTTGCCCCACTCTTTATCTGTGCCAAAATCAAAACGTAGATTCCATAAACAAGGCTTCTTTCTTAGAAGTGCACACCTGTGGAACTCTGTTCCGGTTGCCTGTTTCCCACCTGACTACAACCTGGATGTCTACAAGTCCAATGTTAACAAATTCCTGATGAACTGCCCCCTTAAGTAAGACACTTTATCAGATCTCCAACACTAACGTACTGTACATGCAATAACCCTTATCTCTGAGTGGCTTCCGGGCCTTGATAAGTGGTGACCACCTTGTAAAAAAAAAAAAAAAAAAAAAGAAAAAGTTGACTTATGCAATTCTTGAGAGTATGTGTTTCGTAACACAAAATCAATCACTTAATTATTATATCAATCAGTGAATCTATTTTGCCCTTAACTCATCAGAAGAAATAGCAACAATTCATCCATGAAAAAAAATCCGAAAATTGGAAAAGAAGCTGTAAATACCTTATAACATGTTTACATTATGTCCTTTTGGAATTACACTGAGCTTCTTAAATAAGGATTAGTATATATTATAAGGAAATAAAGTATATTCTCACAAAAATACACGTGTGTACAGATCACGTTGACACATCGGTTCTTGCCAGATCACCGGAAGGTTAGGTGCTTTAGGTACCGCGCTGAGTCGTAGAAATTTCTAGGTTGATATCAATTTATTTTTTTTTGGCTCAATTAACACCCTTACACACACCTCGACTTTCTTTTTCGCCTTCGCGTCACGGGTTCAAGCCTGCCTACCTACCACCACTTTTTATTTTTTTTTTTTGCTCAACACACACCTCAAATTACAAAAAGTGCGTGCAATTCGTATCCTGATGAAAATAAAAAAAATTTAATGATTCACAAAAAATGCAATTCGTATCCTGATAGAAAAAGAAAATGGAAATGTACCACTAACCTCTTTCGACACTTTTCAAGAATGCAGTCCTTTTTTTCCTGTTATAATCTCTGAAAAAAATTAAATGTATAAATAAAAATAAATTAGGTACTTTGCATTTTACGATTTCGCTTGGCCACAAATATTAGAATCAAAACAATAAACGTCGGAAAAATCATAACGACAAATTACCTGTCATCTGGCTGATTTTCGTCTATGGTAGCGAGACAATGACCGTGGCTGATTTAGCGGAAACTAAGGTTTTAACAACGACTAGCGGGTGATCTGTGCGAATAGCAAAGATTGACTTTGAATAGAAAAGTTTGAAAGACGCATGAGGGTCAATGAGGCTGATCGGCAGAAGCTGGAAATCTTTAACAAGAATATCTCTGTCGCATCTTGCTGACCATGTTCCACCTTACCTCGGCTAGGGATGTTTATCCTGTGCCCCCAGAATTAACAGAGATCATACCATTCCTGTAATGATCTGGTTTCTGTTGATTGGAACCTTGAGGAGGCTTAAAGCTACTCAAATTCCAGTGAAGACCAATAGCCGCTGCCAACGAGAAATCGATGGTAAGCAGCTGTTGGGATAATGCAAATTTATTTGCAAATCTTATCAAAAGAGATGGAGAGTGCTGACATGTTGTCACTCAGCTTTCAGGGAACAGCGCAGGCTGTTTTCAAGGAGAAACTATGTGAAGGCTCCTTGTGAGCCAATAATAACGACAACAACACAGGTTCACAATTTTCAATTTCAGATATGCGGCCATGATTAAATGGACCCCTTCTATCTTACCTATTTTTACTGACATATGACGTCAGGCTTCGATGAAAATAGAGTACGTCTTTGTTCGGCCGTCTTCCCAGTAGTTACCTACTCCAGAGTGCCTCCCTGCCCCTCCTTTTTGAGAGAGGGTCTGAATTGCCTCCATATTAAACTGATTTATGCTGGGCCCCCAAAACCAACAGAGATTAGACCATTCCTGTAATGATACGGTTCCGGATACGATTTTGCAGTAGAAGTTTAGTTCTGTGCAGTTCTAGGAGGTCCACCCTTCCAAGCTTTGCCTTCTCTCTTTGAGAAACGGCTGGTTTATTGCTAATCACCGAGGCGCTCTTACCGGAGAATCCCGACAGGGCTGTCCAGGTGCCCCTCTTCGGGAGCACTGACTTCTCAATCCCATTTTCCGACCCTGGTGTCTAAGTTTTTGCAATTGGAGAGGACTAAACGCATTCTTTGCCAACATCTCAATCTTAAATTTCTGTCATGTTAAAGCGACGTCTTCAATGATTAGGCATGCAGCTCGTCACCTAAAAGGAGGCGCTAAAGGAGTTCATGAACAATTTTACATAAGGGAGATAATCAACCAAGCAAAAATAAGCATTTTTTTTTTTTTGCAAGAGATAATTTGAGACGCCAAACCAATCAATGGTACAATGAAACAATTCCAATCAAAAAAAACATCTTGTTCCCACAAGAGTATAGTCCCGGAAATTGCGGAGGTAGTTTTCAAAAAGGAAAAACACTAAGTAAAGATTCAAGGTCTTGGAACACATTCCACATGACCATACCAGCGTAACAGATTCACCCCCACCCCTCCTTTGTTTTTTTTTTTGTTTTTTTAACTTGGGAGTCATCATTTATGGCCATCTTCAAGTCTAATGCAAACAAGTTCTTGATGAGCCGTTCCACTTAAGTTAACAAATTTAACAAATCTCCACTACTGACGATTACTATGATTCTGATAATGTGCACTCTTTAACCCTTATCCTCGAGTGGCCTCTGGACCTTGATAAGTGGTGACTCCTATGTAAAAAAATAAAAAAAAGGATGAATCTAATACGCTGGTATGGTAAAAAAATTTTTAAAAATTCAAGTTTGATTTTCGCTTACCCATATGACGACTGCAGATCTCTGGCCATCGTGCCAACACTAAAACTTTTGCTTCTTCCATGACTAGACAAATACTGTCGAAACAAAAGAAACAGAAATCATTATCATATTCAGGGCTTTACATTTACTAGTGGTGGCCATAAAGTGAGTGATCATTATACGTTAAATTATTATAGAAAAGTGATCCCTCACTTTCTTTAAACTAACATTTCTTCATATCTTGGAAACTACTCGTTTGCTGGAATTTTAAACGTTATTTTCATT
Organism: Euprymna scolopes; assembly: GCF_053919585.1. Lineage (NCBI taxonomy): Eukaryota > Metazoa > Mollusca > Cephalopoda > Sepiida > Sepiolidae > Euprymna > Euprymna scolopes. Next base: position 95,340,847 of record NC_136527.1, on the reverse strand, counting down.
TTCAACATCCTCAAAAACTTATAAATGTCTTAATTTTCCAAGTTTTTTTTTTCTATAGTGTGGAAAGTCGATTGTCTGCCCCTTGCTGATCTTATATTCCAAACATTCCCAATAGGTGTCGCTAGCAGTGTATCATTCAAAAACAAGATGGAGTGAAGTTTTTCTTCGATAAAATGTTGCATAATATTTGATTTTCTTAAATTAAAAAAATACTTGATCGATTTACGTGATTTTTGGAATATGACATCTTCATGCAGTGACAAGTACGTACATTATAAAGATTTTTTTTCAGATTTTTATAGTAAAAAAGATTACTTGTGGATCATGCACCGAAAAACGCAATTTTACCCAATTTTTTTTTAATTGCTTAGAACTATAAATAACTTTCTACTCATTGATTTTTCGTCATTTTTGGATTATTACTATTTTCGCCGAAAATTTTTCGCCATGACAATTAAGTACGTAATATTGTTTTTGGTAAATATCCAGATACGCTACAACAGAACACCGCGCTCGTAACGTAAACGGAAGCTACAAAATAGTGGAAAGTAGTTCGTGGGTTCAGGGGTTAATACCATGCAAACGGTAAATTTGCCCCAAGTTTGACTATCAGATTCGTTGTCAGCGACCTCAATTACCTATATAAAAACAAATTAGAGTGGTCTGTGTTCTGTTGTAGCGTATCTGTATATTTACCTCGTTTTTGCTTAAAACAATTAAATAAAAAAAAACTTGATCTGTCGACTCTTAATAAGCATTATCAGCCTTATGTTCAATAACAATTTAGTAGTAAAATCATAAATTTGGATTTTCTTAGTTTAAAAAAACTAATGGATCGGTTTAAGTGATTTTTGGAATATGACATCTTCGTTCTGTATAGACTTTCGGTGCTTCTACAGAATTGGCACGAGATTTTGTAGTCGATAAATGGAGTTTTCAGATTAAAAAAAAAAAAACAATGGTCTCAACTGATTTTCTTGTCAATTCTAATAAGTTACAATGGTACCACCTTCCAAATTATACAGTCGAAATTACCTGAATATTACTGAATTATTAAAAAAAAAACTTTAATCGTGTTAGCAGGAGAAAAATTGCTGCTATCTTGTTTAAACAAAACGGAAAATTACCTCCCTTTTGAACTCTCCTGTGTCTTACGATCGTTTTCATCAAAGTCTATTGTTTATTTTCTTTAATAAATAATTTTCTACCTTATCGATTTTCGTAATTTTTGGATATAATCATCTTAAAAATACGAGGAATACGTAGATACGATTCTTTTCATGTGAAATTCAGGATTATGGGTACTAGTGCACTTATTGATCCGTGCTGAAATATTAACGTTATTATTTAAAAAGCCATTCTTAACATGGGGAGGGGAGGGTATTTTGTACCTATTGTATAATTTAACCTTACAATTGAATAAAAAAAAAACATATCATAAAACTTTTATTAAAATTGGAAATACGATTTAAAAAAATAGCGCTGATCAATCAGCAAGTGCACTAGTACCGGATTATGATTTTCGAAATTCCGTCCCAATAGTGTTTCCCGATTTTTCCGTGTTTTTTTTTTTTTTTTTTTTTTAAGTAAGTGTCATTGTGAATATACAAAAAAAAAAAAAAACAAAATAAAAGCACCGCGGTTTTATTTTGTTTTTAAGAGCCACTATGCTAGAAAAGAACGAACTCTCATTTATAAATGAATTCATACACAAAAGAAAACATCCTTATAATAAGGATGTTTTCAATAAGGCTTATTGATAATGTCGAAACATGTGCAAGAGAACACGTGTTCGCATTTTTAGTTGGTGATCGCGAGAAACGATTAGAAATTTTAAAAAATAAAAATGTTTTCTTTAAAAAAAAAAATGGCGTTGTTTACCTGCCGAATCCGTGGAATAAGTTTGGCATCTGCTAAATAAAAAGAATCTTTGCTGGAACCGGATTTCTTTTTTGAACTCATCCTAAATTTGGAAAAGATCGTATAAATTTAGAAAAATAAATAAAATCAAATAGGTTGTTTTAGCAAAATTATCTCCCTTTGACGGTGTTAGCCGAGATTATGTCCCTTATTAAAAATTGTCTTCATCCTATGTGTATTTGTGATTTAAAAAAAAAACAAGAGGCAACAATGCCACACTGCCAACACTCTACATTCTACAATCAAGAACATCTCAACTGCAAAATACGACGCACAGCTGATACAACTCTTCACTCCTTCTGTCTGTATGAGATCTTACAGGCTGCCGAAAGAACAGGTTTATCACGAATTAATATTTTTTTTTAATTCGTTAACTAACTTACACACAACTCAAGTAGATGTTGCTCATACAAGTCGATGATACGTCCTTGACAATTAGTTTGACCATATTGGTGGCCTTTTATCTATCAGGCTGTGATATTTGCTATGTTTAGAATGTCCACCCTTCCAGGTCTTGGCTTCTCATAGAGTTTTCTCTGCAACTTCTCTCCCTCTCACACACAGACGTGATGTTACTTGTCTCAGTCTTTTCTATAAATATTATTATTGCATGTGTTCTGTTCCCTGCTTCCTTTGTTCCAGCTCTTTGAATCGGTGGTCTAGTGGTCGTCACTAATTTGCTGTTTTGATGTAGCGACCACTACATACGGTCGAGTGTCGGCATTCTTGTCACTTTGAAGAAGAACTAAGTTTTGAAAAAGTTCAGTTTGAAATGGATTTTTGTTTACAATGCACGGCCCAGGTTGGCCGATAAGAATAGCAACAAATAATAACAATAATTATTATCTTCAAGTCTCTTCTTAAAGGGGCTTCTCCTTTAAGAATTTACAACTAGTTAATCGACAGTCGACACTTTCACTGAGTTATGCCAAACAGACGGACTGTTCCGCTGTATCACAGTGTGGCTAGACTAAAACTCATCAGAGAGTAATCTAATTTACAACTAGCTTATCGACGGTAGACACTATCAATGAGTTTACGTGTGTGTGTGTGTGTGTGTGTGTTACGTTAACATTCGAAATGTTGATTTTAAAAGCGTTCAGGTATGCTGAAAACGAATATCGCAAGGAAAATTAGCAGAGACAAATAGTTTTGTTGCTAGTTTTATTAATGCGTGTATTTTGAAATGTAAATCACTGGCGACCATGTTTAAACAGGCGGCATATGGAAGGGGCCAACCCTCAGTTTGTTCAGGTATGCTGAAAACGAATATCGCAAGGAAAATTAGCAGAGACAGATAGACAGACTACTAGTTTTGGAGCTAGTTTTATTAATGCGTGTATTGTGAAATGTAAATCCCTGGCGACCATGTTTGAATAGGGGGCATATGAAAGGGGCCAACCCTCAGTTTGTTCAGGTATGCTGAAAACGAATATCGCAAAGAAAATTAGCACAGACTGACTATAGATTCACCATCATAGTATTGAAATATTTTTTTATTTTATAAAGGAATCACTACTTATCAAGCCCCAGAGGCAACTCGAGGATAAGGGTTAAAGTGTGTACAGTAGTCAATTGGACAATATCATAGTAATCGTTAGAAGTGTCAATTTGGTAAATTGGATTACTTAAGAGGAACGGCTCATCAAGAACTTATTTACATTGGACTTGAAGACGACGAAGTAAAAATATAAAGTTGAAAGAACTAGCGAAAAATACGATTTTTACGATGCCTTTCAAATCGTAAACTGCCTGTTTACATTTTTTGCGTTTAAAAAGTGTAAAAAAAGAGCAAACCTTCAGAATCCTAAAAAGATCTCCCGGGAGCATTTTTGCAACATGAAAAATATACAAACCAAAATAAAGAGAGGAGAGGCCACCCTATTTTGGTGAAACGCACGCACGCACACACGCATACACACACACAAACGCACACATAAGCACGCATGTCACCAAGCTAAAGAAGAGAGAAAGTGGGTGAAGGAGAGAAAAGGATCGTGTTCTCTGCACTGCACGTGCCGGGGTCAAACAGAAGTTAAATGAAATCGATTAAAAATGGCTCCACAAAGTTGTGTCTGAACTTTTTATTCTATGAAACTTAAGATTAATAAAACGAAATAATCGTGACCCGTGGAAATTCCACGGCGAATATTTCGCATTCAATAAGAACAAAACGAAAAAGTAGTGAACAAATAAATATATAAGAAAATGAATGTTACCAAAGGCAAGATAAGTTACCCTTCTACCTACCTAGATCACATTTTTGTTGTTTTAACTTATTTTAAAACGTTTATTTAACACAAACAAAAGTAGCGCACAGTTTTAAGTTAGAACAATAAAGAAAATGTCTGACATTTTACAGTCATCTTGTGAGACTCGATAATCGCTCCAAACTCGAAAATTAAGCAAAATACTGGTAGCAACACATCCAATAAATGTCAGCAAACGAACATGTTTTCTTTTTCACATTAGCGAAACTCTTATCAGAGCAAAAGCGAAAATGAGAAGCAAAAACAAATGAAGAAGTCGGTTTTTATCGTTGAGCACAAAAACAAAAACAAAAAGAGTATCTAATCTAATAGGCCCCGTGCTATAGGTCAATCTCCAAAGTCTGTCCCATCACCTCAGTGTTGCATCCAGTTTGTTCAGGTATGCTGAAAACGAATATCGCAAGGAAAATTAGCACAGACAGACTACTAGTTTTGGAGCTAGTTTTAGTTAATGCGTGCATTTTGAAATGTAGATCACTGGCGCCCATGTTTGAACAGGCGGCATATGAAATGGGCCAACCCTCAGTTTGTTCAGGTATGCTGAAAACGAATATCGCAAGGAAAATTAGCAGAGACAAATAGTTTTCGAGCTAGTTTTATTAATGCATGTATTTTGAAATGTAAATTACTGGCGACCATATTGGAACAGGCGGCATATGAAACGGGCCAACCCTATCTTTGTTCAGGTATGCTGAAAACGAATATCGCAAGGAAAGTTAGCACAGACAAATAGTTTTCAAGACAGTTTTATTAATGCGTGCATTTTGAAATGAAAAGGAAAACTAGCACATCAAAGTATTGAAATATTTTTTGTTTTACAAAGGAATCACTACTTATCAAGGCCCAGAGACCACTCGAGGGTTTAAAGAGTGTGCAGTATGGGACAATATCATAGTAATCGTTAGAAGTATAAATTTTGTAAATTGGATTACTTAGGAGGAACGGCTTATCAAGAACTTGTTTACATTGGACTTGAAGAGGACGAAATAAAATATAAAATTTAATGAACTCGCTAAAAATATTTTAACGATGCCTTTCAACTCGTAAACTGCTTGTTTACATTTGTGTACATTTTTCGAAGATAATAAAAAGTGTAAAAAAAAGTAAACGTTTAGAATCCTAAAAAGATCTCCCGGAAGCATTTTTGCAACATAAAAAATATACAAACCAAAATAAAGAGAGGAGGAAACCTACTCAAAAATATGGTTTATTACATCGCTTAAAATAAAGAAGAATCGGGGCCTCCAATAATACGATAATTTGGTGGGGAAGCAAATTGTGTTCTTTTTTCTAACTTGGTTTTAAAAAGTTTTTATTGCTAACATTTATTTTCATGAACTCTAACCACACCTCACAACCCTAATCCGGCCGGTCGGGAAAAAGTTTTTACTTTTTTAAAATTTTGTTGAAACCGACGAAATGAATTTTAATTTAAACTTCGTTTGACGTTGGCACGTCGCACGCACGCACGCACACACACACACACACACACGCACGCACGCACGCACGCACGCACACATAAGCATTCGCTTGTCACCGAGCTAAAGAAGAGAGAAAGTGGGGGAAGGAGAGAAAGGGTCGTGTTCTCTGCACTGCACGTGCCGGGGTCAAACGTAAGTTTTAAAAAATGGCTCGACAAAGTTGTGTCTGAACTTTTTATTCTATGAAACTTAAGATTAATAAAACGAAATAATCGTGACCCGTGGAAATTCCACGGCGAATATTTCGCATTCAAGAGAACAAAACGAAAAAGTAGTGAACAAATAAATATATAAGAAAATGAATGTTACCAAAGGCAAGATAAGTTACTCTTCTACGTACCTAGATCACATTTTTGTTGTTTTAACTTATTTTAAAACGTTTATTTAACACACACAAAAGTAGCGCACGGTTTTAAGTTAGAACAATAAAGAAGTGTCTGACATTTTACAGACATCTTGTGAGACTCGATAATCGCTCCAAACTCGAAAATTAAGCAAAATACTGGTAGCAACACATCCAATAAATGTCAGCAAACGTTCGAACATGTTTTCTTTTTCACATTAGCGAAACGCTTATCAGAGCAAAAGCGAAAATGAGAAGCAAACACAAATGAAGAAGTCGGTTTTTATCGTTGAGCACAAAAACAACAACAAAAAAAGAGTAATCTAATAGGCCCCGTGCTATAGGTCAATCTCCAAAGTCTGTCCCATCGCCTCGGTGTTGCATCCTTGTTTACAAGTACTTTAATGGGATGTGCTCTAATGAACCCATACCACCTCGACGTACAATGGCAAAATTACAGCGGTTCGGTTCACGACGGTTCACTGCTGGGGTCCCTAAAGGTCGGAAATCCTTCTACTCTGATAGTGTTTACTTTACGCAGACTTGCTATCGTATAGAAAAGTCGGTACTTAGTTGGATACGGGGTAATATTTAAAGATAGCGACCAGAGAAAAAAAATAGTCAAAAGGTCGCAACCAGGTTAAAAAATAGTAAAATAGTTTTATTTTGCTTTTATTAATTATTAATAAACGAATGAATCATTTCTATTTAAAATCCATTAAGTATTATGCATGCAAAACTTAAAAAACAAAACATGTTTCTAATGCATCAACATTATGTGAACAAGCTAAATCTAAACTAAATGAATTTGACCTGATGTCGAGTTTATCTAAAAGCGATACTCGATTTTTCACTCGGAATTATTCCTCGTTCAATTCAAGTTTCACGACATATTGATTACATTGTTAGATGACAGTACAAAGAATAGATTTCTAAATAATAATGTTTTTATTTCGGCACGGTAGCACAACTGCATAGGATGCATATATTTTTTCAAGGAGAGGTTGGATGTTTATACTACGCTGGGGTAGGTCGTAAAAATAACCGTTTTTTTTCCTTCATTCTGACCAAAGACCATTTGCTGCTAACCTCTCTCTCTCTCTCTTTCTCTCTCTCTCTCTCTCTCTCTCTCTCTCTCTCTCTCTCTGGCTTCTCCGTGCTCCTGTTACGAAGTTTATATATATATATATATATATATATATATATATATATATATATATATATATATATATATATATATATATGAGAGATGGAGACAGAAAAGGAAAGGGGGGAGAAGGGAGAGAGAGAGAGGGAGGGAGACAGAAAGAGAAAGAGGGGCAAAGGGGGGAGAAGAGAGAGAGAGAGAGAGAGAGAGAAATATGTGTGTCTACGCTCTCCGCCATCACGTCAACGAGGAAGGGAGAAGAAACGGAGACAGCTGAGAGGCACACACTCTATATAAACGCACACATACACACATACTTGCATAAACACACATACACGCACTCGCATAAACACACACACAAATACTTAAACACACCAACACACAAAACACGAATCATTACTCTGTGTTTGTGTGTGTGTGTGTGTGTGTGTGTGTTTCGCTCCCCAGCTTTCTATATCATCTCCGTTTGACAAAGTTTTAATATTCAATACATTAAATCAACAGCTATAATTTATATGAATCGTCCTTGTATTTAGCTTGACTTTCTCAATTCAAATTGAGATTCGCCATTTTGATCCCAGGCAAAGAACAATTTTATTAGCGTAATGGTGCGAAGATCGGGGTGGTGACAATAAGTCGAGTGTCGGCATTCTTGTCACTTTGAAGACGAACTAAGTTTTGGAAAAAGTTCAGTCTGAAATGGATTTCTGTTTACAACGCACGGCCCAGGTTGGCCGATAAGTCTTCAAGTCTCTTCTTAAAGGGGCTTCTCCTTTAAGAATTTACAACTAGTTAATCTACAGTCGACACTTTCACTGAGTTATGCAAAACAGACGGACTGTTCCGCTGTATCACAGTGTGGCTAGACTAAAACTCATCAGAGAGTAATCTAATTTACAACTAGCTTATCGACAGCAGACACTTTCACTGGGTTTACGTGTGTGTGTGTGTGTCTGTGTGTGTATTTCGTTAACATTCGAAATGTTGATTTTAAAAGCGTTCAGGTATGCTGAAAACGAATATCGCAAGGAAAATTAGCAGAGACAAATAGTTTTGGAGCTAGTTATATTAATGCGTGTATTTTGAAATGTAAATCACTGGCGACTATCTTTGAACAGGCGGCATATGAAAGGGACCAACCCTCAGTTTGTTAAGGTATGCTGAAAACGAATATCGCAAGTAAAACTAACAGAGACAAATAGTTTTGGAGCTAGTTTTATTAATGCGTGTATTTTTAAATGTAAATCACTGGCGACCATGTTTAAACAGGCGGCATATGAAAGGGGCCAACCCTCAGTGTGTTCAGGTATGCTGAAAACGAATATCGCAAGGAAAATCAGCACAGACTGACTATAGATTCACCATCAAAGTAGTGAAATATTTTTTTATTTTATATAGGAATCACTACTTATCAAGTCCCAGAGGCCACTCGAGGATAAGGGTTAAAGTGTGTACAGTAGTCAAAGACAATATCATAGTAATCGTTAGAAGTTTAAATTTGGTAAATTAGATTATTTAAGAGGAACGGCTCATCAAGAACTTATTTACATTGGACTTGAAGACGACGAAATAAAAATATAAAGTTGAAAGAACTATCATTTTAATGATGCATTTCAAATCGTAAACTGCCTGTTTACATTTTTTTTTACATTTTTCGAAGATAATAAAAAGTGTAAAAAAAAGAAAACCTATAGAATCCTAAAAAAGATCTCCCGGGAGCATTTTTGCAACATGAAAAATATACAACCCAAAATAAAGAGAGGAGGCAACCCTACTCAAAAATATGGTTTATTACATCGCCTAAAAAAAGAAGAAGAATCGGGGGCTCCGTGGGGAAGTAAATTGTTTTCTTTTTTCTAACTTGGTTTTAAAAAGTTTTTATTGCTAACATTTATTTTCATAAACTCTAACCACACCTCACAACCCTAATCCGGCCGGTCGGGAAAAAAGTTTTTATTTTTTTAAATTTTGTTGAAACCGACAACACACACACACACACACACACACACACACACGCACGCACGCACGTACACACATACACGCACGCACGCACACATAGGCATCGCTTCTTGTCACCGAGCTGAAGAAGAGAGAAAGTGGGGAAGGGGAGTAAGGGTCGTGTTCTGTGCACTGCACGTGCCGGGGTCAAACAGAAGTTAAATAAATGGCTCGACAAAGTTGTGTCTGAACTTTTTATCCTATGAAACTTAAGATTAATAAAACGAAATAATCGTGACCCGTGGAAATTCCACGGCGAATATTTAGCATTCAATAAGAACAAAACGAAAAAGTAGTGAACAAATAAATATATAAGAAAATGAATGTTACCAAAGGCAAGATAAGTTACCCTTCTGCCTACCTAGATCACATTTTTGTTGTTTTAACTTATTTTAAAACGTTTATTTAACACAAACAAAAGTAGCGCACGGTTTTAAGTTAGAACAATAAAGAAGTGTCTGACATTTTACAGACATCTTGTGAGACTCGATAATCGCTCCAAACTCGAAAATTAAGCAAAATACTGGTAGGAACACATCCAATAAATGTTAGCAAACGTTCGAACATGTTTTCTTTTTCACATTAGCGAAACTCTTATCAGAGAAAAAGCGAAAATGAGAAGCAAACACAAATGA
>NC_136527.1:95278553-95326053 GCF_053919585.1 Euprymna scolopes | reverse complement strand
TATATATATATATATATATATATATATAATTATTTTTTAATTTTTTTATAACTTTTCAAAGTTTCAGCTTCTCTCTCTCTCTCTTTCTCTCTCTCTCTCTCTCTCTCTCTCTCTCTCGCTCGCTCGCTCTCGCGCACGCGCGCTTCTCCGTGTCCTTATATATAGACAGAGAGAGAGGGAAAGGGGGCGAGAGACCGAAAGAGACAGAGAATGTGTCTACGCTCCCCTCCAACATGCTTCAACGCCAACGACGCACACACCCACATACACACACACTTGCATTAACACAAACATACACAGACACACACACACACGTCTACATGCACTCTTCAATCTAAACAAGTTTAAATCAACCAATGAAAAGGCAGCCACGTAACACAAACTCCATAAAAGGTAAAAAGTTTGTAACGTCGACTGGGAAATGTTTAAATTTTCCCGGAAAAAGTTAACGGTTTTCACGCCGATGGTGAAATATAAAAGAGCCCCAAAACGGGCTGTAAATTCAGTTTGACCGTGCAGCGAGAGATGTTCCAGAAGAATAGATGACCAGCCAAAAGACCCAGCTAAGCCGCCGCCCTGCCGCTGCTTTTGTTTCTGCCTACTTCTCTGATGTCAAACAAATTTAAAGGTATTTATATTTTATTATACAAAATACTGTTAGAAACCTAGCCAATCGATATTACCGTGATAATTGTGCAGTTTATAAACCGTGGTGTTCTTGGATAAAATATTTTTAATTTAAATCTAAATTAACGTCTTTTAATTTAATTTGTTAGATGAAAGTATATATATAATATTATTTAAGGGCGGTCGATAAACTGTATAATTACCGTGAGAATTGTGCAGTTTATAAACCGTGGTGTTCTTGGATAAAATATTTTTAATTTAAATCTAAATTAACGTCTTTTAATGTAATTTGTTAGATGAAAGTATATGTATAATATTATTTAAGGGCGGTCGATAAACTGTATAATTACCGTGAGAATTGTGCAGTTTATAAACCGTGGTGTTCTTGGATAAAATATTTTTAATTTAAATCTAAATTAACGTCTTTTAATGTAATTTGTTAGATGAAAGTATATGTATAATATTATTTAAGGGCGGTCGATAAACTGTATAATTACCGTGACAATGGTGCAGTTTATAAACCGTGGTGTTCTTGGATAAAATATTTTTAATTTAAATCTAAATTAACGTCTTTTAATGTAATTTGTTAGATGAAAGTATATGTATAATATTATTTAAGGGCGGTCGATAAACTGTATAATTACCGTGACAATTGTGCAGTTTATAAACCGTGGTGTTCTTGGATAAAATATTTTTAATTTAAATCTAAATTAACGTCTTTTAATGTAATTTGTTAGATGAAAGTATATGTATAATATTATTTAAGGGCGGTCGATAAACTGTATAATTACCGTGAGAATTGTGCAGTTTATAAACCGTGGTGTTCTTGGATAAAATATTTTTAATTTAAATCTAAATTAACGTCTTTTAATGTAATTTGTTAGATGAAAGTATATGTATAATATTATTTAAGGGCGGTCGATAAACTGTATAATTACCGTGAGAATTGTGCAGTTTATAAACCGTGGTGTTCTTGGATAAAATATTTTTAATTTAAATCTAAATTAACGTCTTTTAATGTAATTTGTTAGATGAAAGTATATGTATAATATTATTTAAGGGCGGTCGATAAACTGTATAATTACCGTGAGAATTGTGCAGTTTATAAACCGTGGTGTTTTTTGATAAAATATTTTTAATTTAAATCTAAATTAACGTCTTTTAATTCAATTTGTTAGATGAAAGTATATATATAATATTATTTAAGGGCGGTCGATAAACTTTAGTATTACCGTGACAATTGTGCAGTTTATAAGTTTATAAACCGTACTGTTCTTGGATAAAATTCTGGATGTGTATTTCCCCTCTAAAGTCCAACCCTATCCTCACCGTGGTAGGGGGGTGTAACGTTGTAGTTTAACAGCTACACGGCTAAATGGGCTCTGGCAAAAAAAAAAAAAAATCCAGAAAATGTCGGCATTAGTTTGTTGCGTCCGTCATCTGGTCGTCTTTTTATACGCTTGCATGTGGCGAGCAAAAAGGCGTGAAGGGGGCAGGCTGAAAGGAGAACAATACCCGAAAGATGTAAACCGAACGAAAGAGAAAAATGGGCCTCCCTCCAAGGCCCTGTGTTCTCCCCAGCCTGCTCCCAGTTTCCCCGACTTTGCATGCAACTGGTTTTGAGCTTTTGGAAAGCTCTTTTCTCAGTGTCGGGGTGTTGACTCCACTTCCAAGTTAACAAATAGCTGCAAGTCTGGGTACGGTCCGATTGGTTCCGAAGCTCTTCCGCTGTGAGGTGCGCTTTCGAATCTCCCGAAGGGGGCTACCCTCTAAGCAGGCGACACGTGCTCGTGTTACTATGTAATGCATGCTTGCCTCGACTCGACTAAGGACGACTAGAGTTCGACTAGATTGTGTGCTCACAAGCCGCTTTAAGGCCGCTTTTATTATTCCTACTGTCTAGGAACTCCGAAACGGTATGGTAGTGCAATTATATATGACCGTCCTCCAATACGAAATGGTAGTGCAATTATATACGACGGTCCTCCGATATGATAGTAGGAATGCCAGTTTTGTGAGCGATCATCGCCGTCTTATGAACACAAACTAGTGGTATCTTTACGAATCCTGTTGGGTAGAGAGAACACCCCTGTTTTCTCCTCCGCCTGTTATTCTGAGTAGAAACCGCTTTTTAGGAGATGTTCGCAGCAAAGCTTGTTTTTATATAGTGCCCCTCCTTTCGGGAGTTCATCACCTCGCTGCCCAGACGAGAGCTTTCCCCAGTGGAACCTCTTTTTTTTTTCTTATTTTTATTTTATTTTCCAGTTTAATGGCGAACGAACAGTCACCAGCAATTGGTCTGCACCGACAGGAAGATGAGTATAGTATCACCCTTTCTTCTTTCTGTTTCGATTTCAGTCTTTGTGATTTGAAAATTTAATTTAACTGTTTCCATTGTTCCAGCTTTCACACAGCAGTAGATTATCAACACTATAAATATCATCTCTTTTTTATAGATTAGAACAAGCAACAAAACCTAGCAGCATCACCGTTCCTGTCTGCCACATGTCTTGTGCAGTTTGAATCAAGTATTTCTTTCTTTGCGTTCAAGCACATCTGGGTACAATCAAACTGTGTATGATGTATGTCTATCTGTTTCTTCCAACATTAGCATCTCAAAGTCTTGGCAGCAATCATTGTCATAGAAGTAGAGTAAGTATTCTTTTTCTTTCCTTCTGTGTGTATATTTTTGTAATTTCAGGTACTCCTCTTGATCATGATGGAATTCTACTATCAGCTATTGTGAGAATTATGTGGATTGGAAAAAACAACTGAATCCAGCAGCATCAGCTATCCTAGCTGCCACATGTTTCCTGTAGTTACAGAAGTCCTCAAGTAAGTGTTTCTTTCTTTGTGTACATGCACATCTGGATCCAATCAAATTCTAAACTATTAGCTTTATTTAAATGAATGCAGTTCTGCTTGTATTTCTTCTCATCAGCTAACTTATGCAACTGCAAAAAAGAAATAGTAGTACATGTGTGTTTGATCATAGCCAGAAAGTTAAATATATCATTTTAAAAAAATCCATTAGTTATGTTGTCTCTCTTTATTATATAAATCAAAAAAAAATTGTTAATAATTAAAAGAAAAAAAATCATCACAGTAAAAATTATATATATGTAACAAAGAACACAAACAAACATGAAATTGCCATGAGTTTCAGCAAGAAGCAGAAAAGAGAAAAAGTGGAGATAACACCTGGGAAGTAACAGGTAAGAATTTTCTTTATTTCTTTTATTTCTTGTCTCGAATAGCACATAGATTTTTTTCATGTATATATTAAAAAAGAAATAACCCAAGTCCAAAAATTGATGGAAAAACTAAGCATTAAAGTTCAATTAAGCATTAAACAAATAACTTCTAATAATTATGTGATCTATATACAAATTGTCTCCCTTGAATATATATATATATATACATATGTATGTATAAATATGTATAAATATATTTATTCAAGGGAGACAATTTATATATTGTCTCCCTTGAATATATATATATAACCAACCCAGAGATGTCTCGTGATGCGGAGTTCGAATCGTTCCACTGGTATTAATCGTGACACCCTGCACTGAAGATTCCCGAAAGGATGAAACACTAGTGTCTGTAGGTATTTAATAATTATTATAGTAAAAAAATAATTATATATATATATATATAAATTGTATCCCTTGAATATATACTAGTATGGGTTCCTGGCGTAGCCCCGGTGTTTGGTGGTGTATGCTAACCCCCCCCCCCACAACCAAAAAAAAAAAAGCAAAAAAACGGTTAATTTTTTTTGATTTGCCCCCTATTATGAACCCTTAAAATTGTTTGTTTTGGGCTCAAATCAAGATATAAAGTTAGATCCATGTCCAAGAAAACTATATCTAAAATTTCAAGTGTTTAGACCCATAATTGTCGGAGGAGTTTTGTAGAGTTCTCAAAGGTCAAATCGTTGAACTTTGACACCTTAATCGACAAATTTCTGTCCAAATACCAATCGCATAGATTTTCCAAAATCTCAGTACCCTGTATATCAAATTTTGAGTCTGTAGACTAAAATTGACAGAGTTATTGCCTAGGGAAATGTACACACACACAGACAGACATTTTCACTTTTATAGATAGAAAGATATATAATGAGAGACAGAAAGATAACTATATACAATTATTAATGAATTAGTAGAGATAGTTGTTAAATTTCTGGGGATATGTATGGCAATTTAGATGACAAGACTTACTGCTAGAGTGCTCAATGCATTAGTAAAGGTTACTGTTTAGACTTAAAATATATATAGAGAAATTCAAATGGCAGGACTTATATGTAGATCGCTCAATACATCAGTAGAGCAAGGTAATAAGTTTAAAAAATGCATACGTCAATTTAGATAACCACACTGTTTTTGGTATTCATGTGTGAATATGACATAATGTAATATAAATTTTAATAATTTTATTCAAAATGTTATGATTCTCAATAAAAAATCCAAAATGTCAATATTGCTCTATGTATGATAAAGCATTGGCATATAATTTTCTTTCAATAATATAAACGTTTGATAATATCAGCTGTTTCTAGTGATGAGCACTTATTTAAAGTGTAATTATTAAGTAAAAATCTAAATAAATGTGTTTATTGCTCTGTCTTACTCATATAACTTTAGTTAAATCTTAATATTTATATCTCTTGTAATAAAATAAACGTTTTATAATATTAGCTCTGTCATGTGTTGAGCACTTACTTCAAGTGTAATTATAAAGTAAAATTCTAAATAAAATGTCTTCATTGCTCTATGTCTTATTAGGCACTCTTATATAACTCTAGTTAAATCTTAATGTTTATTAATCCTTTAATACAATAAACGTTTTATAATATCAGCTCTGTCTAGTGTTGAGCGCTTATTTCAAGTGTAATTATTAAGTAAAAATCTAAATAAAATGTGTTCATTGCTCTATGTCTTATTGAGCACTCTTATATAACTCTAGTTAAATCTTAATATTTATATCTCTTGTAATAAAATAAACGTTTTATAATATCAGCTCTGTCTAGTGTTAAGCAGTTATTTAAAATGTATTTATTAAGTAAAAATCTAAAAAAAATGTCTTTATTGCTCTATGTCTCATTAAGCAGTCTTATATACCTCTGGTTAAATCTTAATGATTATTTATCCTGTAATTAATTAATCGTTTTATAATATCAGCTCTGTCTAGAGTTGAGCACTTATTTTAAAGTGTATTTATTAAGTAAAAATCTGAATAAAATGTCTTTATTGCTCTATGTCTCATTAAGCAGTCTTGTATACCTCTGGTTAAATCTTAATGATTATTTATCCTGTAATTAATTAATCGTTTTATAATATCAGTTCTGTCTAGAGTTTAGCACTTATTTTAAAGTGTATTTATTAAGTAAAAATCTAAATAAAATGTCTTTATTGCTCTATGTCTCATTAAGCAGTCTTATATACCTCTGGTTAAATCTTAATGATTATTTATCCTGTAATTAATTAATCGTTTTATAATATCAGTTCTGTCTAGAGTTTAGCACTTATTTTAAACTGTATTTATTAAGTAAAAATCTAAATAAAATGTCTTTATTGCTCTATGTCTCATTGAGCAGTCTTATATACCTCTGGTTAAATCTTAATGATTATTTATCCTGTAATTAATTAATCGTTTTATAATATCAGCTCTGTCTAGAGTTGAGCACTTATTTTAAAGTGTATTTATTAAGTAAAAATCTAAATAAAATGCCTTTATTGCTCTATGTCTCATTAAGCACTCTTATATACCTCTGGTTTAAACTTAATGATTATTAATCCTGTACTTAATTAATCGTTTTATAATATCAGCTCTGTCTAGAGTTGAGCACTTATTTTAAAGTGTAATTATTAAGTAAAAATCTAAATAAAATGTCTTTATTGCTCTATGTCTCATTAAGCAGTCTTATATACCTCTGGTTAAATCTTAATGATTATTTATCCTGTAATTAATTAATCGTTTTATAATATCAGCTCTGTCTAGAGTTGAGAACTTATTTTAAAGTGTATTTATTAAGTAAAAATCTAAATAAAATGTCTTTATTGCTCTATGTCTCATTAAGCAGTCTTATATACCTCTGGTTAAATCTTAATGATTATTTATCCTGTAATTAATTAATCGTTTTATAATATCAGCTCTGTCTAGAGTTGAACACTTATTTTAAAGTGTAATTATTAAGTAAAAATCTAAATAAAATGTGTTCATTGCTCTATATCTTATTGAGCACTTTTATATAACTCAAGCTAAATCTTTGTTTATTTATCCTTTAATAAAATAGACGTTTTATAATATCAGCTCTGTCTAGAGTTGAGCACTTATTTTAAAGTGTATTTATTAAGTAAAAATCTAAATAAAATGTCTTTATTGCTCTATGTTTCATTGAGCACTCTTATATAACTTTGGTAAAATTTTAATGTTTATTTATCCTGTAATAAATAGACGTTTTATAATATCAGCTCCGTCTAGTATTGAGCACTTATTTAAAATGTAATTATTAAGTAAAAATCTAAATAAAATATCTTTATTGCTCTATGTCTCATTAAGCACTCTTATATAACTTTGGTTAAATCTTAATATTTATATCTCTTGTAATAAAATAAACGTTTTATAGTATTAGCTGTGTCTAGAGTTGAGAACTTATTTTAAAGTGTATTTATTAAGTAAAAATCTAAATAAAATGTCTTTATTGCTCTATGTCTTATTGAGCAGGGTTATATACCTCTGGTTAAATCTTAATGATTATTTATCCTGTAATTAATTAATCGTTTTATAATATCAGCAAGTTAAATCTTTGTTTATTTATCTTTTAATAAAATAGAAGTTTTATAATATCAGCTCTGTCTAGTTTTGAGCACTTATTTCAAGTGTAATTATTAAGTAAAAATCTAAATAAGATGTCTTTATTGCTCTATGTCTCATAGAGCACTCTTATATAACTCTGGTTAAATCTTAATGCTTATTTATCCTGTAATAACATAGACGTTTTATAATATCAGCTCTGTCTAGTGTTGAGCACTTATTTAAAATGTAATTATTAAGTAAAAATCTAAATAAAATGTCTTTATTCCTCTATGTATCATTGAGCACTCTTATATAACTCTGGTTAAATCTTAATGCTTATTTATCCTGTAATAAAATAGACGTTTTATAATATCAGCTCTGCCTAGTGTTGAGCACTTATTTAAAATGTAATTAATCAGTAAAAATCTAAATAAAATGTATTTATTGCTCTATGTCTCATTGAGCACTCTTATATAACTTTGGTTAAATCTTAATATTTATATCTCTTGTAATAAAATAAACGTTTTATAGTATTAGCTGTGTCTAGAGTTGAGCACTTATTTTAAAGTGTATTTATTAAGTAAAAATCTAAATAAAATGTCTTTATTGCTCTATGTCTCATTGAGCTGTCTTATATACCTCTGGTTAAATCTTAATGATTATTTATCCTGTAATTAATTAATCGTTTTATAATATCAGCAAGTTAAATCTTGGTTTATTTATCCTGTAATAAAATAGACGTTTTATAATATCAGCTCTGTCTAGTGTTGAGCACTTATTTAAAATGTAATTATTAAGTAAAAATCTAAATAAAATGTCTTTATTGCTCTATGTCTCATTGAACACTCTTATATAACTCTGGTTAAATCTTAATGCTTATTTATCCTGTAATAAAATAAACGTTTTATAATATCAGCTCTGCCTAGTGTTGAGCACTTATTTAAAATGTAATTAATCAGTAAAAATCTAAATAAAATGTCTTTATTGCTCTATGTCTGATTGAGCACTCTTATATAACTCTGGTTAAATCTTAATGTTTATTTAGCCTGTAATAAAATAAACGTTTTATAATATCAGCTCTGTCTGGTGTTGAGCACTTATTTAAAGTGTAATTATTAAGTAAAAATCTAAATAAGATGTCTTTATTGCTCTATGTCTTATTGAGCACTCTTATATAACTCTGGTTAAATCTTAATGTTTATTTAGCCTGTAATAAAATAAACGTTTTATAATATCAGCTCTGTCTTGAGCACATTTTTAAAATGTAATTATTAAGTAAAAATCTTAATAAATGTCTTTATTGCTCTATGTCTCATTGAGCACTCTTAATTAACTCTGATAAATCTTAATATTTATATCTCTTGTAATAAAATAAACGTTTTATAATATCAGATCTGTCTAGTGTTGAGCACTTATTTAGAGTGTAATTATTAACTAAAAATCTAAATAAAATGTCTTTATTGCTCTATATCTCATTGAGCACTCTTATATAACTCTGGTTCAATATTAATGTGTATTTATCCTGTAATAAAATAAACATTTTATAATATCAGCTCTGGCTAGTTTTGAGCACTATTTCAAGTGTAATTATTCAGTAAAAATCTAAATAAATTATATAATGCTCGGTCATAGATATTTGAATAAAAGTAACCTGTTATAATATCAGCTCTTTTTTCGAAGCTTTGTATTTAGTTTTGAAAACATTTGTCATTTATAGCAGAGAAATTTCCTTTAAGAGTGCTCAATGTATGAGTTAATTTTTGGAGTTATTTGAAAAATACAAATTTCTGTTATGCGATCCAAAATTTTCTTTTAGACTGCAAAATAGATAAGTACAGCTCTGTAGTGAGTTTTAAAATTGTGTATTGCGAGTATGCTGGAAAAGTAATTACCAGAGTGCTTAATACTGTGGTAGAGTTCTGTGGAAAGATTTGAAAGAATTTTTCTCATTTGTGCTAGACAAATTTACTTTGAGTAAAGCTCTTTCGTACGTTTAAACAATATATATATATATATATGCCAATGATGCTTGCATGTGCTCCATAGTTTAATATAGTTGTGTAGTAAATTTAACAATTGTGTTGTTTAATTATGCAAGACGATTTTACTTTAAGAGTGCTCAATGCATTTATAGAGCTTTGTAGTAAGATTTGGAAACATTTTGGCAATTATTTTAGACAAATCTACTTCCAGAGTGCTTAATATATTAGTAGAGCTTAATAAAACCTTTGAGAAACAGATATGGCATTTCAACTGCATAAATTTATTTTTACAGAGTTCAATGCATTAGTAGAGCTAAATATAGACTTTCAAAAAATATGTATGGCAATTCAGCTACACGAATATACTTTGAGAGTGCTCAATACATTAGTAGACGAAAGCATAAAATTCAGAAAACATGAAGAGCTCTGCAGTATGTTTTAAAAACCTAAATGTCAATACGTAAGTATAGATATACTGTAAGTTTTTAATATATATATATATATATATATATATATATATATATATATATATATATATATATATGACAAGTATTTGAAACAGGCTTCCTATTTGAGTGCCTAATATATTTGATAGCTCTATGGTAACTTTAAAAAACATATTTCCAAATTATGTTAGACAAATTGTCTTTGAGAGTGCTCATTTTTAAGTAGAGCTCTGTAGAAAATTTTTGAGACATGTTCAGCCATTTAAATTCATATCAGTTAATAAATAGAGCTATATAGTGAGTTTTGCAAGCTTATATGTCACTTATCCTAGACAAGTTAACTCTTGTAGCTGTGCAATACATAAGTAGAGTTCTGCATTAGTTTTGGGGGTATGGTTCTCACTTTATTAGGGCAATAACTTGGACACATTATACTCTGGACAAATCCATTGAGGACAACCAAAGGTACCCTGTTTTTTTTCCACTCTGTTGAATAAGACTCATCCGTCTTGGTTCACTCTTGGGACATTAAAACAAAAAAGGTGAAGAATTAAAAAAAAACGAATGAAAAAATATAAATGTCTTTGCAAGTCATTCATTTTCATAACACAAAAATATCTGTAAGAACTTGATAAAAGAATGCACAAACAATAAAATACAACTTTGCTGTCTTGGAATCTAAAATCAGTAGAAACTTCCCCTACTGAAATTCCCGCACACCTCAAAAAAAAAAAGAATCCTTCCTAATGCAATACTTTTCAAGCAATTACAGTGTCAGACTTGGTACTGCAATGACTCTGTAAACTGAAAAAATATGTATAAAAAAAATTAAGCAAAATTGATTCATGTCAACACCTCTCCCAACACCACAGATTAACTACAAAAATACTTGATAAAGCAAAACACAATTACAAATGTATATGAAAAAAATCAAAATAAAAAAAATAAAAAAAATAAACCAAGCAATGGATCATGATTTTCTGGTGTTTGATGGAATGTGAGTAGGCATACAGCCTGGATAATTTTCCAAGGTAAGTGATGATATTCATTATTATTGTCTTTTTGGATTAGTTCAGATATATCTCATAGCTATAATTGTTTTATGTATATATTTATATGTCTAGATGTTATGTGTGCTATTTGCATGTTCCCTATAGAAAAAAAATCTACAAGTGTATTCTGATGTAAAATTAACCAGTAAAACCAATGCTTGTGTTTCTGATACACCAACTATTTCTTATTAGCATATAAGTTGAATCATGAAATTTATCTCCCTTGCCTGTCTCTCTTTATACCTCTGTATTTATCTAGATCTGTCTATCTCTCTCTTCTTATTCTTTATCCCTATAAGCCGTCTTGCCAACCCCTATGTGCGAACTTATAAATTTCAACATGTCTAGATTGATAAGCTTCTCCTTTACCGGTACCTAACTCCCGTTTTGAAGTTAGAAGTTTTAACTTGAATACACGTTGATGTGTCAAGGTAACAGCAGGCATCGATCGGGCACTTCCAGACGCCAACCTACACGGTGCAGAGAAAGAAAAGAAAAGAAACTAAGTCCCGATGTGCCTAGCAGATTAAAAGGCATTTTGCGACGCCTACATGAACCCAACATGGAAATAGGCGTCGATCGGGCACTTCCAGACACTTACTTACACTGTTTTGATCTTTTGGACTTAGAAATTTTCAATTGAATACACGTTGACTTGACTTGGTCTATAGGATTCTCATTTACCTATACCTACGTCCCCTCTTGTTTGGACTTAAAAATTTTCAATTGAATACACGTTGAGAAGACTTGGTCTATAGGATTCTCATCTACCTATACCTACGTCCCCTCTTGTTTGGACTTAGAAATTTTCAATTGAATACACGTTGACTTGACTTGGTCTATAGGATTCTCATCTACCTATATCAACGTCCCCTCTTGTTTGGACTTAGAAATTTTCAATTGAATACACGTTGACTTGACTTGGTCTATAGGATTCTCATCTACCTATATCAACGTCCGCTCCTGTTTGGACTTAGAAATTTTCAATTGAATGCACGTTGACTTGCCTTGGTCTGTAGGATTCTTATCTACCTATACCTACGTCCCCTCTAGTTTGGACTTAGAAATTTTCAATTGAATACACGTTGAGATGACTTGGTCTGTAGGATTCTTATCTACCTATACCTACGTCCCCTCTTGTTTGGACTTAGAAATTTTCAATTGAATACACGTTGACTTGCCTTGGTCTATAGGATTCTCACCTACCTATACCTACGTCCCCTCTTGTTTGGACTTAGAAATTTTCAATTGAATACACGTTGACTTGACTTGGTCTATAGGATTCTCATTTACCTATACCTACGTCCCCTCTTGTTTGGACTTAGAAATTTTCAATTGAATACACGTTGACTTGACTTGGTCTATAGGATTCTCATTTACCTATACCTACGTCCCCTCTTGTTTGGACTTAGAAATTTTCAATTGAATACACGTTGACTTGACTTGGTCTATAGGATTCTCATTTACCTATACCTACGTCCCCTCTTGTTTGGACTTAGAAATTTTCAATTGAATACACGTTGACTTGACTTGGTCTATAGGATTCTCATTTACCTATACCTACGTCCCCTCTTGTTTGGACTTAGAAATTTTCAATTGAATACACGTTGACTTGACTTGGTCTATAGGATTCTCATTTACCTATACCTACGTCCCCTCTTGTTTGGACTTAGAAATTTTCAATTGAATACACGTTGACTTGCCTTGGTCTATAGGATTCTCACCTACCTATACCTACGTCCCCTCTTGTTTGGACTTAGAAATTTTCAATTGAATACACGTTGACTTGACTTGGTCTATAGGATTCTCATTTACCTATACCTACGTCCCCTCTTGTTTGGACTTAGAAATTTTCAATTGAATACACGTTGACTTGACTTGGTCTATAGGATTCTCATTTACCTATACCTACGTCCCCTCTTGTTTGGACTTAGAAATTTTCAATTGAATACACGTTGACTTGACTTGGTCTATAGGATTCTCATTTACCTATACCTACGTCCCCTCTTGTTTGGACTTAGAAATTTTCAATTGAATACACGTTGACTTGACTTGGTCTATAGGATTCTCATCTACCTATACCTACGTCCCCTATTTGGACTTAGAAATTTTCAATTGAATACACGTTGACTTGACTTGGTCTATAGGATTCTCATTTACCTATACCTACGTCCGCTCTTGTTTGGACTTAGAAATTTTCAATTGAATACACGTTGACTTGACTTGGTCTATAGGATTCTCACCTACCTATACCTACGTCCCCTCCTGTTTGGACTTAGAAATTTTCAATTGAATACACGTTGACTTACCTTGGTCTATAGGATTCTCATTTACCTATACCTACGTCCCCTCTTGTTTGGACTTAGAAATTTTCAATTGAATACACGTTGAGATGACTTGGTCTGTAGGATTCTTATCTACCTATACCTACGTCCCCTCTTGTTTAGACTTAGAAATTTTCAATTGAATACACGTTGAGATGACTTGGTCTGTAGGATTCTTATCTACCTATATCTACGTCTCCTCTTGTTTGGACTTAGAAATTTTCAATTGAATACACGTTGAGATGACTTGGTCTGTAGGATTCTTATCTACCTATATCTACGTCTCCTCTTGTTTGGACTTAGAAATTTTCAATTGAATACACGTTGAGATGACTTGGTCTGTAGGATTCTTATCTACCTATACCTACGTCCCCTCTTGTTTGGACTTAGAAATTTTCAATTGAATACACGTTGAGATGACTTGGTCTGTAGGATTCTTATCTACCTATACCTACGTCCCCTCTTGTTTGGACTTAGAAATTTTCAATTGAATACACGTTGAGATGACTTGGTCTGTAGGATTCTTATCTACCTATACCTACGTCCCCTCTTGTTTGGACTTAGAAATTTTCAATTGAATACACGTTGAGATGACTTGGTCTGTAGGATTCTTATCTACCTATACCTACGTCCCCTCTTGTTTGGACTTAGAAATTTTCAATTGAATACACGTTGACTTGACTTGGTTTATAGGATTCTCACCTACCTATACCTACGTCCCCTCTTGTTTGGACTTAGAAATTTTCAATTGAATACACGTTGAAATGACTTAGTCTATAGGATTCTCATCTTCCTATACCTACGTCCCCTCTTGTTTGGACTTAGAAATTTTCAATTGAATACACGTTGACTTGACTTGGTCTATAGGATTCTCATTTACCTATACCTACGTCCCCTCTTGTTTGGACTTAGAAATTTTCAATTGAATACACGTTGAAATGACTTAGTCTATAGGATTCTCATCTTCCTATACCTACGTCCCCTCTTGTTTGGACTTAGAAATTTTCAATTGAATACACGTTGACTTGACTTGGTCTATAGGATTCTCATTTACCTATACCTACGTCCCCTCTTGTTTGGACTTAGAAATTTTCAATTGAATACACGTTGACTTGACTTGGTCTATAGGATTCTCATTTACCTATACCTACGTCCCCTCTTGTTTGGACTTAGAAATTTTCAATTGAATACACGTTGACTTGACTTGGTCTATAGGATTCTAAGATACCTATACCTACGTCCCCTCTTGTTTGGACTTAGAAATTTTCAATTGAATACACGTTGAGATGACTTGGTCTATAGGATTCTCATTTACCTATACCTACGTCCCCTCTTGTTTGGACTTAGAAATTTTCAATTGAATACACGTTGACTTGACTTGGTCTATAGGATTCTCATTTACCTATACCTACGTCCCCTCTTGTTTGGACTTAGAAATTTTCAATTGAATACACGTTGACTTGACTTGGTCTATAGGATTCTCATTTACCTATACCTACGTCCCCTCTTGTTTGGACTTAGAAATTTTCAATTGAATACACGTTGACTTACCTTGGTCTATAGGATTCTCATTTACCTATACCAACGTCCCCTCTTGTTTGGACTTAGAAATTTTCAATTGAATACACGTTGACTTGACTTGGTCTATAGGATTCTCATTTACCTATACCTACGTCCCCTCTTGTTTGGACTTAGAAATTTTCAATTGAATACACGTTGACTTGACTTGGTCTATAGGATTCTCATTTACCTATACCAACGTCCCCTCTTGTTTGGACTTAGAAATTTTCAATTGAATACACGTTGAGATGACTTGGTCTATAGGATTCTCATTTACCTATACCTACGTCCCCTCTTGTTTGGACTTAGAAATTTTCAATTGAATACACGTTGAAATGACTTAGTCTATAGGATTCTCATCTTCCTATACCTACGTCCCCTCTTGTTTGGACTTAGAAATTTTCAATTGAATACACGTTGACTTGACTTGGTCTATAGGATTCTCATTTACCTATACCTACGTCCCCTCTTGTTTGGACTTAGAAATTTTCAATTGAATACACGTTGACTTGACTTGGTCTATAGGATTCTCACCTACCTATACCTACGTCCCCTCCTGTTTGGACTTAGAAATTTTCAATTGAATACACGTTGACTTGACTTGGTCTATAGGATTCTCATTTACCTATACCTACGTCCCCTCTTGTTTGGACTTAGAAATTTTCAATTGAATACACGTTGACTTGACTTGGTCTATAGGATTCTCATTTACCTATACCTACGTCCCCTCTTGTTTGGACTTAGAAATTTTCAATTGAATACACGTTGACTTACCTTGGTCTATAGGATTCTCATTTACCTATACCAACGTCCCCTCTTGTTTGGACTTAGAAATTTTCAATTGAATACACGTTGACTTGACTTGGTCTATAGGATTCTCATTTACCTATACCTACGTCCCCTCTTGTTTGGACTTAGAAATTTTCAATTGAATACACGTTGACTTGACTTGGTCTATAGGATTCTCATTTACCTATACCTACGTCCCCTCTTGTTTGGACTTAGAAATTTTCAATTGAATACACGTTGACTTACCTTGGTCTATAGGATTCTCATTTACCTATACCAACGTCCCCTCTTGTTTGGACTTAGAAATTTTCAATTGAATACACGTTGACTTGACTTGGTCTATAGGATTCTCATTTACCTATACCTACGTCCCCTCTTGTTTGGACTTAGAAATTTTCAATTGAATACACGTTGACTTGACTTGGTCTATAGGATTCTCATTTACCTATACCAACGTCCCCTCTTGTTTGGACTTAGAAATTTTCAATTGAATACACGTTGAGATGACTTGGTCTATAGGATTCTCATTTACCTATACCTACGTCCCCTCTTGTTTGGACTTAGAAATTTTCAATTGAATACACGTTGAGAGGACTTGGTCTATAGGATTCTCATTTACCTATACCTACGTTCCCTCTTGTTTGGACTTAGAAATTTTCAATTGAATACACGTTGACTTGACTTGGTCTATAGGATTCTCATTTACCTATACCTACGTCCCCTCTTGTTTGGACTTAGAAATTTTCAATTGAATACACGTTGAGATGACTTGGTCTATAGGATTCTCATCTACCTATACCTACGTCCCCTCTTGTTTGGACTTAGAAATTTTCAATTGAATACACGTTGAGATGACTTGGTCTATAGGATTCTCATTTACCTATACCTACGTCCCCTCTTGTTTGGACTTAGAAATTTTCAATTGAATACACGTTGACTTACCTTGGTCTATAGGATTCTCATTTACCTATACCAACGTCCCCTCTTGTTTGGACTTAGAAATTTTCAATTGAATACACGTTGACTTGACTTGGTCTATAGGATTCTCATTTACCTATACCTACGTCCCCTCTTGTTTGGACTTAGAAATTTTCAATTGAATACACGTTGACTTGACTTGGTCTATAGGATTCTCATTTACCTATACCAACGTCCCCTCTTGTTTGGACTTAGAAATTTTCAATTGAATACACGTTGACTTGACTTGGTCTATAGGATTCTCATTTACCTATACCTACGTTCCCTCTTGTTTGGACTTAGAAATTTTCAATTGAATACACGTTGAGATGACTTGGTCTATAGGATTCTCATTTACCTATACCAACGTCCCCTCTTGTTTGGACTTAGAAATTTTCAATTGAATACACGTTGACTTACCTTGGTCTATAGGATTCTCATTTACCTATACCAACGTCCCCTCTTGTTTGGACTTAGAAATTTTCAATTGAATACACGTTGACTTGACTTGGTCTATAGGATTCTCATTTACCTATACCTACGTCCCCTCTTGTTTGGACTTAGAAATTTTCAATTGAATACACGTTGAGATGACTTGGTCTATAGGATTCTCATCTACCTATACCTACGTCCCCTCTTGTTTGGACTTAGAAATTTTCAATTGAATACACGTTGAGATGACTTGGTCTATAGGATTCTCATTTACCTAAACCTACGTTCCCTCTTGTTTGGACTTAGAAATTTTCAATTGAATACACGTTGACTTGACTTGGTCTATAGGATTCTCATTTACCTATACCTACGTCCCCTCTTGTTTGGACTTAGAAATTTTCAATTGAATACACGTTGACTTACCTTGGTCTATAGGATTCTCATTTACCTATACCTACGTTCCCTCTTGTTTGGACTTAGAAATTTTCAATTGAATACACGTTGACTTGACTTGGTCTATAGGATTCTCATTTACCTAAACCTACGTTCCCTCTTGTTTGGACTTAGAAATTTTCAATTGAATACACGTTGACTTGACTTGGTCTATAGGATTCTCATTTACCTATACCTACGTCCCCTCTTGTTTGGACTTAGAAATTTTCAATTGAATACACGTTGAGATGACTTGGTCTATAGGATTCTCATTTACCTATACCTACGTCCCCTCTTGTTTGGACTTAGAAATTTTCAATTGAATACACGTTGACTTGACTTGGTCTATAGGATTCTCATTTACCTATACCTACGTCCCCTCTTGTTTGGACTTAGAAATTTTCAATTGAATACACGTTGAGATGACTTGGTCTATAGGATTCTCATCTACCTATACCTACGTCCCCTCTTGTTTGGACTTAGAAATTTTCAATTGAATACACGTTGAGATGACTTGGTCTATAGGATTCTCATTTACCTAAACCTACGTTCCCTCTTGTTTGCACTTAGAAATTTTCAATTGAATACACGTTGACTTGACTTGGTCTATAGGATTCTCATTTACCTATACCTACGTCCCCTCTTGTTTGGACTTAGAAATTTTCAATTGAATACACGTTGACTTACCTTGGTCTATAGGATTCTCATTTACCTATACCTTCATCCCCTCTTGTTTGGACTTAGAAATTTTCAATTGAATACACGTTGACTTGACTTGGTCTATAGGATTCTCATTTACCTATACCTACGTTCCCTCTTGTTTGGACTTAGAAATTTTCAATTGAATACACGTTGACTTGACTTGGTCTATAGGATTCTCATTTACCTAAACCTACGTTCCCTCTTGTTTGGACTTAGAAATTTTCAATTGAATACACGTTGACTTGACTTGGTCTATAGGATTCTCATTTACCTATACCTACGTCCCCTCTTGTTTGGACTTAGAAATTTTCAATTGAATACACGTTGAGATGACTTGGTCTATAGGATTCTCATTTACCTAAACCTACGTTCCCTCTTGTTTGGACTTAGAAATTTTCAATTGAATACACGTTGACTTGACTTGGTCTATAGGATTCTCATTTACCTATACCTACGTCCCCTCTTGTTTGGACTTAGAAATTTTCAATTGAATACACGTTGAGATGACTTGGTCTATAGGATTCTCATCTACCTATACCTACGTCCCCTCTTGTTTGGACTTAGAAATTTTCAATTGAATACACGTTGAGATGACTTGGTCTATAGGATTCTCATTTACCTAAACCTACGTTCCCTCTTGTTTGGACTTAGAAATTTTCAATTGAATACACGTTGACTTGACTTGGTCTATAGGATTCTCATTTACCTATACCTACGTCCCCTCTTGTTTGGACTTAGAAATTTTCAATTGAATACACGTTGACTTACCTTGGTCTATAGGATTCTCATTTACCTATACCTACGTTCCCTCTTGTTTGGACTTAGAAATTTTCAATTGAATACACGTTGACTTGACTTGGTCTATAGGATTCTCATTTACCTAAACCTACGTTCCCTCTTGTTTGGACTTAGAAATTTTCAATTGAATACACGTTGACTTGACTTGGTCTATAGGATTCTCATTTACCTATACCTACGTCCCCTCTTGTTTGGACTTAGAAATTTTCAATTGAATACACGTTGACTTACCTTGGTCTATAGGATTCTCATTTACCTATACCAACGTCCCCTCTTGTTTGGACTTAGAAATTTTCAATTGAATACACGTTGACTTGACTTGGTCTATAGGATTCTCATTTACCTATACCTACGTCCCCTCTTGTTTGGACTTAGAAATTTTCAATTGAATACACGTTGAGATGACTTGGTCTATAGGATTCTCATCTACCTATACCTACGTCCCCTCTTGTTTGGACTTAGAAATTTTCAATTGAATACACGTTGAGATGACTTGGTCTATAGGATTCTCATTTACCTAAACCTACGTTCCCTCTTGTTTGGACTTAGAAATTTTCAATTGAATACACGTTGACTTGACTTGGTCTATAGGATTCTCATTTACCTATACCTACGTCCCCTCTTGTTTGGACTTAGAAATTTTCAATTGAATACACGTTGACTTACCTTGGTCTATAGGATTCTCATTTACCTATACCTACGTTCCCTCTTGTTTGGACTTAGAAATTTTCAATTGAATACACGTTGACTTGACTTGGTCTATAGGATTCTCATTTACCTAAACCTACGTCCCCTCTTGTTTGGACTTAGAAATTTTCAATTGAATACACGTTGACTTGACTTGGTCTATAGGATTCTCATTTACCTATACCTACGTCCCCTCTTGTTTGGACTTAGAAATTTTCAATTGAATACACGTTGACTTACCTTGGTCTATAGGATTCTCATTTACCTATACCTACGTTCCCTCTTGTTTGGACTTAGAAATTTTCAATTGAATACACGTTGACTTGACTTGGTCTATAGGATTCTCATTTACCTAAACCTACGTTCCCTCTTGTTTGGACTTAGAAATTTTCAATTGAATACACGTTGAGATGACTTGGTCTATAGGATTCTCATTTACCTATACCTACGTTCCCTCTTGTTTGGACTTAGAAATTTTCAATTGAATACACGTTGACTTGACTTGGTCTATAGGATTCTCATTTACCTAAACCTACGTTCCCTCTTGTTTGGACTTAGAAATTTTCAATTGAATACACGTTGACTTGACTTGGTCTATAGGATTCTCATTTACCTATACCTACGTCCCCTCTTGTTTGGACTTAGAAATTTTCAATTGAATACACGTTGACTTACCTTGGTCTATAGGATTCTCATTTACCTATACCTACGTTCCCTCTTGTTTGGACTTAGAAATTTTCAATTGAATACACGTTGACTTGACTTGGTCTATAGGATTCTCATTTACCTAAACCTACGTTCCCTCTTGTTTGGACTTAGAAATTTTCAATTGAATACACGTTGAGATGACTTGGTCTATAGGATTCTCATTTACCTATACCTACGTCCCCTCTTGTTTGGACTTAGAAATTTTCAATTGAATACACGTTGACTTGACTTGGTCTATAGGATTCTCATTTACCTATACCAACGTCCCCTCTTGTTTGGACTTAGAAATTTTCAATTGATTACACGTTGACTTGACTTGGTCTATAGGATTCTCATTTACCTATACCTACGTCCCCTCTTGTTTGGACTTAGAAATTTTCAATTGAATACACGTTGACTTACCTTGGTCTATAGGATTCTCATTTACCTATACCTACGTCCCCTCCTGTTTGGACTTAGAAATTTTCAATTGAATACACGTTGAGATGACTTGGTCTATAGGATTCTCATTTACCTATACCTACGTCCCCTCTTGTTTGGACTTAGAAATTTTCAATTGAATACACGTTGACTTGACTTGGTCTATAGGATTCTCATTTACCGATACCTACGTCCCCTCTTGTTTGGACTTAGAAATTTTCAATTGAATACACGTTGAGATGACTTGGTCTATAGGATTCTCATTTACCTATACCTACGTCCCCTCTTGTTTGGACTTAGAAATTTTCAATTGAATACACGTTGACTTGACTTGGTCTATAGGATTCTCATTTACCGATACCTACGTCCCCTCTTGTTTGGACTTAGAAATTTTCAATTGAATACACGTTGAGATGACTTGGTCTATAGGATTCTCATTTACCTATACCTACGTCCCCTCTTGTTTGGACTTAGAAATTTTCAATTGAATACACGTTGACTTGACTTGGTCTATAGGATTCTCATTTACCTAAACAAACGTCCCCTCTTGTTTGGACTTAGAAATTTTCAATTGAATACACGTGTAGATGACTTGGTCTATAGGATTCTTATCTACCTATACCTTCATCCCCTCTTGTTTGGACTTAGAAATTTTCAATTCAATACACGTTGACTTGCCTTGGTCTATAGGATTCTCATCTTTCTATACCTACATCCCTTCTTGTTCGACTTAGAAATTTTCAATTCAATACACGTTGACTTGACTTGGTCTATAGGATTCTCATTTACCTATACCTACGTCCCCTCTTGTTTGGACTTAGAAATTTTCAATTGAATACACGTTGACTTACCTTGGTCTATAGGATTCTCATTTACCTATACCTACGTCCCCTCTTGTTTGGACTTAGAAATTTTCAATTGAATACACGTTGAGATGACTTGGTCTATAGGATTCTCATCTACCTATACCTACGTCCCCTCTTGTTTGGACTTAGAAATTTTCAATTGAATACACGTTGAGATGACTTGGTCTATAGGATTCTCATTTACCTAAACCTACGTTCCCTCTTGTTTGGACTTAGAAATTTTCAATTGAATACACGTTGACTTGACTTGGTCTATAGGATTCTCATTTACCTATACCTACGTCCCCTCTTGTTTGGACTTAGAAATTTTCAATTGAATACACGTTGACTTACCTTGGTCTATAGGATTCTCATTTACCTATACCTACGTTCCCTCTTGTTTGGACTTAGAAATTTTCAATTGAATACACGTTGACTTGACTTGGTCTATAGGATTCTCATTTACCTAAACCTACGTCCCCTCTTGTTTGGACTTAGAAATTTTCAATTGAATACACGTTGACTTGACTTGGTCTATAGGATTCTCATTTACCTATACCTACGTCCCCTCTTGTTTGGACTTAGAAATTTTCAATTGAATACACGTTGACTTACCTTGGTCTATAGGATTCTCATTTACCTATACCTACGTTCCCTCTTGTTTGGACTTAGAAATTTTCAATTGAATACACGTTGACTTGACTTGGTCTATAGGATTCTCATTTACCTAAACCTACGTTCCCTCTTGTTTGGACTTAGAAATTTTCAATTGAATACACGTTGAGATGACTTGGTCTATAGGATTCTCATTTACCTATACCTACGTCCCCTCTTGTTTGGACTTAGAAATTTTCAATTGAATACACGTTGACTTGACTTGGTCTATAGGATTCTCATTTACCGATACCAACGTCCCCTCTTGTTTGGACTTAGAAATTTTCAATTGATTACACGTTGACTTGACTTGGTCTATAGGATTCTCATTTACCTATACCTACGTCCCCTCTTGTTTGGACTTAGAAATTTTCAATTGAATACACGTTGACTTACCTTGGTCTATAGGATTCTCATTTACCTATACCAACGTCCCCTCTTGTTTGGACTTAGAAATTTTCAATTGAATACACGTTGACTTGACTTGGTCTATAGGATTCTCATTTACCTATACCTACGTCCCCTCTTGTTTGGACTTAGAAATTTTCAATTGAATACACGTTGACTTGACTTGGTCTATAGGATTCTCATTTACCTATACCTACGTCCCCTCCTGTTTGGACTTAGAAATTTTCAATTGAATACACGTTGAGATGACTTGGTCTATAGGATTCTCATTTACCTATACCTACGTCCCCTCTTGTTTGGACTTAGAAATTTTCAATTGAATACACGTTGACTTGACTTGGTCTATAGGATTCTCATTTACCGATACCTACGTCCCCTCTTGTTTGGACTTAGAAATTTTCAATTGAATACACGTTGAGATGACTTGGTCTATAGGATTCTCATTTACCTATACCTACGTCCCCTCTTGTTTGGACTTAGAAATTTTCAATTGAATACACGTTGACTTGACTTGGTCTATAGGATTCTCATTTACCGATACCTACGTCCCCTCTTGTTTGGACTTAGAAATTTTCAATTGAATACACGTTGAGATGACTTGGTCTATAGGATTCTCATTTACCTATACCTACGTCCCCTCTTGTTTGGACTTAGAAATTTTCAATTGAATACACGTTGACTTGACTTGGTCTATAGGATTCTCATTTACCTAAACCAACGTCCCCTCTTGTTTGGACTTAGAAATTTTCAATTGAATACACGTGTAGATGACTTGGTCTATAGGATTCTTATCTACCTATACCTTCATCCCCTCTTGTTTGGACTTAGAAATTTTCAATTCAATACACGTTGACTTGCCTTGGTCTATAGGATTCTCATCTTTCTATACCTACATCCCCTCTTGTTCGACTTAGAAATTTTCAATTCAATACACGTTGACTTGACTTGGTCTATAGGATTCTCATTTACCTATACCTACGTCCCCTCTTGTTTGGACTTAGAAATTTTCAATTGAATACACGTTGACTTGACTTGGTCTATAGGATTCTCATCTACCTATACCTACGTCCCCTCTTGTTTGGACTTAGAAATTTCAATTGAATACACGCTGGTATTATTTTAAATTAAGGCCCGTCTCACGTCCATATATAAGAAAATAATTTTTTTGTAGATTTAGGTGTGCTAAAACCGAATCTTAAAACCGTTTCCGTCGCAAAAAAATGATTTTCATGATATGAAGAAATTAGTTTTTCGAAAAGTAGTTGATCAGTTTCCATGTAAATTTAACTTAAAATGAGCACCCACTTTCTGGCCACCTTATAGATTTCATCCACTCTATATTTGTGCCTAAATCAAAACGCAGATTCCATGAACAAAGCTTCTTTCTTAGAACTGCACGCCTGTGGAACTCTGTTCCGTCTGCCTGCTTCCCTCCGGACTACAACTTGGATGTCTTCAAGTCCAATGTTAACAAATTCCTAATGAACCGCCCCCTTAAGTAAACATTTCAGCAAATCTCCTCACTAACGTAATGTACTTGCAATAACCCTTATCCCTGAGTGGCTTCCGGGCCTTGATAAGTGGTGATCACTGTGTAAAAAAAAAAAAAAAAAAAAAAGGTCGGTGTTTGGTCCGTCCTCTGCTTCTGTTGTCGTAAATCAAAGGATTCTTCAGCACTGATCAGGAGTACTGGTTAGATATTATGAAACAATGGCATAAACATTTCATAGATCAATTCTTCAGAAGTAGATGAATCTGTCATTGATGGCCACAAAAAGATCATGGAATTGGATGATTTGTCGACAAGAAAAGAAAAAGATCTTATATTGACCAGATCAACCCAGGCAAAGCACCTGGTTTGCAGAAGGAGAGAACATAAAATCAGCTCGTATTATTTAGATTCATCTTGAGTGTGATTTTCACGTTTCAGTCGATGTAACCTCCGACCTTCTTTAGGTGTATCTTGTCAAACTCGGGAATGTTTCTGTCGAACTCAGGAATTTGGACATAATTTCAAGTGGAACCCTTTATTTACTTCATAGGGGTAGCATGTTCTTGTTCCATCAGCCATGACTGGATAGTAACTCGCTATTAGGACCTCTATCCAGTCAAGAAAAAAAGTGTCCTCCAGATCTAAAATGCACAAATGCTCAACAATTATCGAAAAATAAAAACTATCTAGAAGATTCAGCAAACATGACAGCTGAAAGCCGACTCCAAATTTGCGACCCACGTAAAACCATGCTGGGTGTATTAATGTCTCATGATGACGTGCTGCACTTGAAAATTTGGAGAGAAAGTGGTCTGGTATTGGCAGGTAAATGTCTTTATAGTGCCTGCCTGCTTCTTCGGGACTGATCACCGTATTCGAGCGCGACGGAGTGTAAACATAGTTCCTTTGCTTTTATGCATGCGTGTGGTCACATTCACAACGTCGTGTTCCTACGCGTTTTTAATAAGGCAGAGATGTTTCAAAGTGGTGATCGCTGGAAATGTTCCTGCCTGTTAAAAAAATTTAAAAAACAAAGATTGTGATTTTTTTTTTTTTACCCCTGCAATGGCATTAGCCAGTAACGTCTTTCCGCAGCCTGGAGGTCCATGGAGTAAAAGACCTCGTGGAGGAGTGACACCCAGCTGACGATGGATCTCTGGATGTTTCATGTGGACCAGAATTTTGCATATATCCTAGAAAGATGAAAATAACAAAAAAAAAAAAATATCTTATTATATTTAGTTGTACAGGTCCGATGTTACCTGGGAACAAGTTGTGTTACAAATAAAACGTTTAAAAGAGAAAAGGGCATCCACCACTAGATTACGAAGTCTGTTTTAAACTCTGTCAAGGCATGATAAGGTCTTTCTAGCATCTCCTGCCTCCTCCCTTGAGGCTTGCATTTACTAATATCCGCGGGCTTAGAACTAACTTAGATGATGTTGAGTCATTTCTCCTTGTAAACACCCCGGATATCTTAGCATTAAGTGAAACTAACCTTCACTCCTCCATTCCCTCTAACCACTTTAACATGCCTAGTTATCTCCCACTCTACCGTAAGGATTCGGACAGACATATGCATGGACTTGGAGTCTATATTCGTAACACCCTCCCCCTGACTAGAGAAATAAAACTAGAATCAGAGGACCAGGCCTTTATGTGCTTCAGACTAAATATGCAACACAATATTAGCTACTTGTATTTTCTCTACCGCTCTCCCTCAAACCAAGACTGTACCCTAATAAACAAAGTCTCAGACAGCATAGATATAGCACTCTCCCTCGATACTAGCGCACAAATACATGTATTTGGTGACTTCAATGTCCACCACAGTAACTGGCTAGGATTCTCTAATCACACAGATGTAGCTGGTAGCGCAACACATAGCTTCTCTTTATCCCATTCCCTATCTCAGTTGGTTACATTTCCAACACGTTACCCAGGCCAGCATGATCAACATGCCTCACTTCTAGATCTCTTTCTGACAACGGTTCCCAATGACTGTATAACAAATGCCCACAGCCCACTCAGAAATGCTGATCACGCTGTGATAATGGTAAAAATCAGCCTAAATTCTCACCCTAAAACTGAAGACCCACTACTCAAAACAACGAGGTATTACAAAAAGGCTGATTGGGAAGCCATCAGGGAGCTCATCAGAGATGCCCCATGGCAAAATATCTTTACTCTTCCAGCGAAACAGTGTGCAAATGAGACCACTGAATGGTTCAAAACTGCTATTGAAACACATGTTCCCGCACGGAAATTCTATAGCAAGCCCCACTCTCCCCAATGGTTTACTTCTGCTTGTGCAGCTGCCATATGTCAAAGGCAGCATGCGTTCCGCAGATTCAACTGACATAAGTCCAGCTCAAACAAACAGAAGTTTATAGAAGCTAGAAATAATTGTAAGAGAATGATAGAGACAGCTAAGACAGATTACTCTGAAACCACCAGAAAGCGCATCGTTAAGCGTAGTTAATAATGGGCAGTCAACTATTCCCCCATTAACAAACAATCATGAGGTTGCTTGCACGGCAACTGACAAGGCTAATCTGCTTGCCAGTCGGTTTGCCTCAAACTCCACACTGAACTCGGTACACCACTCACTCCCATATTTTCCTCTGCGAACAGACGCCACACTAGACGATTTGAAAATCACCCCTTCTCAGGTACATGCTATTATAAAAAACCTAGACACCTCAAAAGCATGTGGACCAGATCTCATCCCGGCTGTGCTATTAAAAAAATGCTCTGCCGTGGTTGCTCCAGTTCTCTCCAAACTTTACAATAAATGCCTTAACGAATCTTGTTTTCCCGACTGCTGGAAAACTGCCTCTGTAGTACCAGTCTTCAAGAATTCTGGTGAAAGAACTGACCCACTAAATTATCGCCCCATTAGCCTCCTCCCGCTTTTCGCCAAAATATTTGAGTCCTTAGTTAATCAAGCCCTAGTCCAGTACCTAACAGCTGCTAAACTCCTGACTGACAAACAATATGGATTCAGGCAAGCCCGTTCAACAGCAGATATCTTAACTGTAGTTTCTGAACGTATATACCGTTCATTGGATAAAACAGGGGAGGGTAGAGCGGTAGCCCTCGATATATCTAAGGCTTTTGACAGGGTATGGCACGATGGTCTCCTAAGGAAAATTAGATCATATGGAATCACTGGAAGAATTCATAAAGTAATTAAATCCTTAAGTAATAGAAAAATCAAAGTTGTCCTCGACGGTCGTACATCCAAACAATATGACATAAATGCGGGAGTACCTCAGGAGTCTATCCTTGGACCTCTATTATTCCTGATATTCATAAATGACCTCCCTGATAAAATTGTTTTGGAGATGGGTATATTTGCCGATGACACCACTCTCTATAACAAATGAACACATATCCAAGGAAATGGCAGAAACACTAGAGGATGACCTCCAATCCGTAGTGGAATGGGGACAAAAATGGTTGGTCACATTCAATGCTGCTAAGTCTAAGCTTGTTTCCTTCAATAACTACAAGAAACCTTCTCTACCACCAATAGCAATGGCCAAGAACACATTGCCTGAAAGTACTTCTTTTAAACTCCTCGGCCTAACGTTTACAGGGAATATGAACTGGAATAGATACATTGAGAGCATTGCCAAGGCTGCTGCAAGGAAGGTTGGCTCCCTCTACCGTGCTAGAAAACTACTTACGCCTGACAGTATCCTATACCTCTATAAGGCAACCATTCGCCCATGTATGGAGTACTGTTGTCACATCTGGGCTGGTGCATCTGCTGCTTGTCTCTCGCTCCTGGACAGGGTTCAAAAGAGAGTCGCCAACCTGATAGGTCCTGAACTGTCATCTAGGCTTCAGCCTCTGTCCCATCGACAAACTGTGGCATCCCTCTGCCTGTTCTACAAATACTTTAATGGTGAATGCTCTGACGAACTGCAAACACTTGTACCTCCCCGACGTAACTACCCCCGACAAACCCGACAAGCTACTAAGTCTCATCCCTTTACAGTAGAGATCCCTAGGTGCAAGAAAGCCTTTTACTCCAATAGTTTCTTCCCCAGAACTGCTGGTCTTTGGAACTCCTTTCCGGGATTCTGCTTTCCCAACTGCAATGATATGCAGAAGTTCAAGTGTAATGTTAACAAACATCTTTCTACTCTTCTCCCTTCATAATGACCCAGCTAATTAAGTCCCTAATAGTAGCCCCCTGCTTCAAAGTGGCACTGTGCCTTGTTTGGAGTGAAAATTGAATAAAAAAAAAAAAAAAAAAAAAAAAAAAAGATGTTGCAATAATACTCCATCGTTGGCCGTACCTGGCTTTTATATAGGTAGAGAATTGCATCAGGAGTGAGATATCTACTAGAGCGGTAGAAGGATCCTACCATTTTTCCAGTGGCCTTGGCAATGGATTTGATGCATGTGTTCCATTTCAGATCAGGAGTAAAGGTCAAGCCTAGAAGTTTGTTAAAACATGGAGCCTCCCCAAGACGAGAGCCATTCATTTCAATTGATGCCAGATAGGGATCAGAGTGTTGATGATGTAAAGATAGAAGTTTGGTTTTAGATGTATTAAAAGTAACCAGCCACCGCTTTCCCCATTGTACCATAAGCAGCTACAAAGATGGAAATAAGTAAAATAATTACGTACCAATAAACACTGTTCATTACCTCCAACATCAGCAAAAGTTGTACTTGAAATCTGAAATCCAAACTCTAAAAAAAGACAAAAATAACATAAATTAAAACTCAATAATAAAGTAGAGATATTTCCGATAGTGTTCAATACTAAAATTCTTATTAGTAGAGCAAATATTTTATCATGTAATTTACACAAGCCAAATCTATATATCTATAAAAGCGAACGTGTCTGTGTACATTTCCCTACGCAATAACTCTGTCAATTTTTAGTCTACAGACTCGAAATTTGATATACAGGGTACTGAGATTTGGGAAAATCTATGTGATTGGTTTTGGGCCAGAAATTAAGCTGTTAAGGGGGTCAAAGTTCAACAATTTGACTGTTGACAACCCTACCAAACTCCTTCGACAATTTGGGGTCTACACACTTGAAATCTTAGATATAGGCTTGTATCTGGAGTTGGGTGCTTTCTGGAGCGATAAAATGATCCAATCATTTGTTCAACGACCTTAGCAATAGACTGGATATAAGTGTACCGTTTTAAGATGCAAATTGAAAGTTACTCTAAAGAGTTTTATTAAGAGTTAATCTTAAAACCTACCTTTGCTTTGTGTATTTTTATCTGGTTGTTCTTGCCGTGAACGTTCTGACAATCTCGGTCTTTTTGATGATGGAACATCTGCATCCTAAAAAAATAAATAAGCAGTATTAGTGGCTTTGTTTTTAATTGGAATTCACCACTTGTCTCTAACCTGAAGGATAAGAATTAACAAGCTGAGCATGTGGGGTCCCCCTTTCACAAGTGAAAAATTTACTTTTACCATGACTAATGTTTGTGCAAAATTTAAAAAAAATCCAAGTTGTGATCATTGAGTGCAAACGGATCAATTAAGAAAGATGGATAAATTAAGACCTGGCCAGAGATAGGTTATTTTCAAAGTTAATTTCTAAAAGTCGTCCGATACATACCAGCAACAACTGTCACTGATGCTGTTGTTAAGAAACTTGAATCTGAATGTAGTGTTAAACAGATAGATTCCCAGAGTTTGACAAAAAGATTCCCAGAGTTTGACAGAAAGATTCCCAGAGTTCGATAGAAAGATTCCCAGGGTTCGACAAAAAGATTACAGAATCCGACAAGACATACGTGAAGGTTAGAGATTATATAAACCATAACATTCAAGATGAGAACAGCAGTCCAAAGAATCCAAATAATATTAAAAACAAATCCTCATCTCAAAAATTCAGAAACGCAAAATCCTCAAATATTTTCAATACTTATCAATCATAATAATTTGCATGAAAGCGACACGTGCAAAATTACGATTAGTGAGATATCGACGGTAGGGGGATGAGGTCAAAGGAACTCAACAATCATGACATGAATGTATACGAAACTATAAGATCAAAGTAATAGAAATCCGAACATTATACCAACCTTGGACGCCTTCACGGCAGAGACAACTTCTGATGTCGCATTCTTTCTCCTCTCATTCGGTTGAGTTGGGGTTACATCATGAGCTGAGAACCTTTTGGAATCGTAAGCTTTCAGTCGATTTCCATCCACCATTTTGTTTTTGGTCAAATTTACATCATCTGCCAAATAAGAACGATTAGTATTGGATTTTTTGTTGTTAGAAGCCATATGTATGGGAGAGTGGTTCATTATGTAAGGAGTGGAAGAGGCGACTGGTGTGGACAAAGGGGTGAGAGACGGTTTGTGATGAGGGCTGGGTGGATGGGATGGTGTCTTCGAGGAACTAGACATGCCAGTGAGAGCAGAAGGGACCGACAGGGTCGGAGATGGGGCCGGAGACGAAACCCGCTTGCAAGGCGTGGAGGTTGGTAATGTCGGTTTTGAAACGTTTGTTTCATTTGGTACTTCCATGACGTTGCTGGATTTTTCCGTCTTTTTGTTATTCTGGTAGATGGAGGTCATGAAGTTGTTCATTGCGTTTGTGTCCTGCGGAAAATACGAAAACGTTAGGAATAGCAAATGAGAAATAAAAAAAAAATTTTAAATTAAAAATAAAAACTCAGGAAAAAATTATTATAGTAAATAATTTATATATATATATATATATATATATTCACAGACATACATATACGTATATATATATAGAGTAGAACTCCAGAATAAAGCATTAATAAATGGTAAGATGGTGAACATCTTAAAATTTGGAATATAGACTTTTGTCATTTATTTGTTATATGCTCTGTAATTACATTGAGCTTCATAAATTAAAGGATTGGTATATATAAAAGGAGAAATTTCCATATATATATATAATATAATATAAACCTGAACGTCTGTGTTGTGTCTGGTCACGAATAGGCTCCTATATGGTTGACTATTATAGAAAACTGATCACATATAATGATGTATCGAGACACAGGAATGGGTATGTTTGATCTGGCATAATGATGATTCATTAAAATTGTGGGGTCTGCATACGCGCCTGGTCCACAAAGTATGGAAATAAAAAATTTAAAAAGTAAAAAAAAAACGTTTACAAGTGTTTTTGATATAGATGTACATAATAATACTTTGATAAGTATGTTTTAACTTAAATAGGGATGGTATAATAAAATTGTAGGGTCTGCGTTCGCGCCTCGCCTCCATAGAATGGAAATAGGCACAAACTTTAATAAAGACTTTTCATATCTATCTGCGTAAGTATACTTTGATAATTATGTTTCAGTTTGAAGAAATATGGTATAATAAAATTATGGGGTGTTCGTTTGCGCTTGACCTCCATAGAATGGAAATATGTCACAAAGTTTAACAAGGTTTTTTAATATAGATCCACAGAATATTGTGATAAGTGTTTCAGTGTGAACAGGTATGGTATAACAAATTATGGGGTTTATCTATTTTATGTTTACTTTCATCATATTTTGCTTTGGTTTTGATACCCCAAATTCGAAGCTATCTCATTACAACCCTTCCTTTTGATAACCTATCATACTTTCATAAATCAGAGTCCATTTTCTGTAGGCTGTTTTTGAACCCAGTCAACGACGGGTACTTTTGCTAGTAATATATATATGTGAAAATAAGTTTCTTCAATTATACAATGCTGGCTACATGTATGTATGTATGTCTGTGTGTGTGTGTGTGTATATATATATATATATGTATATATATATATAGTAGAACCCCAGAATATGGCATTAATCTGTTCGCGGGTTGGAATCGTAAGGTGAAATCGCCGTATGGTGGAGGCTAAAAAAAAGTACATATCAAAAATTACAACACAAAATACAGTACAATATATAATACACATGTATATAATCAAATAACATTATAAATAACACTGTAAGGCGGGGCAAATACCGTAACTAGGGGCTTGAAAAACATTGTATTCCACATCGTAAACTAAAAAACAACGTATCCTAGGGCCACCGTATCCCGAGGTTCTACTGCATAGACATACACGTAGTCAATAAAGAAATGTTAACGCAAAAAGAAATGTCGATGTTAAAATGTGAATACCTTGTACATGACGTAATCAGCGTTGTCAGAGGAAAAGCTTTTCTCCGTTGTGTCGCTTTCGGCATCGATGCAATCCTCACTGTATCTGGAGAAGGAAGACGGAAAACCAAACATCAGATCAGAATTTCAAGTTCACACATAACTGGATAGATATTTAGATAACGTTTTTTTTCCCCTGATCGTATTGCAGTAACAAAGTGTCGTTATTTGATTGGACAAGCTAGCTAGTTAGTTATGATAGTCCATCCATCTGGGGTCCTGGATATGACCTAAAACTATATCTGATGGTGAGGCCCCCACCTTGCGGGCCTTGGGGAGTGTGGAACCACCCTTTAATTGCCATTGCTCCCAGGTCCACTCTGACCCTGTTAGGGTCCTAACTATGAGTTAAATAGAATCCGACTTAAAAAACAAATATACTCCATTAAATAATCGTTCCTCAAAATAACTAGATTCGGCATTAAATAACCTGAAAAACGTTGATATGCCGTAAAACAAAAACAACCAACCATCCATGTGGATGACGATGTCTCCATTTTTTTTTAAAAATTGACTCTATGTCTCCGTTGATGACTGTGAAGCCCGATGCGTCGTCTACACTGCTTTACACAGATAGAGCACGGGAAGACAGGATTTGAGTTTGGATGATGAGTGGTCGCCGCTCGTTGGTGTCTCAGTCTGCGACGTTCCATAGCTGCTCGCTCAAAAATTTAATGAAAACGTAAACGAATCTCTTAGTAAACGAGAGTTGCCTCCCTCTGCAAAATGACAAATTGCAAGTCCAA
The DNA here is from genome assembly GCF_053919585.1 of Euprymna scolopes. NCBI lineage: Eukaryota > Metazoa > Mollusca > Cephalopoda > Sepiida > Sepiolidae > Euprymna > Euprymna scolopes. Next base: position 95,293,017 of record NC_136527.1, on the reverse strand, counting down.
TGTAAACAGATTGCAAACAGCGCTTTGTTATTTACATACCGTACTTCGGAGTAATTGCACCAAATCCAGGGGTAATTGCACCAACTAAAAAAAAAAGTGCTCTTTATATGCATGCTTGCCAAAAGAGTACTTTTAACTAGTTGGCGCCACTAATCCCGATGTATAAACACTTTTGCAGTTTTAACAAAAGAGCTACAATAATATCAGGGCGTCTCCATTCACGCTGAACATCTACAGAATGCCAACATCAATATATTAGATATGAAGCAGTCCCCTGTGGAATTTCTACAGGTCCCGCTAGTGTTAAAGAGTTATTTTATTAAAATAATCAATAATCAGTAATAATCAATCAATAACCAGTAATACTTACCGGAAACCACTCTTCTTACTAGCAATGTGCTTCTTTTCCAACTGACTCGTAAAATCATCCGCCTCTTCCGAAGATGGTTCATCCTTACAAATGATTTCGTAGGCTACGCAATAGAATTCAAAACAAATTTAAAAAAGTAGATAATTCTATATTCATAAAGTTAGGTAAGTGGTAGATAAATAGAAAAGCTAAAAAATGTTGACACACACACACACACATATAACAGTGAACTGCACGCAAGAGCATGCAGACACACCCACGCCCGTATATGGAAGAACGGTGATAAACACACAGACCCGTAAAAGTACTCGTAACAAGAAAACGATTAGTAAAGTAAACGATTAAATAATAAACAGGACAGCAAAAGTTTCATGGGCACGAGCTGCTAAAAACAGCCTATCCTGCCTTGACAGAGTACAAAATAGGCTCCGTGGCCTACTGGGTGATGCCCTTTTCTCTTTCTTGCGAGCCTGTCTTTGTGTTATCGTTACTACCATGGCAGGTGCTTGTCTGAGCTCCAATCTTTGGTCCCCCTCCCTCACCCGTCTAGCTGAAACCACTGTCAAAAATTTGCCCCACTCTTTATCTGTGCCAAAATCAAAACGTAGATTCCATAAACAAGGCTTCTTTCTTAGAAGTGCACACCTGTGGAACTCTGTTCCGGTTGCCTGTTTCCCACCTGACTACAACCTGGATGTCTACAAGTCCAATGTTAACAAATTCCTGATGAACTGCCCCCTTAAGTAAGACACTTTATCAGATCTCCAACACTAACGTACTGTACATGCAATAACCCTTATCTCTGAGTGGCTTCCGGGCCTTGATAAGTGGTGACCACCTTGTAAAAAAAAAAAAAAAAAAAAAGAAAAAGTTGACTTATGCAATTCTTGAGAGTATGTGTTTCGTAACACAAAATCAATCACTTAATTATTATATCAATCAGTGAATCTATTTTGCCCTTAACTCATCAGAAGAAATAGCAACAATTCATCCATGAAAAAAAATCCGAAAATTGGAAAAGAAGCTGTAAATACCTTATAACATGTTTACATTATGTCCTTTTGGAATTACACTGAGCTTCTTAAATAAGGATTAGTATATATTATAAGGAAATAAAGTATATTCTCACAAAAATACACGTGTGTACAGATCACGTTGACACATCGGTTCTTGCCAGATCACCGGAAGGTTAGGTGCTTTAGGTACCGCGCTGAGTCGTAGAAATTTCTAGGTTGATATCAATTTATTTTTTTTTGGCTCAATTAACACCCTTACACACACCTCGACTTTCTTTTTCGCCTTCGCGTCACGGGTTCAAGCCTGCCTACCTACCACCACTTTTTATTTTTTTTTTTTGCTCAACACACACCTCAAATTACAAAAAGTGCGTGCAATTCGTATCCTGATGAAAATAAAAAAAATTTAATGATTCACAAAAAATGCAATTCGTATCCTGATAGAAAAAGAAAATGGAAATGTACCACTAACCTCTTTCGACACTTTTCAAGAATGCAGTCCTTTTTTTCCTGTTATAATCTCTGAAAAAAATTAAATGTATAAATAAAAATAAATTAGGTACTTTGCATTTTACGATTTCGCTTGGCCACAAATATTAGAATCAAAACAATAAACGTCGGAAAAATCATAACGACAAATTACCTGTCATCTGGCTGATTTTCGTCTATGGTAGCGAGACAATGACCGTGGCTGATTTAGCGGAAACTAAGGTTTTAACAACGACTAGCGGGTGATCTGTGCGAATAGCAAAGATTGACTTTGAATAGAAAAGTTTGAAAGACGCATGAGGGTCAATGAGGCTGATCGGCAGAAGCTGGAAATCTTTAACAAGAATATCTCTGTCGCATCTTGCTGACCATGTTCCACCTTACCTCGGCTAGGGATGTTTATCCTGTGCCCCCAGAATTAACAGAGATCATACCATTCCTGTAATGATCTGGTTTCTGTTGATTGGAACCTTGAGGAGGCTTAAAGCTACTCAAATTCCAGTGAAGACCAATAGCCGCTGCCAACGAGAAATCGATGGTAAGCAGCTGTTGGGATAATGCAAATTTATTTGCAAATCTTATCAAAAGAGATGGAGAGTGCTGACATGTTGTCACTCAGCTTTCAGGGAACAGCGCAGGCTGTTTTCAAGGAGAAACTATGTGAAGGCTCCTTGTGAGCCAATAATAACGACAACAACACAGGTTCACAATTTTCAATTTCAGATATGCGGCCATGATTAAATGGACCCCTTCTATCTTACCTATTTTTACTGACATATGACGTCAGGCTTCGATGAAAATAGAGTACGTCTTTGTTCGGCCGTCTTCCCAGTAGTTACCTACTCCAGAGTGCCTCCCTGCCCCTCCTTTTTGAGAGAGGGTCTGAATTGCCTCCATATTAAACTGATTTATGCTGGGCCCCCAAAACCAACAGAGATTAGACCATTCCTGTAATGATACGGTTCCGGATACGATTTTGCAGTAGAAGTTTAGTTCTGTGCAGTTCTAGGAGGTCCACCCTTCCAAGCTTTGCCTTCTCTCTTTGAGAAACGGCTGGTTTATTGCTAATCACCGAGGCGCTCTTACCGGAGAATCCCGACAGGGCTGTCCAGGTGCCCCTCTTCGGGAGCACTGACTTCTCAATCCCATTTTCCGACCCTGGTGTCTAAGTTTTTGCAATTGGAGAGGACTAAACGCATTCTTTGCCAACATCTCAATCTTAAATTTCTGTCATGTTAAAGCGACGTCTTCAATGATTAGGCATGCAGCTCGTCACCTAAAAGGAGGCGCTAAAGGAGTTCATGAACAATTTTACATAAGGGAGATAATCAACCAAGCAAAAATAAGCATTTTTTTTTTTTTGCAAGAGATAATTTGAGACGCCAAACCAATCAATGGTACAATGAAACAATTCCAATCAAAAAAAACATCTTGTTCCCACAAGAGTATAGTCCCGGAAATTGCGGAGGTAGTTTTCAAAAAGGAAAAACACTAAGTAAAGATTCAAGGTCTTGGAACACATTCCACATGACCATACCAGCGTAACAGATTCACCCCCACCCCTCCTTTGTTTTTTTTTTTGTTTTTTTAACTTGGGAGTCATCATTTATGGCCATCTTCAAGTCTAATGCAAACAAGTTCTTGATGAGCCGTTCCACTTAAGTTAACAAATTTAACAAATCTCCACTACTGACGATTACTATGATTCTGATAATGTGCACTCTTTAACCCTTATCCTCGAGTGGCCTCTGGACCTTGATAAGTGGTGACTCCTATGTAAAAAAATAAAAAAAAGGATGAATCTAATACGCTGGTATGGTAAAAAAATTTTTAAAAATTCAAGTTTGATTTTCGCTTACCCATATGACGACTGCAGATCTCTGGCCATCGTGCCAACACTAAAACTTTTGCTTCTTCCATGACTAGACAAATACTGTCGAAACAAAAGAAACAGAAATCATTATCATATTCAGGGCTTTACATTTACTAGTGGTGGCCATAAAGTGAGTGATCATTATACGTTAAATTATTATAGAAAAGTGATCCCTCACTTTCTTTAAACTAACATTTCTTCATATCTTGGAAACTACTCGTTTGCTGGAATTTTAAACGTTATTTTCATTTTCAACATCCTCAAAAACTTATAAATGTCTTAATTTTCCAAGTTTTTTTTTTCTATAGTGTGGAAAGTCGATTGTCTGCCCCTTGCTGATCTTATATTCCAAACATTCCCAATAGGTGTCGCTAGCAGTGTATCATTCAAAAACAAGATGGAGTGAAGTTTTTCTTCGATAAAATGTTGCATAATATTTGATTTTCTTAAATTAAAAAAATACTTGATCGATTTACGTGATTTTTGGAATATGACATCTTCATGCAGTGACAAGTACGTACATTATAAAGATTTTTTTTCAGATTTTTATAGTAAAAAAGATTACTTGTGGATCATGCACCGAAAAACGCAATTTTACCCAATTTTTTTTTAATTGCTTAGAACTATAAATAACTTTCTACTCATTGATTTTTCGTCATTTTTGGATTATTACTATTTTCGCCGAAAATTTTTCGCCATGACAATTAAGTACGTAATATTGTTTTTGGTAAATATCCAGATACGCTACAACAGAACACCGCGCTCGTAACGTAAACGGAAGCTACAAAATAGTGGAAAGTAGTTCGTGGGTTCAGGGGTTAATACCATGCAAACGGTAAATTTGCCCCAAGTTTGACTATCAGATTCGTTGTCAGCGACCTCAATTACCTATATAAAAACAAATTAGAGTGGTCTGTGTTCTGTTGTAGCGTATCTGTATATTTACCTCGTTTTTGCTTAAAACAATTAAATAAAAAAAAACTTGATCTGTCGACTCTTAATAAGCATTATCAGCCTTATGTTCAATAACAATTTAGTAGTAAAATCATAAATTTGGATTTTCTTAGTTTAAAAAAACTAATGGATCGGTTTAAGTGATTTTTGGAATATGACATCTTCGTTCTGTATAGACTTTCGGTGCTTCTACAGAATTGGCACGAGATTTTGTAGTCGATAAATGGAGTTTTCAGATTAAAAAAAAAAAAACAATGGTCTCAACTGATTTTCTTGTCAATTCTAATAAGTTACAATGGTACCACCTTCCAAATTATACAGTCGAAATTACCTGAATATTACTGAATTATTAAAAAAAAAACTTTAATCGTGTTAGCAGGAGAAAAATTGCTGCTATCTTGTTTAAACAAAACGGAAAATTACCTCCCTTTTGAACTCTCCTGTGTCTTACGATCGTTTTCATCAAAGTCTATTGTTTATTTTCTTTAATAAATAATTTTCTACCTTATCGATTTTCGTAATTTTTGGATATAATCATCTTAAAAATACGAGGAATACGTAGATACGATTCTTTTCATGTGAAATTCAGGATTATGGGTACTAGTGCACTTATTGATCCGTGCTGAAATATTAACGTTATTATTTAAAAAGCCATTCTTAACATGGGGAGGGGAGGGTATTTTGTACCTATTGTATAATTTAACCTTACAATTGAATAAAAAAAAAACATATCATAAAACTTTTATTAAAATTGGAAATACGATTTAAAAAAATAGCGCTGATCAATCAGCAAGTGCACTAGTACCGGATTATGATTTTCGAAATTCCGTCCCAATAGTGTTTCCCGATTTTTCCGTGTTTTTTTTTTTTTTTTTTTTTTAAGTAAGTGTCATTGTGAATATACAAAAAAAAAAAAAAACAAAATAAAAGCACCGCGGTTTTATTTTGTTTTTAAGAGCCACTATGCTAGAAAAGAACGAACTCTCATTTATAAATGAATTCATACACAAAAGAAAACATCCTTATAATAAGGATGTTTTCAATAAGGCTTATTGATAATGTCGAAACATGTGCAAGAGAACACGTGTTCGCATTTTTAGTTGGTGATCGCGAGAAACGATTAGAAATTTTAAAAAATAAAAATGTTTTCTTTAAAAAAAAAAATGGCGTTGTTTACCTGCCGAATCCGTGGAATAAGTTTGGCATCTGCTAAATAAAAAGAATCTTTGCTGGAACCGGATTTCTTTTTTGAACTCATCCTAAATTTGGAAAAGATCGTATAAATTTAGAAAAATAAATAAAATCAAATAGGTTGTTTTAGCAAAATTATCTCCCTTTGACGGTGTTAGCCGAGATTATGTCCCTTATTAAAAATTGTCTTCATCCTATGTGTATTTGTGATTTAAAAAAAAAACAAGAGGCAACAATGCCACACTGCCAACACTCTACATTCTACAATCAAGAACATCTCAACTGCAAAATACGACGCACAGCTGATACAACTCTTCACTCCTTCTGTCTGTATGAGATCTTACAGGCTGCCGAAAGAACAGGTTTATCACGAATTAATATTTTTTTTTAATTCGTTAACTAACTTACACACAACTCAAGTAGATGTTGCTCATACAAGTCGATGATACGTCCTTGACAATTAGTTTGACCATATTGGTGGCCTTTTATCTATCAGGCTGTGATATTTGCTATGTTTAGAATGTCCACCCTTCCAGGTCTTGGCTTCTCATAGAGTTTTCTCTGCAACTTCTCTCCCTCTCACACACAGACGTGATGTTACTTGTCTCAGTCTTTTCTATAAATATTATTATTGCATGTGTTCTGTTCCCTGCTTCCTTTGTTCCAGCTCTTTGAATCGGTGGTCTAGTGGTCGTCACTAATTTGCTGTTTTGATGTAGCGACCACTACATACGGTCGAGTGTCGGCATTCTTGTCACTTTGAAGAAGAACTAAGTTTTGAAAAAGTTCAGTTTGAAATGGATTTTTGTTTACAATGCACGGCCCAGGTTGGCCGATAAGAATAGCAACAAATAATAACAATAATTATTATCTTCAAGTCTCTTCTTAAAGGGGCTTCTCCTTTAAGAATTTACAACTAGTTAATCGACAGTCGACACTTTCACTGAGTTATGCCAAACAGACGGACTGTTCCGCTGTATCACAGTGTGGCTAGACTAAAACTCATCAGAGAGTAATCTAATTTACAACTAGCTTATCGACGGTAGACACTATCAATGAGTTTACGTGTGTGTGTGTGTGTGTGTGTGTTACGTTAACATTCGAAATGTTGATTTTAAAAGCGTTCAGGTATGCTGAAAACGAATATCGCAAGGAAAATTAGCAGAGACAAATAGTTTTGTTGCTAGTTTTATTAATGCGTGTATTTTGAAATGTAAATCACTGGCGACCATGTTTAAACAGGCGGCATATGGAAGGGGCCAACCCTCAGTTTGTTCAGGTATGCTGAAAACGAATATCGCAAGGAAAATTAGCAGAGACAGATAGACAGACTACTAGTTTTGGAGCTAGTTTTATTAATGCGTGTATTGTGAAATGTAAATCCCTGGCGACCATGTTTGAATAGGGGGCATATGAAAGGGGCCAACCCTCAGTTTGTTCAGGTATGCTGAAAACGAATATCGCAAAGAAAATTAGCACAGACTGACTATAGATTCACCATCATAGTATTGAAATATTTTTTTATTTTATAAAGGAATCACTACTTATCAAGCCCCAGAGGCAACTCGAGGATAAGGGTTAAAGTGTGTACAGTAGTCAATTGGACAATATCATAGTAATCGTTAGAAGTGTCAATTTGGTAAATTGGATTACTTAAGAGGAACGGCTCATCAAGAACTTATTTACATTGGACTTGAAGACGACGAAGTAAAAATATAAAGTTGAAAGAACTAGCGAAAAATACGATTTTTACGATGCCTTTCAAATCGTAAACTGCCTGTTTACATTTTTTGCGTTTAAAAAGTGTAAAAAAAGAGCAAACCTTCAGAATCCTAAAAAGATCTCCCGGGAGCATTTTTGCAACATGAAAAATATACAAACCAAAATAAAGAGAGGAGAGGCCACCCTATTTTGGTGAAACGCACGCACGCACACACGCATACACACACACAAACGCACACATAAGCACGCATGTCACCAAGCTAAAGAAGAGAGAAAGTGGGTGAAGGAGAGAAAAGGATCGTGTTCTCTGCACTGCACGTGCCGGGGTCAAACAGAAGTTAAATGAAATCGATTAAAAATGGCTCCACAAAGTTGTGTCTGAACTTTTTATTCTATGAAACTTAAGATTAATAAAACGAAATAATCGTGACCCGTGGAAATTCCACGGCGAATATTTCGCATTCAATAAGAACAAAACGAAAAAGTAGTGAACAAATAAATATATAAGAAAATGAATGTTACCAAAGGCAAGATAAGTTACCCTTCTACCTACCTAGATCACATTTTTGTTGTTTTAACTTATTTTAAAACGTTTATTTAACACAAACAAAAGTAGCGCACAGTTTTAAGTTAGAACAATAAAGAAAATGTCTGACATTTTACAGTCATCTTGTGAGACTCGATAATCGCTCCAAACTCGAAAATTAAGCAAAATACTGGTAGCAACACATCCAATAAATGTCAGCAAACGAACATGTTTTCTTTTTCACATTAGCGAAACTCTTATCAGAGCAAAAGCGAAAATGAGAAGCAAAAACAAATGAAGAAGTCGGTTTTTATCGTTGAGCACAAAAACAAAAACAAAAAGAGTATCTAATCTAATAGGCCCCGTGCTATAGGTCAATCTCCAAAGTCTGTCCCATCACCTCAGTGTTGCATCCAGTTTGTTCAGGTATGCTGAAAACGAATATCGCAAGGAAAATTAGCACAGACAGACTACTAGTTTTGGAGCTAGTTTTAGTTAATGCGTGCATTTTGAAATGTAGATCACTGGCGCCCATGTTTGAACAGGCGGCATATGAAATGGGCCAACCCTCAGTTTGTTCAGGTATGCTGAAAACGAATATCGCAAGGAAAATTAGCAGAGACAAATAGTTTTCGAGCTAGTTTTATTAATGCATGTATTTTGAAATGTAAATTACTGGCGACCATATTGGAACAGGCGGCATATGAAACGGGCCAACCCTATCTTTGTTCAGGTATGCTGAAAACGAATATCGCAAGGAAAGTTAGCACAGACAAATAGTTTTCAAGACAGTTTTATTAATGCGTGCATTTTGAAATGAAAAGGAAAACTAGCACATCAAAGTATTGAAATATTTTTTGTTTTACAAAGGAATCACTACTTATCAAGGCCCAGAGACCACTCGAGGGTTTAAAGAGTGTGCAGTATGGGACAATATCATAGTAATCGTTAGAAGTATAAATTTTGTAAATTGGATTACTTAGGAGGAACGGCTTATCAAGAACTTGTTTACATTGGACTTGAAGAGGACGAAATAAAATATAAAATTTAATGAACTCGCTAAAAATATTTTAACGATGCCTTTCAACTCGTAAACTGCTTGTTTACATTTGTGTACATTTTTCGAAGATAATAAAAAGTGTAAAAAAAAGTAAACGTTTAGAATCCTAAAAAGATCTCCCGGAAGCATTTTTGCAACATAAAAAATATACAAACCAAAATAAAGAGAGGAGGAAACCTACTCAAAAATATGGTTTATTACATCGCTTAAAATAAAGAAGAATCGGGGCCTCCAATAATACGATAATTTGGTGGGGAAGCAAATTGTGTTCTTTTTTCTAACTTGGTTTTAAAAAGTTTTTATTGCTAACATTTATTTTCATGAACTCTAACCACACCTCACAACCCTAATCCGGCCGGTCGGGAAAAAGTTTTTACTTTTTTAAAATTTTGTTGAAACCGACGAAATGAATTTTAATTTAAACTTCGTTTGACGTTGGCACGTCGCACGCACGCACGCACACACACACACACACACACGCACGCACGCACGCACGCACGCACACATAAGCATTCGCTTGTCACCGAGCTAAAGAAGAGAGAAAGTGGGGGAAGGAGAGAAAGGGTCGTGTTCTCTGCACTGCACGTGCCGGGGTCAAACGTAAGTTTTAAAAAATGGCTCGACAAAGTTGTGTCTGAACTTTTTATTCTATGAAACTTAAGATTAATAAAACGAAATAATCGTGACCCGTGGAAATTCCACGGCGAATATTTCGCATTCAAGAGAACAAAACGAAAAAGTAGTGAACAAATAAATATATAAGAAAATGAATGTTACCAAAGGCAAGATAAGTTACTCTTCTACGTACCTAGATCACATTTTTGTTGTTTTAACTTATTTTAAAACGTTTATTTAACACACACAAAAGTAGCGCACGGTTTTAAGTTAGAACAATAAAGAAGTGTCTGACATTTTACAGACATCTTGTGAGACTCGATAATCGCTCCAAACTCGAAAATTAAGCAAAATACTGGTAGCAACACATCCAATAAATGTCAGCAAACGTTCGAACATGTTTTCTTTTTCACATTAGCGAAACGCTTATCAGAGCAAAAGCGAAAATGAGAAGCAAACACAAATGAAGAAGTCGGTTTTTATCGTTGAGCACAAAAACAACAACAAAAAAAGAGTAATCTAATAGGCCCCGTGCTATAGGTCAATCTCCAAAGTCTGTCCCATCGCCTCGGTGTTGCATCCTTGTTTACAAGTACTTTAATGGGATGTGCTCTAATGAACCCATACCACCTCGACGTACAATGGCAAAATTACAGCGGTTCGGTTCACGACGGTTCACTGCTGGGGTCCCTAAAGGTCGGAAATCCTTCTACTCTGATAGTGTTTACTTTACGCAGACTTGCTATCGTATAGAAAAGTCGGTACTTAGTTGGATACGGGGTAATATTTAAAGATAGCGACCAGAGAAAAAAAATAGTCAAAAGGTCGCAACCAGGTTAAAAAATAGTAAAATAGTTTTATTTTGCTTTTATTAATTATTAATAAACGAATGAATCATTTCTATTTAAAATCCATTAAGTATTATGCATGCAAAACTTAAAAAACAAAACATGTTTCTAATGCATCAACATTATGTGAACAAGCTAAATCTAAACTAAATGAATTTGACCTGATGTCGAGTTTATCTAAAAGCGATACTCGATTTTTCACTCGGAATTATTCCTCGTTCAATTCAAGTTTCACGACATATTGATTACATTGTTAGATGACAGTACAAAGAATAGATTTCTAAATAATAATGTTTTTATTTCGGCACGGTAGCACAACTGCATAGGATGCATATATTTTTTCAAGGAGAGGTTGGATGTTTATACTACGCTGGGGTAGGTCGTAAAAATAACCGTTTTTTTTCCTTCATTCTGACCAAAGACCATTTGCTGCTAACCTCTCTCTCTCTCTCTTTCTCTCTCTCTCTCTCTCTCTCTCTCTCTCTCTCTCTCTCTGGCTTCTCCGTGCTCCTGTTACGAAGTTTATATATATATATATATATATATATATATATATATATATATATATATATATATATATATATATATATATGAGAGATGGAGACAGAAAAGGAAAGGGGGGAGAAGGGAGAGAGAGAGAGGGAGGGAGACAGAAAGAGAAAGAGGGGCAAAGGGGGGAGAAGAGAGAGAGAGAGAGAGAGAGAGAAATATGTGTGTCTACGCTCTCCGCCATCACGTCAACGAGGAAGGGAGAAGAAACGGAGACAGCTGAGAGGCACACACTCTATATAAACGCACACATACACACATACTTGCATAAACACACATACACGCACTCGCATAAACACACACACAAATACTTAAACACACCAACACACAAAACACGAATCATTACTCTGTGTTTGTGTGTGTGTGTGTGTGTGTGTGTGTTTCGCTCCCCAGCTTTCTATATCATCTCCGTTTGACAAAGTTTTAATATTCAATACATTAAATCAACAGCTATAATTTATATGAATCGTCCTTGTATTTAGCTTGACTTTCTCAATTCAAATTGAGATTCGCCATTTTGATCCCAGGCAAAGAACAATTTTATTAGCGTAATGGTGCGAAGATCGGGGTGGTGACAATAAGTCGAGTGTCGGCATTCTTGTCACTTTGAAGACGAACTAAGTTTTGGAAAAAGTTCAGTCTGAAATGGATTTCTGTTTACAACGCACGGCCCAGGTTGGCCGATAAGTCTTCAAGTCTCTTCTTAAAGGGGCTTCTCCTTTAAGAATTTACAACTAGTTAATCTACAGTCGACACTTTCACTGAGTTATGCAAAACAGACGGACTGTTCCGCTGTATCACAGTGTGGCTAGACTAAAACTCATCAGAGAGTAATCTAATTTACAACTAGCTTATCGACAGCAGACACTTTCACTGGGTTTACGTGTGTGTGTGTGTGTCTGTGTGTGTATTTCGTTAACATTCGAAATGTTGATTTTAAAAGCGTTCAGGTATGCTGAAAACGAATATCGCAAGGAAAATTAGCAGAGACAAATAGTTTTGGAGCTAGTTATATTAATGCGTGTATTTTGAAATGTAAATCACTGGCGACTATCTTTGAACAGGCGGCATATGAAAGGGACCAACCCTCAGTTTGTTAAGGTATGCTGAAAACGAATATCGCAAGTAAAACTAACAGAGACAAATAGTTTTGGAGCTAGTTTTATTAATGCGTGTATTTTTAAATGTAAATCACTGGCGACCATGTTTAAACAGGCGGCATATGAAAGGGGCCAACCCTCAGTGTGTTCAGGTATGCTGAAAACGAATATCGCAAGGAAAATCAGCACAGACTGACTATAGATTCACCATCAAAGTAGTGAAATATTTTTTTATTTTATATAGGAATCACTACTTATCAAGTCCCAGAGGCCACTCGAGGATAAGGGTTAAAGTGTGTACAGTAGTCAAAGACAATATCATAGTAATCGTTAGAAGTTTAAATTTGGTAAATTAGATTATTTAAGAGGAACGGCTCATCAAGAACTTATTTACATTGGACTTGAAGACGACGAAATAAAAATATAAAGTTGAAAGAACTATCATTTTAATGATGCATTTCAAATCGTAAACTGCCTGTTTACATTTTTTTTTACATTTTTCGAAGATAATAAAAAGTGTAAAAAAAAGAAAACCTATAGAATCCTAAAAAAGATCTCCCGGGAGCATTTTTGCAACATGAAAAATATACAACCCAAAATAAAGAGAGGAGGCAACCCTACTCAAAAATATGGTTTATTACATCGCCTAAAAAAAGAAGAAGAATCGGGGGCTCCGTGGGGAAGTAAATTGTTTTCTTTTTTCTAACTTGGTTTTAAAAAGTTTTTATTGCTAACATTTATTTTCATAAACTCTAACCACACCTCACAACCCTAATCCGGCCGGTCGGGAAAAAAGTTTTTATTTTTTTAAATTTTGTTGAAACCGACAACACACACACACACACACACACACACACACACGCACGCACGCACGTACACACATACACGCACGCACGCACACATAGGCATCGCTTCTTGTCACCGAGCTGAAGAAGAGAGAAAGTGGGGAAGGGGAGTAAGGGTCGTGTTCTGTGCACTGCACGTGCCGGGGTCAAACAGAAGTTAAATAAATGGCTCGACAAAGTTGTGTCTGAACTTTTTATCCTATGAAACTTAAGATTAATAAAACGAAATAATCGTGACCCGTGGAAATTCCACGGCGAATATTTAGCATTCAATAAGAACAAAACGAAAAAGTAGTGAACAAATAAATATATAAGAAAATGAATGTTACCAAAGGCAAGATAAGTTACCCTTCTGCCTACCTAGATCACATTTTTGTTGTTTTAACTTATTTTAAAACGTTTATTTAACACAAACAAAAGTAGCGCACGGTTTTAAGTTAGAACAATAAAGAAGTGTCTGACATTTTACAGACATCTTGTGAGACTCGATAATCGCTCCAAACTCGAAAATTAAGCAAAATACTGGTAGGAACACATCCAATAAATGTTAGCAAACGTTCGAACATGTTTTCTTTTTCACATTAGCGAAACTCTTATCAGAGAAAAAGCGAAAATGAGAAGCAAACACAAATGAAGAAGTCGGTTTTTATCGTTGAGCACAAAAACAACAACAAAAAAAGAGTATCTAATCTAATAGGCCCCGTGCTATAGGTCAATCTCCAAAGTCTGTCCCATCGCCTCAGTGTTGTATCCCTGTTTACAAGTACTTTTATGGGATGTGCTCTGATGAACCTATAGAATTTATACCAGTGCCCGGAAAACTTGTCCCGGGAAAACTCGTCTCCGGAATAACGTTACCCGGAAAACTCGTACTGTTCAGTTTGTTCAGGTGTGCTGAGCATTAGTTTTGGAGCTAGTTTTATTAATGCGTGTATTGTGAAATGTAAATCACTGGCGACCATGTTTGAACAGGCGGCATATGAAAGGGGCCAACCCTCAGTTTGTTCAGGTATGCTGAAAACGATTATCACAAGGAAAATTAGCAGAGACAAATAGTTTTGGAGCTAGTTTTATTAATGCGTGTATTTTGAAATGCAAATCACTGGCGACCATGTTTAAACATGCGGCGTATGAAAGGGGCCAACCCTCAGTTTGTTCAGATATGCTGAAAACGAATATCGCAAGGAAAATTAGCACAGACAGACAAATCGTTTTCGAGATATTAATGCGTGTATTTTGAAATGTAAAGTAAAATAGATGGCCCATCAAGCCAGAAATAAATTAATGACAGTTTAAAGGCTTCAAA